>NC_133158.1:196423278-196738278 GCF_040802235.1 Manis javanica
TTTACTTTTGTGTCTGGGGTTAAACAATAATCCAATTTCATTCTCTTGCATGTAGCTGTCCAGTTTTGCCAACACCAGCTGTTGAGGAGGCTATCATTTCCCCATTGTATGTCCATAGCTCCTTTATTGTGTATTAATTGACCATATATGCTTGGGTTTATATCTGGGCTCTCTATTCTATTCTATTGGTTTATGGGTCTTCTCTTGTGCCAGTACCAAATTGTCTCAATTACTGGGCCCTTGTAGTAGAGCTTGAAGTCAGGGAGCATAATTCCCCCAGCTTTATTCTTCCTTTTCAGGATTGCTTTGGCTATTCAGGGTCTTTTGTGGCTCCATATGAATTTTAGAACTATTGTCTCTAGTTTGTTGAAGAATGCTGTTGGTATTTTGATAGGTATTGCATTGAATCTGTAGATTGCTTTAGGCAGGATGGCCATTTTGACAATATTAATTCTTCCTATCCATGAGCACAGGATGAGTTTCCGTTTATTGGTTTCTTCTTTAATTTCTCTCATGAGTGTCTTGTAGTTTTCAGAGTATAAGCCTTTCACTTCCTTAGTTAGGTTTATTCCTAGGTATTTTATTCTTTTTGATGCCATTGTGAATGGAATTGTTTTCTTGATTTCTCTTTTGGCTAGTTCATCGTTAGTGTATAGGAATGCAATGGATTTCTGTGTATTGATTTTGTATCCTGCAACTTTGCTGAATTCAGATATTAGATCTAGTAGTTTTGGAGTGGATTCTTTAGGGTTTTTTTACGTACAATATCATGTCATCTGCAAACAGGGACAGTTTGAGTTTTTCCTTACCAATCTGGATGCCTTTTATTTCTTTGTGTTGTCTGATTGCCATGGCTAGGACCTCTAGAACTATGTTGAATAAAAGTGGGGAGAGTGGGCATCCTTGTCTTGTTCCTGATCTTAAAGTAAAAGGTTTCAGCCTCTTGCTGTTAAGTAAAATGTTGGCTGTGGGTTTGTCACATATGGCCTTTATTATGTTGAGGTACTTGCCCTCTATACCCATTTTGTTGAGAATTTTTATCATGAATGGATGTTGAATTTTGTTGAATGTTTTTTCTGCATCTATGGAGATGTTCATGTGGTTTTTGTCCTTTTTGTTGATGTAGTGGATGATGTTGATGGATTTTTGAATGTTGTACCATCCTTGCATCTTTGGGATGAATCACACTTGATCATGATGGATGATCTTTTTATTTATTTTTGAATTCAGTTTGCTAATATTTTGTTGAGTATTTTTGCATCTATGTTCATCAGGGATATTGGTCTGTAATTTTGGTGTTTGCTTGGTTTTGGTATTAGAGTGATGTTGGCCTTGTACAATGAGTTTGGGAGTACTTCCTCCTCTTTTACTTTTGGAAAACTTTGAGGAGGATGGATATTAGGTCTTCACTAATGTTTGATAAAATTGAGCAGTGATACCATCTATTCCAGGGATTTTGTTCTTAGGTAGTTTTTTGATTACTAATTCAATTTCTTTGCTGGTAATTGGTCTATTCAGATGTTCTATTTCCTCCTTGGTCTGACTTGGAAAGTTGTATTTTTCTAGAAAGTTGTGAATATCCTCTAGGTTATCCAGTTTGTTAGCACATAATTTTTCATAGTATTCTCTAATAATTCTTTGTATTTCTGTTGTGTCCGTAGTGATTTTTCCTTTCTCATTTCAGATTTTGTTTATGTGGGTAGACTGTCATTTTTTCTTGTTAAGTCTGGCTTGGGGTTTATCTATTTTGTTTATTTTCTCGAAGAACCAGCTCCTGCTTTCATTGATACTTTTTTTTCATTGATTCTTTCTATTCTTTATTCTTCTGAATTTTATTTATTTCTGCTTTAATGTTTATTATGGCCCTCCTTCTACTGACTTTGGGCCTAATTTGTTCTTCCTTTTCTAGTTTCATTAATTGTGAGTTTAGACTGTTCATTTAGGATTGTTCTTCTTTCCTGAGGTAGGCCTGTATTGCAATATACTTCCCTCTTAGCACGGTCATTGCTGCGTCCCACAGATTTTGAGGTGTTGAATTATTGTTGACATTTGTCTGCATATATTACTTTACCTCCATTTTTATTTGGTCATTGATCCATTGATTATTTGTTAGAATGTTACTAAGCCCCCATGTGTTTGTGGGCTTTTTCATTTTCTTCAACATTTTCATTTTTCATTTCATACCTTTGATGTTGGAGAAGCTGGTTGGTACAATTTAAATCTTTTTGTATTTATTGAGGATCTTCCTGTGGCATAGTATATAATATTTTCTTGAAAATGTTCCATGTGCACTTGAGAAGACCTGTTGCTTTTGGATGGATTGTTCTGTAGATCTCCATTAGGTCCATCTGTTCTAATACATTGTTCCGTGCCTCTCTCTCTTTACATATTTTCTGTCTGGTTGCTCTTTCCTTTGGAGTGAGTTGTGTGTTGAAGTCTCCTAAAATGAATGCATTGCATTCTATTACCCCTTTTAATTCTGTTAGTATTTGTTTCACATATGTAGGTGCTCCTGTGTTGGGTTCATAGTTATTTATAATAGTTATATCCTCTTATTGGACTGACCCCTTTATCATTATGTGACGTGCTTCTTTGTCTCTTGTTACTTTCTTTGTTTTGAAGTCTGTTTTGTCTAATACACTGTAACTCTTCTTTTTTTCTCCCCATTCGTTGCATGGAATATCTTTTTCCATCCCTTTACTTTCAGTCTGTGTATGTCTTTGGCTTTGAAGTGAGTCTCTTGAAAGCAGCATATAGAGGGGTCTTGTTTTTTTATCCATTCCATGAATCTAAATCTTTTGATTGATGCATTGAGACTATTTGCATTTAGGGTGATTATCGATAGTTATGTACTTATTGCCATTGCAGGCTTTAGATTTTTGGTTACCAAAGGTTCAAGGGTAATTCCCTTACTATCTGAGAGTCTTACTTGATTCACTTCATATGCTATTAGAAACACAACCTAAAGATTCTTTTTTTTTTCCTCCTCCTTTCTTTGTATGTTATGTATCATATTCTGTACTCTTTGTCTATCCATTTGGTGAGATCTATTTAGCCTGCGGAATACTTCCATCTATAGAAGTCTCTCCAAAATGCACTGTAGAAGTGGTTAGTGAGAGGTAAATTCTCTCAGCTTTTGCTTATCTGAAAATTGTTTAATCCCTCCTTCATATTGAAATGATAACCTTGCTGTGTAGAGTATTCTTGGTTCAAGGCCCTTCTGCTTCATTGCATTAAATATATCAAGCCACTCCTTTCTGGCCTGTAAGGTTTCTTTGAGAAATCTTATGGTAGCCTGATGGGTTTTCCTTTGTATGTGATCGTTTTTCTCTCTCCAGCCTGCTTTTAAAAGTCTGTCCTTATCCCTTGATCTTTGCCATTTTAAGTATTATATCTTGATGTTGTCTTCCTTGGGTCCCTTGTGTTGACAGATCTGTGCATCTCCATGGCTTGAGAGACTATCTCCTTCCCCAGATTGGTGAAATTTTCAGCAATTACCTCCTCAAAGACATGTTCTATCCCTTTTTCTCTCTCTCTTCTTCTTCTCGTACCCCTATAATGCGAATATTGTTCCATTTGGATTGGTCACACAGTTCTCTTAATATTCTTTCATTCTTAGAGATCCTTTTTTTCTCTGTGCCTCAGCTTCTTTGTATCCCTCTTTTCTAGTTTCTACTCCATTTACTGTCTTCTACATCTAATCTGCTTTTAAATCCCTCTATTGTATGTTTCATTTCAGACATGGAATTTCTTAATGATTGACTCTCTGTCTTAAATTTGTTCCTGTGTTCTCGAATATTTTTCTGTTCCTCCGTTAGCATGTTTATGATTTTTATTTTGAATTCTCCTTCAGGAATACTGTGAGTTCCATTTCATTTGGCTCTTTTTTTGGGGTTTGTGAGATTTTGGTCTGAACTATGTTCTTTTGATGTTTTATATTTCTGTGTGGTGCCTTCTAGTGCCCAGAACCCCCAGTCTCTGGAGCTGCTCAGCCCCTAGAGTGAGGTTGGGAGTCGTAAGGGATCGGCCCTGGTTCCTGGGAGGAGGAAAAATCTGTTTCCTGATTCCCGTCTGCTGTGTCTGTCTCCCATATCAGGGCCAGTGGGCTGGGTACACAGGTCTAAGCCTCCGTGCTTTGCATCTCTACCCATTGTAGGTCTCTCTCTGACTGGCCTAACGCCGGCATAATGCCGGCATAGTGACTGCTGGTTTGCGAGCTGGTGCTGTCAGGCCAGGAGGAAGGCTCAGCAGGCTCCGTATCACAGGGGGGCGCCTCGTAGTTGAGTAGTCCGCCCAGGGGATGGAGTGCTTGAAGCTCCTCAAAGTTCCCAATTTGCTGGGCAGAGTGCGCCCAGACAACCTTGTCCCCCTGTCCCTTTTCCTGTGCAGCAAGCTCCGTGTAAATCCCATCCCTTCAGGATCGCTCTCGCTGCTAGGAAGCCTCTCAGACTGCCTGTCTGTCTTTTGTCCCAGAGTGGCTGGGTGTTGCTCCCATCACCAAAAATGGCCAGAATCTCTGTCTCTCAAGCACTCTGCCTGCCCCAACTCCCCATCCTCTGGAGCACCACCCAGTGTAGGTTTCTGCTCAAAGCAGATGTCCAGGGCTAGGTGTTCAGCAGTCCCAGGCTTCCATCCCCTCCCCGCTCCATTTCTCTTCCTCCTGCCGGTGAGGTGGGGTCGGGGAAGGGCCTGGGTTCTGCTGGATCAAGGCTTTGGTACATTACCCTGTTTCGTGAGGTCTGCTCTGTTTGTGAGGTCTGTATGCAGTCCAGTGCAGCCTTCTTTCCTGTTGTTGTTTTAGGGTTTGTTGTATCAACTATATTTTTGCAGTATCTGTGGTTTTGGGAGGAGTTCTCTGTCACATCTCTCACGCTGCCATCTTGAATGTAATACTATTGCATTTTTCAGTATTTAAACATCTTAACATCATATATAACCATATCTAACTCAGTAATGGGAGAGTTTTCCCTTCTCCACCTTTTAATTTGTAAATACTTCAGTGTGTATATTTAAAAAATACAAGATGTGTAAATCAAAGCACAGTACCATTATCATTCTTCAAAACAGTTCATAATTATTCCTAAATACCAGTATGCAGTGTTCAAAATTCCTTCATTTTCTACTGTTTTCAATAAATATATAATTGGTTTATTCAAATCATGAGCCAAATAATATGTACACATTTCCTTTGGTATGTATCTTTTAAGTCTTTTTCAATCTATAGATTCCCCTCACCTCCCTTTTTTCTTGCCATTTATTTTTTTATAATAATTGGGTAAATTTTTTTTTTACGGCATTTTCCCCAGTCTGTATTATATTCTGTAAATTGATCAAGGCTTGATTAGATTTAGATTCCAGTTTTTTTGCTGTGACAATTCTTTTCAGGCAGGTTTTGTACTTATTACCTGTGAGAAACACACTCACTGGTCCATATTTAGTAAGTGGACACGGAGACAAAGAGAACAGCTGAGCGAGGCTTTAATGACAGTGACAAAGAGAACAGCTGAGTGAGGCTTTAATGATGGTCTTGGGAGATTGGGTGTCTGGTAAACAGGCACACCTGGGGAGATTTTTTTGCCAGTAATTTATCTCCTAGTGCGGGAGTCCCTCCACTGGTTCCTCATTGGTTGAGTACTACAGGATTCAGATTCTTTCCCGGAAGTTGCCTAAGCCAGTTGTATCTTTCCCTTACATTTGTCTCAAATTTATTGGTAGGTTTAAAAGAAAACTCAAACAGTTATAGCCAGGCCCTTACCAATTCCCCCACCCCCACCCCCACCCCCACCCCCACTGTCAGGGTAAACAGCTTCCACCACATGGCCCTTTGTTAATACCTTACTGTTAAAATGTTTTAAACCTCCTGGTGGGAATAAATCACATTTAGGTTTTATGCTCTTTTCTAATATTACCATATCCCATCAGGAAGCACATACAATTTGGTATATCTCTGTAACTGTGGAATTACTAATTGAAGGGAAAATGGAATTTTATGGCCAGGATTCTTACCTCCCCTGATTCTGACTAATCTCCCATTGTATACATCCTTAGCCTGCTTCCTTGCCTGTCTGCAGTGAGCTGTGTACCTGTGATTGAGCTGCCTGAAGTGAACCGTCAGTCACATGGTATTGGCTAGAGGAAGGGCAAAAGGGAGCAGGAAGTGGAAGTAGCGGAACCTTGTGCTGGGAAGCAGGAGATAGTGGATGCTGGCAGAGGGAAGCTATGGAGCCTGGTGCTAGGAAGGCAGAAGAGAATCACGTGTTGGGGAGGAGAGGGGACCACTAGTGGAGGCAGTGACCGAGGCGGGGGACTGAAGCTGGGGTCATAGGCTCAGAAATGCAGATAGGAGTCTAGTGCTGGTGGACCTACTGCTTGGTATGAGCCCCTTTTTACTCCCAACGTTTCGTTACTGTTATTCAGTCTCAGTGAATTCATAGTGAATTTACCCAAGGACAGGAATCCTGTCCTCCCAAAGCAACACTAATCCTTTGGCTTTAGGTGTTGTTGGATCAATTCATATTTTTTCAAGTGAACCTTGAACCTTTTACCAAATGGTTTTAGCAGTCATTTATAAACATTTTCTTGAATCTATAATTTCATCAGGGCATCCAAATGGTGATGTTTTCGATATATCATTTTCTGAATTCAGTAGCTGGAATTTTGTATAATGAAGAACTTAATAAAATCAACAATTTGCTTACCTACAGTAAAAGAAGGGTAAATGGTAGATTCTTTACCTTTGTTTTACATTTTTCAGAGTAATGAATTGGTTTCTTAAAAAGGGAATTGAGTAACAGCTTACTTGGCAAAAGTTCACACAAATTTTACCCAGATATCTTTTTCTTATTTCATCACATAGTTAATGTGAGCAGAATTATTTGGAAGTTTTACTCTACAGTATAAAAAGTATTGGTCTTACATCAGGGAAATGCAAATCAAAACCACAACGAGATATCACCTCACACCAGTCAGAATGGTCACTATTCAGAAGATAAGAGATAACAAGTGTTGGGGAGGATGTGTGTCAGTCCAGAGAGAGGAAATACCGGGGCAAAATACCTCTAAAAACCGAAATCAGTCAAAGGGAGAAATAAAGTTTAAAATCTGTTTATTGTTCACAAACTGCAGTCTGGGGTCCTTTCTCTCTTTCCTGCTCCAGCAGAAGCCAAAAACTGCCCCTCCCCTCACCTCTTGGGTACAGATAAGCCCTCCTTGCCCAGGTAATTATCCATTGATATGGAAATGAACTTCTCTCTACCCCTAAGGAATGATGCCAATGCATTAAAGCCATATTTCTTTCCACCCCTGAACACCTATTGACATGCAGATGTACTAAAGCCAGGTGAGATATTCTGGAAATGTTACAATTTTACCCACAATGTGGAGAAAAGGGAGCCCTCCTACACTGCTGGTGGGAATGTAAATTGAGGCAGCCACACTGGAAAGCAGTATTTGGATGTTCATCAAAAAACTTAAAAGTAGAAATACAATAAAACCCAGTAATTCTATTTCTGGGAATTTATCTGAAGAAAACTAAATTCTTCATTCAAAATGATATATGCACCCCTATGTTTATTGTCACATTATTTATAGTAGCCAAGATGTGGAAGCAACCAAAGTGTCCATTAATAGTTGAATGGATAAAGAAGATGTACATATATACAATGACATATTATTCAGGCTTAAAAAAGGCCTGCCATTTGCAATAACATGGATGGACTTAGAAGGTATTGTGCTTAGTGAAATAAGCCAGGTGGAGAAAGACAAATACCATATGATTTCACTTATTTGTGGAATCTAAAGCCAAACAAAATAAAATGAACAAAATATCAGTAGACTCATAGACACTGAGAAGTGACTGGTGTTACCATGGGGAAGGGATTGCAGTGCGTGGGTGGCGAGAGTGAGGAGGATAAAGGGGCATAAAAATTCTCAATCATAATATATGTTGGTCATGGGGATTAGTACAGCATGGAGAGTCTAGTTAGTGATTCTGTAACATCTTCCTATGTTGACAGATAGTAACTGTACTAGCAGGGGTGAGGATTTAATAATATGGGTAACTGTTGAACCACTGTGTTATATACTTGAAACTAATATGATTGTATATCAATGATACTTCAATGAAAAGGAAAAAAAAGACATAGGACTCAGAAAAAAAGAAGTATTGATCTTACACATTTTGCTTCTTTTGAAATACTAATGTGGAATAAAATAGACTTGATAGCAATATCAATTATTGATACATTTAAAAATGTTATAATTTTTGTCCTCTAACTTTGCCACTCCTTTTAACATTATAAGAAGATACTTGATCTAAGTATTAGTTTACAGAAAGTGAGTCCAGGTAATCTGAACCAAGAGAAAATGTGACACTGAAGTGCTTCAGGGAGGGTATGCTGCTATTGGATAAAATTTCAGGTAGGAAACAATTGCACTGTTTGGTATCAGGTAATCAAGTTAGTATATTCTACTTGATTGCTTTTAGACAGAAACATTTATTTTATATGAGGAGCCAGAGGAGCAGGCAAAACTTGCTTTAAAGTACTTGTTTTGTTTTTTGACTATGAAATGCCTTTATTTTTTATTTTTTTATCTTTTGATATCAATCTACAATTACATGAGGAACATTATGTCTACTAGACTCCCCCCATCACCAAGCCCCCCCCACATACCCTATTACAGTCACTGTTCATCAGTGTAGTAAGATGCTATAGAATCACTACTTGTCTTCTCTGTGTTGTACAGCCCTCCCGGTGGCCCCCCCCCACATTATGTATGCTAATAGTTATGCCCCCTTTCCACCCTTGTCCCTCCCTTCCCACCCATCCTCCCCAGTCCCTTCCCTTTGGTAACTGTTAGTCCATTCTTGGGTTCTGTGAGTCTGCTGCCATTTTTTTCCTTCAGTTTTTTTCTTTGTTCTTATACTCCACAGATGAGTGAAGTCATTTGATACTTGTTTTTCTCTGCCTGGCTTATTTCACTGAGCATAACATCCTCTAGCTCCATCCATGTTGTTGCAAATGGTAGGATTTGTTTTCTTCTTATGGCTGAATAATATTCCATTGTGTATGTATACCACATCTTCTTTATCCATTCATCTACTGACGGACACTTAGGTTGCTTCCATTTCTTGGCTATTGTAAATAGTGCTGCGATAAACATAGGGGTGCATATATCTTTTTGAAACTCAGCTCCTGCATTCTTTTTATTTATTTATTTTATTTTGGTATCATTAATCTACAGTTACAGAAAGAACATTATGTTTACTAGGTTCCCCCCTTCACCAAGTCCCCCCCACATACCCCTTCACAGTCACTGTCCATCTGTGTAGTAAGATGCTGTAAAATCACTACTTGTCTTCTCTGTGTTGCGCAGCTCTCCCCGTGTCCCCCACATACTATACATGCTAATTGTAATGCCCTCTTTCTTTTTTCCTGGCCCTTATACCTCCCTTCCTACCCATCGTTCCCAGTCCCTTTGGTAACTATTAGTCCATTCTTGGGTTCTGTGATTCTGCTGCTGTTTTGTTCCTTCAGTTTTCCTTTGTTCTTATACTTCACATATGAGTGAAATCACTTGGTACTTGTCCTTCTCTGCTTGGCTTATTTCACTGAGCATAATACCCTCTAGCTCCATCCATGTTGTTGCGAATGGTAGGATCTGTTTTTTTCTTATGGCTGTGTAATATTCCATTGTGTATATGTACCACATCTTCTTTATCCATTCATCTACTGATGGACATTTAGGTTGCTTCCATATCTTGGCTATTGTAAACAGTGCAGCAATAAACATAGGGGTGCATCTGTCTTTTTCAAACTGGAGTGCTGCATTCTTAGAGTAAATTCCTAGAAGTGGAATTCCTGGGTCAAATGGTATTTCTATTTTGAGTTTTTTGAGGAATCTCCATACTACTTTCCACAATGGTTGAACTAATTTACATTCCCACCAGCAGTGTAGGAGGGTTCCCGTTTCTCCACAACCTTGCCAACATTTGTTGTTGTTTGTCTTTTGGATGGTGGCGATCCTTACTGGTGTGAGGTGATATCTCATTGTGGTTTTAATTTGCATTTCTCTGATGATTAGTGATGTGGAGCATCTTTTCATATGTCTGTTGGCCATCTGAATTTCTTTGGAGAAGTGTCTGTTCAGATCCTGTGCCCATTTTTTAATTGGATTATTTGCTTTTTGTTTGTTGTGGTGCGTGTGCTCTTTATATATTTTTGGATGTGAACCCTTTATCAGATCTGTCATTTATGAATATATTCTCCCATACTGTATGATGCCTTTTTGTTCTATTGATGATGTCCTTTGCTGTAGAGAAGCTTTTCAGCTTGATACAGTCCTACTTGTTCATTTTTGCTTTTGTTTCCCTTGCCCAGGGAGTTATGTTCATGAAGAAGTCGCTCATGTTTATGTCCAGGAGATTTTTGCCTATGTTTTTTTCTAAGAGTTTTATGGTTTCATGACTCACATTCAGGTCTTTGATCCATTTTGAATTTACTTTTGTGTATGGGGTTAAACAATGATCCAGTTTCATTTTCTTGCATGTAGCTGTACAGTTTTGCCAACACCAGCTGTTGAAGAGGCTGTCATTTCCCCATTGTATGTCTATGGCTCCTTTATTGTATATTAATTGACCATATATGTTTGGGTTAATGTCTGGAGTCTCTATTCTGTTCCACTGGTCTGTGGGTCTGCTCTTGTGCCAGTACAAAATTGTCTTGATTACTGTGGCTCTGTAGTAGAGCTTGAAGTTGGGAAGCGAGATCCCCCCGCTTTATTCTTCCTTCTCAGGGGTGCTTTGGCTATTTGGAGTCTTTTGTGGTTCCATATGAATTTAAAAAATATTTGTTTCACTTCGTTGAAAAATGCTGTTGGTATTTTGATAGGGATTGCATTGAATCTGTGGATTGCTTTAGGCAGGTTGGCCATTTTGACGATGTTAATTCTTCCTACCCATGAGCATGGGATGAATTTCTATTTATTAGTCTCCTCTTTAATTTCCCTTAGGAATGTCTTTTAGTTTTCAGAGTATAGGTCTTTCACTTCCTTGGTTAGGTTTATTCCTAGGTATTGTATTCTTTTTTTGTGCAACTGTGAATGGAATTGTTTTCCTGAAATGCCTTTATTTTTAAATACACAACATTAGAGGAAATGTGAAACTTTTTTCTTTTATAGCATTTCTCTGGCTTTTTTAAAAATAGAAAATCTGTTAATGACTGCAAACAAGGGTCAGTTTATGTTATTTTCAGAGTTGCCAAATCTATCTAAATACCTGGTCCATCTTGTTAAATACTGATGCATTGTTTCCATATTTCCTCAGTTCAAGACTTTGCTTCTATTTACCTCTTCTAAATATTTATATTTGTCATTGAGAACCATGTTCTTAGTTCTTACCCTAATTGTTGAAGCTATTTGAATAGTGACTTAAATATTATTTGTTTAGTTAATCCATTTACTAACATTTTAGGATATATGTACAAAATTTAAAATTTTAGAAGACATTTTTATAACCAAACCTTTACTAGTAGCTTTGCTTTTTAAAGTTAGTGCAAAGTCTGGTTTTATACATACTACTTCCAAGTGCCCATGGGATGGTGCTCATATATTTCATTTTTGTATACATATTACTTCCAAATGCCCATTGGATGGTGGTCATATATTTCATTTTTGTAGTATTAATGTTTGGTAAGATGTTTATAAGAGAAACTTCTGATTATTTTCTCAGTTATTATAATGGTACAGAGGTACATTAGTGAACATGGTATAAATATGCCTGTTGTTTATCTTAATCTGATCACATACATATTTCTTGTTTAATTTGTTGTCAGCTAATGTAATACAGTGATTTCCTGTATGTCTTCTAATGAATTTTACCTTAAATGCATGTCAATTTTGACCTTCTTTAACATAAACCTCAGATTACATCTTTTTTTACAATGTTGAAATACTTTCCCTTTTCCTTTTTAGGCCAAGCCAGTAACCCTAGTAAAACTGGACTTTAAAGCTCCTAAATATACACTGTCTGTAGCTATTTGCTGAATAAATTTCAGTATATGTTATGATTAGAAAGAGAATGGTATTTTGTGATCTAGGTAGTCTAAACTGAAAGTATTCTACTAGTTCTTTGACTTTTATCTTTTGAGTATAGGTTTTGGTAAGACAAAACCAAGTGTATTGTTACTCTTGACAATATCCCTTTTGAAATTATCAAACCTTTATCAAATTTGTATTGTATTAAGTTGGGGAAAGCTTGGATGAGGTAGAAAGAGTTGTTCAGAGATAGTGTCATGAAGAGGCTCAGACCTGTGAAGGACTCTGATTGGCCTGACTTTCATGGCCCTACCCCTGAAACAATCACTGTACATGACAATTTGTGATAATGTGTTTGCCTGACCTGTGTCTCGCAGCACTCAGTTAAATTGGTCATCATGATTGCCATGCCTACCTGACTGTATGAGTCAGGAAGGAGTTCTGTAAAAGAACCAGAGGAAGGGGAATATGAAAGCATGATGGTAATAACTATAACTCATCCATCACCTTTGGGTGCCATAAAGATGTATAAGTGAGCATACTTTGAAAATATGCTGTATATTGCAGCTTTATAACAGTTTTGTCTTTTTGAGAGACAGTATCTTGCATGAAGTCAGACAGACTTCAACTTGACTCCCAGCTCTGTCACTTCTTAGGCTTGTGATCTTGGGCAAGCTACATAATCTTTCTTATCTAATGTCTGTATCTATAAAATGGGAATAGTAGTTAGCAACCTCACAGGGTGGTTGTTAGAATCTTTTGAGAGTAAGGCCTGACATGCAGTTCACAATTCTCCTTCTCAGCATATTACAGTATAATGGAAACAAGACACATGTAAAGAGCTGTGTAAATTATGCACACTTTGCAATAGGCCAGCTAACACTTCAGAATGGGGTAGCTTCACTTAAGGAACTGTCTTTTTGTAGAGGTGGAATTGAGCTAAACTTTGAATTTTAGAGAGTAAAGGCAAGGAAGTAGACTTTTAAATAAGTTGCTTCTTGGTATAATAAATAGGCTGGACTGGCTTAATCAGTAAGTTGTTTGGGAACAAAATGGGAGGTGAGGACTTTTGAAATTTGGTGGGGTAGGCCAAGTGGTTGGAAATTTATTCTGTAGGTGATGAGGAGCTGTGATGATTTTTGTACAGGGGTTACTACATGGTTAAAATGTTCTTTGGAAGCTTAATATGGAGGTAATGACATGCTATTATTAGAGTTTGAACTAAATTGGAGTTATTTTTCAGTGAGAAAATGTTTTCATGTACTTCATGCATTACTGATTTTAACTTACATTCATCCAAGTTAAATTAGGCTTTTACTAAAAATCAATATTTAGTTGATATTCTACTTTTACTAAGTGAAGAGTGGATCTCAACTAATAACTAGGTGAAAGCATTTGTTTCTATGTTGTTTAGATTTCAAGGCTATGAGCTTATCTCTGGCATCAACCTGGGATTTCTGATGACAAGATACTGATGAAGTCATTTAAGTTAATTCTTACCAAACCTGTCTCATTTCAACCCTGTTCTTTGTACTCCTATTTGTTTTTGTTGATAGACAACACAGTAATAGATATTAGGGGAAATACATTTTCTTTGACTTTCATGTGCTGTAGTTTGGGAAAAATCTATTAATTCTGCTAAATATTTCAACTTCTAGCACTGTTTACCTTCCTGGTTTTATAATGTGCTAAACTATCTAGAAGAATCCTGCTTTGCTGTTTAGCCAATTTGAACAATTAAGACTGAAATATCAACATAAAAGCAAGCAGGAAAAACCTTAGTACTTAGGAGAATGAGTACAGAAATACCATTTGGATATTTTCCTTTTAATTCATTTATTTTGTAAGTGACTAATTAAATTCTTCTTACTTACCTATCTTCCATCACAATCTCTGCTTTTCCATTTCTTTGGGGTTAAAACACTTTGTACAATACTGAAATGAAAAAGGAAAAGATGATAGGTCATGTATTAGAGTCTGATTGAAAAAGAATGTTAGTTGGCTGTTGTATCTGATCCAGTATTAGTGACCTGTTTGATGGAATTTTCTGGGCTGTCAAATATATGACTGTTTTTTTTTTGTTTCTGTTTAATATTTTATATAGGTATTACATTAACAGGTCAAAAATAAAAATACATGTAATGACATTTCTCTTTTCCACTTTCCCCCTATGTTTTCAGCATGTTATCCCTGCCAAATTATTTCCCATATCCAGATTAATTCAGTCACTGCTAAAGAAAACCTAAAAATTAACTTCATTAGCATCTTAAAAATCCTTCCAAATTTTCTTTAGATTTTTTTTTCTCAAAAAACCAAAAGCTGTATTTTTTTTTTGAAGAACATTATGTTTACTAGGTTCTTCCCTACCCCAAGTCCCCCCCACAAACCCCATTACAGTCACTGTCCATCAGCATAGTAAGATGTTGTGGAATTACTACTTGTCTTCTCTGTGTTGCAAAGTCCTCCCCTTTCCCCCACACCCCACATTATACATGCTAATCATAATACCCCCTTTCTTCTTCCCTGTCCTTATCCCTCCCTACCCTCCCATTCTCCCCAGTCTCTTTCCCTTTGGTAACTGTTAGTCCATTCTTGGGTTCTGTGATTCTGCTGCTGTTTTGTTCCTTCAGTTTTTCTTTGGTTCTTATACTCCACAGATGAGTGAAATCATTTGAAATTTGTCTTTCTCTGCTTGGCTTATTTCACTGAGCATTTTCCAGCTTCTTAGCGTATAGGTTTTCATAGTAGTCTCTAATAATTCTTTGTATTTGTTGTAGGGGTCCGTCATGATGTTTCCTTTCTCATTTCTGATTCTGTTGATGTGTTGATTCTTTTTCTCTTAATAAGTCTGGCTAGAGGCTTATCTATTTTATTTATTTTCTCAAAGAACCAGCTCTTGGTTTCATTGATTTTTTCTATTGTTTTATTCTTCTCAATTTTATTTATTTCTTATCTGATCTTTATTATGTCCCTCCTTCTGCTGACGTTAGGCCTCATTTATTCTTCTTTTTCCAATTTTGATAACTGTGACGTTAGACTATTCATTTGGGTTTGTTCTTCTTTCTTTAAATATGCCTGGATTGCTATATACTTTCCTCTTAAGACTGCTTTCACTGCATCCCACAGAAGTTGGGGCTTTGTGTTGTTGTTGTCATTTATTTCCATATTTTGCTGGTTCTCCATTTTAATTTGGTCGTTGATCCATTGATTATTTAGAAGTGTGTTGTTAAGCCTCCATGTGTTTGTGAGCATTTTTGCTTTCTTGGTACGATTTATTCTAGTTTTATACCTTTGTGGTCTGAAAAGTTGGTTGGTAGGATTTCAATCTTTTTGAATTTACTGAGGCTCTTTTTGTGGCCTAGTAAGTGGTCTATTCTGGAGAATGTTCCATGTGCACTTGAGAAGAATGTGTATCCTGTTGCTTTTGGGTGTAGAGTACTGTAGATGTGTATTAGGTCCATCTGTTCTAGTGTGTTGTTCAGTGCCTCTGTGTCCTTATTTTCTGTCGGGTGGATCTGTCCTTTGGAGTGAGTGGTGTGTTGAAGTCTCCTAAAATGAACGCATTGCAGTCTATTTCCTCCTTTAGTTCTGTTAGTATTTGTTTCACATATGCTGGTGCTCCTGTTTTGGATGCATATATATTTAGAATGGTTATATCCTCTTGTTGGACTGAGCCCTTTATCATTATGTAATGTCCTTCTTTATCTCTTGTTACTTTCTTTGTTTTGAAGTCTATTTTGTCTGATACTAGTACTGCAACACCTGCTTTTTTCTCCCTATTGTTTGCTTGAAATACCTTTTTCCATTCCTTGACTTGTAGTCTGTGCATGTCCTTGGGTTTGAGGTGAATCTCTTATAAGCAGCATATAGATGGGTCTTGCTTTTTCATCCATTCTATTACTCTGTGTCTTTTGATTGGTGCATTCAGTCCATTTACATTTAGGGTGATTATCGATAGGTATGTACTTATTTCCATTTCAGGCTTTAGATTCGTGGTTACCAAAGGTTTCAGGTTACTTTCCTTACTATCTAAGAGTCTAACTTAACTCACTTAGTATGCTGTTACAAACACAATCTAAAGGTTCTTTTCTATTTCTCCTCCTTTTTCTTCCTCCTTCATTCTTTATATACTAGATATCAGATTCTATGCTTTTTCTCTATCCCTTGATTGGCTTTGGGGATAGTCAATTTAATTTTGCATTTGCCTCATAATCAGCTGCTCCACCCTCCCTACCATGATTTTACTACCTCTGGTGACAGCTATCCAACCCTAGGAACACTTCCATCTATAGCAGTCCCTCCAAAATAGATGGTTTGTAGGAGGTAAACTCTCTCAGCTTTTGCTTATCTGGAAATTGTTTAATCCCCCCTTCAAATTTAAATGATAATCTCGCAGGATAAAGTAATCTTGGTTCCAGGCCCTTCTGCTTCATAGCATTAAATACATCATGCCACTCCCTTCTGGCCTGTAAGGTTTCTGCTGAGAAGTCTGTTGTTAGTCTGATGGGCTTTCCTTTGTATGTGATCTTATTTCTGCCTCTGGCTGCTTTTAACAGTCTGTCCTTATCCTTGATCTTTCCCATTTTAATTACTATGTGTCTTGGTGTTGTCTTCCTTGGGTCCCTTGTGTAGGGGGATCTGTGGATCTCCATGGCCTGAGAGACTGTCTCCTTCCCCAGATTGGGGAAGTTTTCAGCAACTACCTCCTCAAAGACACTTTCTATCCCTTTTTCCTCTCTCTTCTTCTTCTGGTATCCCTATAATGTGAATATTGTTCCGCTTGGATTGGTCACAGAGTTCTCTCAATATTCTTTCATTTTTAGAGATCCTTTTTTTTCTCTGTGCCTCAGTTTCTTTGTATTCCTCTTCTCTAGTTTCTATTCCATTTATTGTCTCCTCCACTGTATCCAACCTGCTTTTAATACCCTCCATCATGTTCTTTAATGATTGGATCTCTGACCTGAATTCTATCCTGAGTTCTTGGATGTCTTTCCATACCTCCATTAGGATGTTGATGATTTTTATTTTGAACTCCCTTTCAGGAAGAGTCACGAGGTCCATATCATTTAAATCTTTCTCGGGAGTTGTATTAACAATTTTACTCTGGACAAGGTACCTTTCACATTTCATGTTTGTGTATGGCGCCCTCTAGTGTCCAGAAGCTCTATTCTGGAGCTGCTGAGCCCCTGAAGCAATGTCAAGGGTCACAGGGGAGTGGTACTGGGGGTAGGAAAGAGCTGTTCCCCGCCTCCTGGCTCCTGTGCCTGTCTCCACTGCCTGAGCCAGTGGGCCGGGCACACAGGTACAAGTTTTTGTCCCAGAGTAGCTAGATATGGATCCCTGCTTTCCACAAGGAACTCTGCCTATATTAACTTTGCAACCCAGTAGTCATGCGAGTCTCATGAAAGCACCATGAAATGTAGGTTTGTGATCCCAGCGCAGGTCTCCAGAGCTACGTATTCAGCAGTCCCAAGCCTTCCACTCCTTCCCTGCTCCGTTTCTCTTCCTCCGGCTGGTGAGCTGGGGTGGGGTAGGGGCTCGGGTCCTGCGGAGCCACTGCTCCGGGATGTTACCCTGTTCCGAGAGGTCTGCTCTTTTCTCCAGGTGTGTGCAGTCTGACGCGTCCTCTTTCCTGTTGCTCTCAGGATTAGTTGCGCCAATTAAATTTTCTAATTGTATCGAGTTTTAGGAGGAAGTCTCTGTCTCTCCTCTCACGCCACCATCTTTAATGCATAGTCCTTCTTTAGATTTTTATAAGCAAATATAAAATACTTGTACATTTCAATCCTTTTTAAAATGTGTATTTTCAAGTCTGTTTTAATATTCATTTCACATATGGTAATTTCCTCATTTTCATTACTTATTTATTGAAACCATTTTATTGCAGTAAGAACACTTACCATGAGATCTTATCCTTTTAACAAGTTTTTTAATGTAAATTAAAGTATTATTAACTACAGGCACAATAGTGTATAGTAGGTTTCTAAAACTTACTGCTCTTGCATAATTGAGACTTCATACCAATTCATTAGCAACTGTCTATTTCCCCCTCCTTCTAGTTCCTGGCAGCCAGTATTCTACTCTCTGATTCTATGACTTTGACTATTTCAGATATTTATATAAGTGGTATCATGTACTATTTGTCCTTATGTGACCGGCTTACTTCACTTAAGAGAGTGTCCTCAGGGTTCATTCATGTTGTCACATATTGTAGGATTTCCCTTTGTAAGTACAAATAATATTGCATTCTGTTTATATGACACATTTTCTTTATGTGTTCATCAACTGATGGATATCTAGATTGTTCCCACATGTTGGCTATTTAAGTAGCTCTAATATGAGTGCTAACATCTGTTCTAGATCCTAATTTCAACTCTTTTGGAAAAATGACCAGAAATGAGATTGCTAGATCATAGAGCAGTTTTAATTTTTTGAGGAACTTCCATATCTTCCGATGACTGTATCATTTTACATTTCTGCCCACAGTGTACAAGGGTTCAGTTTCTCCACATCCTTGCCAATACTTTTTTTTTTTGGTAAATAGCTATCACAGTAGGTGTGAGTTGCTATGTTTCTTTGTAATTTTGAAATTACAAAAAACAAAAAACACTTTTTGGAAGTGTTCACTCAAGTCTTCAGCCCATTTTTAAATTGGAGTATTAGTTTTTTCCTTTTGAGTTTAGTAGTTCCTAATGTATTTTGTAAGTTATCTCCTTATCTGATACATGGTTTGCAAATATATGTTCCATCTACAGGTGCCTTTCATTTTGTTGATTGTTTCCTTTTTTGTGCAGAAACATTTTAATTGATGTCCTGTCACTTGTTTATTTTGCTTTTGTTACCTGTACTTTTGGTGTTTTATTCAAAATATCATTGCTGGGACTCATGTCAAGGAGTGTTTTCTCTGTCTTTCCTTCTAGGAGTTTTATGGTTTCAGTTCTTAATGTTTAAGTCTGAAATCCAACTTGAATTGATTTTGGTGTATGATGTAAGGTAAGGGTCTGGCTTCAACTTGTGGATACCCAGTTTTCCAAGCACCATTTGTTGAAGGGACTATCCTTTAACTACTGTGTGTTCTTGGCACCTTTATTGAAGATCAGTTGACCATATGTGCATAGATTTATTTTTGGAACTCTATTCTGTTCATTGGTCTATGTGTCTATGTTTATGCTAGTACCATATTGTTTTGATTATGCTATGTAGTGTACTTTGAAATCAGAAAATGTGTTGCCACAAGTTTTGTTCTTTCTCAAGATTGATTTGGCCGATTTTTTTGGTTCCGTTAGTATTTTAGGATTATCTTTTCTATTTTGTGAAAAATGCCATTACAGTTTTGCTAATACTTTGTTGAGTATTTTTGCATCTGTGTTCATCAGGGATATTGGTCTGTAATTTTCTTTGTTTGTGGTGTCTTTGCCTGGTTTTGGTATTAGAGTAATGATGGCCTCATAGAATGAGTATTCTGCTCTTCTACTTTTGGAAAACTTTGAGAAGGATGTGTATTAGGTCTTCACTAAATGTTTGATAATATTCAGTGGTGAAGCCATCTGGTCCAGGAGTTTTGTTTTTAGTTAGTTTTTTGATTACCATTTAAATTTCATTGCTGGTAATTGGTCTGTTCGAATTTTCTGTTTCTTCCTGGGTCAGTCTTGGAAGGTTGTATTTTTCTAGAAAGTTGTGAATTTCTTCTAGTTTATCCAGTTTGTTAGCATATAATTTTTCATAGTATTCTTTCATACTTCTTTGTATTTCTGTGGTGTCCATTGTGATTGTTCCTTTCTCATTTCTGATTCTGTTTATGTGTGTAGATTCTCTTTTTTTCTTGATAAGTCTGGCTAGGGGTTTATTCATTTTTGTTTATTTTCTTGAAGAACCAGCTCCTGTTTTCATTGATTCTTACTTTGGGCCTTATTTGTTATTCTTTTTTCTAGTTTCATTAATTGTGAGTTTAGACTCTTCATATGGGATTTTTCATTTTCCTTGAGATAGGCCTGTATTGAAATATACTTCCCTTTTAGCACAATCTTCACTGCATCCCACAGATTTTGAGGTGTTGAATCATTGTTGTCATTTGTCTCCATATATTGCTTAATCTCTGTTTTCATTTGGTCATTGATCCATTGGTTATTTAGGAGCATGTCGTTAACCCTCTGTGTGTCTGGGATTTTTCATTTTCTTTGCGTAATTTATTTCTAGTTTCATACTTTTGTGGTCTGAGAAGTTGGTTGGTACAATTTCAGTCTTTTTGAATTTACTGAGGCTCTTTTTGTGGCCTAGTATATGATCTATTTTACAAATATTCTATGTGCACTTGAGAAGAATGTGTATCCTGCTGCTTTAGGGTGGAGTTTTCTGTAGATGTGTGTTCGGTCCATCTGTTCTAATGTGTTGTTCAGTGCCTCTATCTCCTTACTTATTTTCTGTCTGCTTGATCTGTCCTTTGGAGTCAGTGGAGTGTTGAAGTTTCCTGAAATGAATGCATTGCGTTCTGTTTCCCCTTTTAATTCTGTTAGTATGTGTTTCACATATGTAGGTGCTCCTGTATTGGGTGCATTGATATTTATAATAGTTATATCCTTTGTTGGACTGACCCCTTTATCATTATGTAATGTCCATCTTTGTGTGTTTTAATTTCTTTGTTTTGAAGTCTATTTTGTCTAATACAAGTACTGCAACTCCTGCTTTTTTCTCCCTATCAGTTGCATGAAATATCTTTTTCCATTCCTTCACTTTTAGTCTGTGTATGTCTTTGTGTTTAAAGTGAGTCTCTTGTAGGCAGCATATAGACAGGTCTCGTTTTTTTATCCTTTCAGTGACTCTACATCTTTTGATTGGTGCACTGAGACCATTTACATTTAGGGTGATTATCAATAGGTATGTACTTATTGCCATTGCAGGCTTTAGATTCATGGTTACCAAAGGTTCAAGGTTAACTTCCTTGCTATCTAAGAGTCTAACTTAACTCATTTAGTATGCTATTACAAACACAATCTAAAGTTTCTTGTTTTTTTTCCTCTCCTTTTTCTTCCTCCTCCATTCTTTGTATATTAGGTATCATATTCTGTACTCTTTGTCTATCCCTTGACTGACTTTGGGGGTAGTTGATTTAATTTTGCATGTGCTTAGTAATTAATTGTTCTACTTTCTTTACTATGGATTTATTTCCTCTGGTGACAGCTGTTTAGCCTTAAGAACACTTCCATCTATAGCAGTGCCTTCAAAATACACTGTAGATATGGTTTTTGGGAGGTAAATCCTCTCACCTTTTGCTTATCTGGAAATTGTTTAATACCTCCTTCAAATCTAAATGATAATCTTACTGAGTAGGGTATTCTTGGGTTTGAAGCCCTTCTGCTTCATTGCATTAAATACATCATGCCACTCCCTTCTGGCCTGTAAGGTTTCTGTTGAGAAGTCTGATGATAACCTGATGGGTTTTCCTTTTTATGTGAACTTTTTTCTCTCTCTGGCTACCTTTAAATATTCTGTCCTTATCCTTGATCTTTGCCATTTTAATTATCATATGTCTTGGTGTTGTCTTCCTTGGGTCCCTTGTGTTGGGTAGTTTGTGCACCTCTATGGCCTGAGAGACTACTATCTCCTTCCCCAGATTGGGGAAGTTTTCAGCAATTACCTCCTCAAAGACACTTTCTATCCCTTTTTCTCTTTCTTCCTCTTGTGAATATTGTTCCGTTTGGATTAGTCACACAGTTCTCTCAGTATTCTTTGATTCCTTGCCATCCTTTTTCTCTCTGTGCCTCAGCTTCTTTGTATTCCTCTTCTCTAATTTCTATTCCATTTAGTCTCCTTTAGTATATCTAATCTGCTTTTAAATTCCTTCATTGTATTTTTCATTTCTGATATTTTATTCCATAATGATTGAATCATCATCTGGAATTCTTCCCTGATTTCTTGAATATTTTTCTGTACCTCCATGAGCATGTTTATGATTTTTATTTTGAACTCTCAGGAAGATTGGTGAGTTCAATTTCATTTGGCCTTTTTCTGGTGTTTGTAAGATTTTGGTCTGAACCAGGTTCCTTTGATGTTCCATATTTGTATGTGGCACCTCTAATGTCCAGAAGCTCTTGTCTCTGGAGCTGCTCATCCCCTGGAGTGATGTCAGGGCTCGCAAGGGAGCAGTGCTGGTTCTGGTGAGGGAAGAGCTATTTCTTGCTTTGCGGCTCCAGTGCCTGTCTCCACTGTCAGAACCAGTGGTCTGAGCTCTGAGGTGTAAGCCTCTGTGCTTTGCATCTGTAGCTTCACTAGGCGGGGCCTCCCTGTGGGTGGCATGACTCCAGGGCAGGGACTGCTGGTTTGCGAGCCCATGCCAAAAGGCCAGGAGGAAGGCGCCACATGCTGCATATCATAGTGGGGGGCCTTGGAGCTGAGTTGCTAGCCAGGGGAATGGAGGCCTGAAGCTCCTGAAAGTTCCCAATCTGCTGGGCATAGTGCACTCAGACAACCTTGTCCACCTGTTCTTTCTCTTGAGCAGTAAGCTCTGTGCAATCCTTGCCCCTTTTGCAGCCCTCTTGCTGTTAGGAAGTCTCTCAGACTGCCCACCTTTCTTTTGTCTCAGACCAGCTGGATGTGGATCCCTGTTTTCCACAAGCAGCTGAAATCTCAGTCTCTTCAAGTATTCTACCTGTCTTAGCTTTCCAACCCCACTAATCTCCAGAGCACCATGTGATGTAGGTTTGTGCTCCCAAAGCAGATCTCCAGCAGTCCTAGGCCTCCAGTCACTCCCTACTCCATTTCTCTTCCTCCCGCTGGCTAGCTGGGGTGTGGAAAGGGCTTGGGTCCCGCTGTATCATGGCTTTGGAATGTTACCCTGTTTCGTGAGGTCTGTTTTTTTTTCCAGGTTTATGCAGTTTGGCGCAGCCTTCTTTCCTGTTGCTCTTTCAGGATTAGTTGTATAAACTATATTTTCATATTGTATGTGGTTTTTGGGAGGATGCCTCAGCTTCACCTCTCACACCACCATCTTTTTGCCATTGCAATTTTGATAGGAATTGTATTGAATCTGTAAATTGCTCTGGGTGTAATAGACATTTTAACAATATTAGTTCTTACAGTTAATGAACACAGCTATCTTTCTGTTTATTTGTGTCTTCTTCAGTTTCTTTCATAATGTTTTGCATTTTTTGTGTATAGTCTTTTACCACCTTGGTTTAACTTATTTCTGTCTATTTGAGTTTTGTTGCTATTGTAAATGGAATTGTTTTCCTAATGTCTTTTTTCTTAGTTTGTTGTTGGTGTATAGAAATGCAGCAGTTTTTGAATGTTTACTTTTTGCCCTGCAACTTCAATGAATTCATTTATTAGTTTTCACAGGTGTTTTGGTGAAGTCTTTAGAATTTTCTACAAGATCAGATCATCTGCAAACAGAGATAATTTTATTTCTTCCATTCCATTTTGGATGTATTTTATTTCTTTTTCCTTCCTACTGCTCTTGCTAGGCCTTCCAGTACTATGTTGAAGTAAACTGGGGAGAGTGGACACCCTTGTTTTGTTCCTGATCTTAGAGGAAAAGTTTTTAGCTTTTCACTATTGAGTATGATATTAGCTGTGGGCATGTTGTAATATAGCTTTTATTATGTTCAGGTCTGTTCCTTTTATACTTTGTTTGTTGAAAGCTTTTATCATGAAAGGATAATTTTTTCAAATGCTTTTTCCTCCATCTACTGAGATGATGATATGATTTGTATTCTTTATTTTGTTAATGTGGTGTATCATGATTTGCATATGTTCAACCAGCTTTGGATCTCAGATATAAATCTGACCTTGTCATGATGTATAATTTTTTTAATGTGCTGTTGAATCTAATTGCTAGTATTTTGTTGAGGACGTTTGTGTCAGTCAGGGATAGAGGGTTGTAATTTTTTTTGCAGTGTCCTTGTTTGGCTTTGGTATCAGGGTAATGGTGACCTTGTAAAATGAGTTTGTAAGTGTTACCTCTTCTTCAGTTGTTTGCAAGAGTTTGAGAAGGATTGTTATTAATTCTTCCATAAATTTTTGGTAGAATTTACCAATGAAGCCATCTGGTTGTAGACTTTTGTTTACTGGGCGATATTTGATTACTGGTTTATTCTCCTTACTTACTGTATGTGTCTATTCATATTTTCTATTTCTTCATGATTCAGTCTTGGTAGGTGATATGCTTCTAAGAAATTATCCATTTCTTTCAGGTTATCCAGTGTTTGGGCACATAACCATAGTAGACTTTTATGATCCTTTGAAGTTCTGTGGTATCAGTTATAATGTCTTCTCTTTCATTTCTTATTTATTTGTATTTTCTGTTTTTCTTAGTCTAGCTAAAGGTTGTCAATTTTTTCTTTTTTATAAAAAAAACAGCTTTTGGTTTTATTGGTCTTTTCCATTGTCTTTCTACCATGTATTTCATTTCTTTCTTCTCTGATGTTTGTTATTTCATTTCTTCTACTGACTTTGAGATTAAAGTTTGTTCATTTTTCTAGTTCTTTGAGGTGTAATTTGGGTTAAGAAGTATTTTCCTAATGTAGGCATTTATTGCTGTAACCTTCTGTCTTAAAACTGCTTTAGCTGCATCACATAGTTTTTGTGTATCCATTTTCTTTTGTCTCAAGATATTTTGTATTTCCCTTTTGATTTCTTTTATACATTGGTTATGCATGCTCCACATATTTATTAATTTTCCTGTTCCCACCTGTTAATAATTTGCAGTTTTATACCACTGTGGTTAGAAATGATACTTGATATGATTTCAGGTTTCTTAGATTTATTGAGACTTACAAAAAATTTTTTTATTAAGGTATTGATATACACTCTTATGAAGGTTTCACATGAAAAAAGAATATGGGTAAATGTAGTAACCACATTATCAAGTCCCCACCCATACTCCATTGCAGTCACTGTCCATCAGTTTAGTAAGAAGCCACAAATTCACTATTTGCCTTCTCTGTGCTACACTGTTTTCTCCATGACCCCCTATTGAGACTTGTTTTGTGCTTAATATGTGATCTGTCCTGAAGAATGTTCTTTGTGTGCTTGAGAAGAATGTGTGTTTGCTATTGTTGGAATATTGTGTATCTATTTGTTAGGTCCACCTGTCTAAAGTGTGGTTGAGGTCCAGTGTTTCCTCACTAATTTTCTGCTCATATCTAGTTTTATTTGGACCTTTACCAAGAATTAAAAATCATGTCTAGCTGGAATACACCAGTGTATGAGAGAGAATCTACTATACTCCTTAATCAATGTGTTTTGCTATCAGCACATTTGTTTCATATAGGTGGTCATTTACAAGGATTTATATATTTAAAAATATGTTTCAACTTATTTTTGTTTTTCTTTTTTTTTTTTGGTTAGGGTAGTGTATAGCTTTTTTTGTTTTTTTCTTGGCCAGTGTTATCAATTTGCATTTTATCAAATCTAAGATGCCATGAGTTGTAACATTCATCATTATTTTATGCAGCACTAAGAAAAGAATCTGCTAATTATAATTTCTGATGCCACTGACTTGTTAGGGCACACCATGATTTTTTAGTTTTTTAAAGAATTGATGAAACTCAGTATATGAACTTTATACAGTTGGTGTGAGGTATTACAAAATCCTTTTTTAATAATAAAGGCATTTGGTGTAATGCAGGTAGACTGTCAAATGAAATACTTAATTTAAAAAAGTGGTTGCATTACATATAGTTGTATGGATGGGCCATAGTTTAGCTTGTTTCCCCTTTTTGAAATTAGCCTGTAGTTCTTTGGTTGCAAGAGAAAAACTTCTATCAAACTAGCTTATATATAAGGGGGCTTGATTGGGCCATAGACCAGGACAGATCACTGAATGAAGCTGTGAGAACTAGTTGCTGGAACTTGGGAGTTGAATATGTCTCCAGAATATTATTTCTCTATTACATGGCATGGAAGAGGTTTGCTGGAAGCTGCCAACTTATATCTTTCCAGCTTTTGACCCCAAAAGCCAAAGCCCTTTTTTTCTACTGCCCAATTCAAAAGAATCTTGGTAATGATTTTGATTGGCCTATCTTAGGTTATAGTTTCTCTCCTGGATTAATCACTGTGACCAGTTTAATGGATGACTTTGCCAAACCTGAACTAAGCTTCCTTTCTCTGAGCTGGGTGTGAGGTTTTGTGACCTTATTGCCAGAAGAATGCTATGAATGGGACAGGGGATGAAGGAAGAGTGAGTACAGTGCAGACAAAAACAGCAGATATTTCTTAGAGTGGACATTTAAGTTGTTTCTAGATTATGCTTCTGTTGTTAAGAAGTTTCTGTTTTTATATCTGATAAAACTTCCCTACTGAAAAATACTGGTATGAAATTAAGATAAGGATCTAAAAGTCCAGTGTTTTGTAGAAAAAAGTTAGTAAATAACATGAGATCTTTTTTTATATATTCTGAATTTTGCAATTCCTCAAAATAGGACTTGTAGAGTCTTCAAATGACTGTGAAATTTAACAATGTATTTTAAGATAATTTGGAAGAATTAATGCATTAGAAGTAGGCTAGGGAAAGTATTAAGCAATCTTAAAGTGTATGTGATGCTGCTTTTAAACAGCTATAAAAATATAATCAAACTCAAATACTGAAGTAATTGTTTTGATTATGGAATACATGATATTTTGTTGTCTCCTATCTTACGATATTTAAATTCTGAGTAATGTAACTTTGGTGGACTTCTGATGTGTTGTCACAGAGTAACAGATTTCTGATTTTTAAAATATGTCATTGTTATAAATTACTAGTTTGCTAGATTGAACTAGCAAACTATTAAAGAACATGGCAGTATTTACTGTAGATAAATGCAAATTTAAAAAGGTTCTGTGTATAGAGGTTTAAATGATTTATTAGCTTTCAGTGTATGCATGAAACTGAAATTATGTAATGGATTTAGAAAATCTCATTTCCTGTTTGAAGGTTTACATTTGCATATTTCATAATGCAAGTATTTGATCTGAGTTAATAGGATCTAGAGTAGATCTCTGTGTGATACCAATATATGCTTAATCGTTTTTTTGGGTATATTATATAGAAGACCCTTATTTAGATATAGGACAAGTGATTAAATATACAAATACTCTTTTTTTTTTGCTGCTTTGGCCAACCAAGCTAGGGAAGGAGGGAGGGTTAAAGAAATCAAACTGTATGTCTCAGGCTTCAGAATTTGTGCTCATGAGGCTTTCCTTGTTCCTTAATTTGGCTCTCATTTCCTGCCTGTGAGAGATTCGTCTTGGTTATTATATTCTTCTCAATAGAAAATAATCAGTGGAACAATTTATCCTATGACAGAGTCACACTTCCCATCAATTGCTTATTTTTTAATTAAACTTTTCATTTTGATATAAATGTCAATTCATATTCAGTTGTAAGAAATAATACAGAAAGAATCCTAGTGCCCTTTACTCAGTTTCCCGCAGTAGGAAAATCTTATAAAAATATAGTTCAGTATTTACATTGGTACAATCAGGATTCAGAAAATTTCCATCACATAAGGATCCCTCTTGTTGCTCTTTTATATTTATATTCACTTATCTCTTGCTGCACCACTTGTTAACACCTGGTATCTCAACAGTCTCTCCTCCCGTTCTATAATTTTGTACTTCAAGAACTTTGTGTACGGGGTATACCTTCTTTTATTGTGCTTCACAGATACTTCATTTGCTACAAACAGGGTTTGTGGCAAACCTGCATTAAGCAAGTCTCTTGGTGCCATTTTTCGAATAGCATTTGCTCACTTTTTGTGACATTTTGGTAATTCTTGCAATATTTCAAACTTTTTCATTGCTTTTGTATTTGATATAGTAATCTATAATCATTGGTAACAACTCACTGAAAGCTCAGATGGTTAGTCATTTTTAGTAATAAAATATTTTTAAAGTATGTCCTTTTATTTTTTTAGATTTAATGCTATTGTATACCTAACAATGCAGTATAGTGTAAACATAACTTTTTTTTTTTTGCATTTGCTATGGGTCAGGCACTATTCTAAGTACTTTGCATGTTTTAAGAAACTGTAGAGCCAGGATTCCTACTCGGGAAGTCTGGCTAAAGAGTAAACATAACTTTTACATGCATTGGGAAACCAAAAAATTTATTTGACTCACTTTATGGTGGTCTGGAACCTAGCTCCCATAATCTCAGAGGTATGCATGTAAATGAAATAATGTGCTATATGACCTTTTTATAAAAAAAATTACAATTCTCTGGTGATTCATCTAGACAGTTGTGTGTATCAATAGTTTGTTTCTTTTTATTGTTGAGTATTATTCCATTGTATGAATAGACCAGTAGTTTAACCACTTACCTTTTGAAGAACATCAGAGTTCCATTTTTTGATTATGAGGAATAAAGTTGCTATAAACATTTGTGTACAGGTTTTTGTGTGAGCATAGGCTTTCATTTCTCTGGTAAAAATAAAAGTGTTAATATTGCATTTGCTGGATTATTGCTAAACTGTTTGCTCCGGTGATTGTGTCATCTTACATTCCCACTGGCAGCATATGAGTGCTTCAGTTTCTCCACACCCTTGTCAGCATTTGGTGTTGTCACTGTCTTTTTTTAAGCCATTATGATAGATGTGTAATTATATTTTATTGTTGTTTTAATTTATATTTCCCTAGTGACTGATGATTTTGAACATAATTTCATGTACTTTTTTGTCATCTATGTGTATTCTTTGGTGAAATGTTCTTGACAATTGAGTTATTCTAACTTTCTAATTGGATTTTTTTTATTGCTGTTGAATTTTGAGAGTTCTTTATTTAGATACTTTCCTTTGTCAGATATGTGATTTGACTTCCTTCTTGTCTGTAGCTTGTCATTTTATCCTCTCAGCAGGATCTTTTGGAGAGGAAAAGTTTTAATTTTGATAAAGTCAAATTTATCAGTTTTTCCTTTTATAGGTTTTGCTTTTATTGTCAAGTCTAAGAATGATTTGCCTACTCCTAAATCCTACATGTTTTCTCCTGTGTGTTTTTCTAACAGTTTTGTTTTACATTTAAATCTGTGATCTATATTGAGTTAATTTTTGTATAAGGTTTGATACTTTCATAAAGACTTATTTGTGGGTATCTAATTGCTCCAGCACCATTTGTTGAAATTCCTCCATCAAACTGCCTTTGAACCTTTGTCAAAACTCAGTTGGGCATATTTGTGTGGGTCTACTTCTGGGTTCTCTATTTGTTCTGTTGATTTATGAGTCTGCCCCTTCAACAATACTTCCTAGTGTTGATGAATGTAGCAGTATAAGTCTTGAAATTGGGCAGACTATTTCTCCCACTTTTTCAAGGTTTCAGGTTTGCATTCTTCAGTATGCAGTAGCTATGGATTTGCTATATATGGTCTTTATTATTTTGAGGTCCATTCCATCTATACTCTGTAGCTCTGGGATGAGGGGTTCTCCCCCCAGGCAAGTTCTCTGTGAATTCAGTGAGACCAAATAAAGGCAGAGGCGAAAAGCTTGGAGTAAAGGAGTTGACCACCTTTATTCTCATGGCAGTTATAGGCAGCCTGGTGCACACGGCTGCCTTGAATGTACTCCCCAGGCTGGCTTGAATGCACTGCTACAAGTTCTGCTTCCCAGCACGAGCTTAATCCTCTAGGCAGTTGGTCTCGGTTTCTCCTTGGTAACTCTGCCCTCCAAGCTCACTGCATGTGTGTTGGGACTTAATACTCCAGGAGCACTAGGGCTCCAAGGCTCTCTCTCTGCTCGCCCTGTGGCCAGCTCCCTGCTCCCATACTCTGGGAGCAACTCTGAGCAAATGCCTGACCAATTACATACCAGGAATGCAGGCAGAGGAGAGAATGGGTGTTTTCTCTCTGCTCCTCCCCTGGGCACATGCTCCCATGACTGACTAGCACCTCTGTCACTGGTAAACATCCCATAAATGTACAAACATGCTCTTACTATATACACAGCGGGTGCTCTTAAGGCCAGGCAGGAATCCTGGACAGGAAGTTCCATTTCCCTACAACCTGCTTCATTAAGTTTTTATCATAAATGGATGTTAAGTTTTTTTTTTTTTTGAGAGGGCATCTCTCATATTTATTGATCAAATGATTGTTAACAACAATAAAATTCTGTATAGCGGAGTCAACGCTCAATGCACAATCATTAATCCATCTCAAGCCTAATTCTCATCAGTCTCCAATCTTCTGAAGCATAATGAACAAGTTCTTACATGATGAACAAATTCTTACATAGTGAATAAGTTCTTACATGGTGAACAGTACAAGGGCAGTCATCACAGAAACTTTCGGTTTTGATCACGCATTATGAACTATAAACAATCAGGTCAAATATGAATATTCGTTTGATTTTTATACTTGATTTATATGTGGATCCCACATTTTTCCCTTTATTATTATTATTTTTATTTTTAATAAAATGCTGAAGTGGTAGGTAGATGCAAGATAAAGGTAGAAAACATAGTTTAGTGTTGTAAGAGAGCAATTGTAGATGATCAGGTGAGTTCCTGTAGACTATGTGTTAATCCAAGCTAGACAAGGGCATTAAAACATCACGGATGCAGAAGATTTCTCTCAAAACAGGGGGGGTGAGGTTCTAAGCCTCACCTCTGTTGATCCCCAATTTCTCACCTGATGGCCCCCCTGCGACTGTGCCTGTCTTAGGTTGTTCCTCCCTTGAGGAATCTTACCCATCTCTGGCTAACCAGTCATCTTCCGGGGCCATACAGGGAGATGTAAAGTTCGTAAGTGAGAGAAAAGCCATATTGTTTGAAAGGATGTTAAGTTTTGTATAATGCTTTTTTTGTATCTCTATCTTTCATTTTGTTAATATGGTGCATCATGTTGACTGATTTGTGGATGTTGAACCATACTTGCATCCCTGGAATAAATTTCACTTGATCATGGTGTCTGATTTTTCTAATGTATTGTTGAATTTGATTTCCTGATATTTAGTTGAGTTTTGCATCTCTGTTCATCGGGGATATTGGCTTGTAATTTTCTGTTTTTGGTAATGTCTTTGGTTGTGGTATCAGGATAGTGCTGCTTTTGTAGCATATATTTGCAAGTGTTCCATGTTCTTCATTTTTTTGGAATTTTTTGAGAAGAATAGGTATTAACTCCCCTTTAAATGTTTGGTAAAATTCAACAGTGAAGCTGTCTCATCCTAGAATTTTGTTTGTTGGCAGTTTTTGATTGCTGACTCAGTTTCATTGCTAGTTGAGATTTTCTATTTCTTCCTGATACAGTCTTGGAAGATTACATGTTTATAAAAATTTATCCATTTCTTCTTGGTTGTCCAATGTGTTGGCATAGAATTTTTTTGTAGTGGTCTCTATTATCCATTGTGTTTTGTGGTATCTGTTGTAAATTCTATTTCTGATTTTATTTATTTGGGTCCTATGTCTTTTTTGTTGATGAGTCTGGCTAAAGGTTTATCAGTTTTACCTTTTCAAAGAAATACCTGCTAGTTTCCTTTATTTTTAGTCTCTGTTTCATTTTTTTCTGCCGTGGTCTTTATTATTTCCTTCCTTCTATCTTTGGGCTTTGCTTGGTCTTTTAATAGTTTATTTATGTGTCAGAATAGATTGTTTATTTGAGATTTTTCTTGTTTCTTGAGGTATGCTTTCATCACTATAAACTTCCCTCATAGAGCTGATTTTCCTGTGTCACATAGATTTCTGAAAATTGTGTTTCCATTTTTATTTGTTTCAAGGTCTTTTTTTGATTTCTTCTTTGATTTCTTTGTTGACGTAGTTTGTTTAGGAGCATCTTATTTAGCTTCCATGTTTTTGTGTTTTTCATTTTTTTCCTTTTAAGTTATACCTGGTTTCGTAATGTTACGGTCTTAAAAGATGTTTGATAGGATTTCAGTTTTGTTAAATTTATCAAGACTTGTTTTGTGGCCTAACGTGATCTGTCTTGGAAAATGTTCCATGTTCACTTGAAAAGAAAGAGTGTTATGATGTTTTTAGATGGAATTTTCTGTATTTATCTATTAAGCCCCTTTGATCTAATGTGTTGTTTAAGGCCACAACTTCCTTATTGATTTTCTATCTAGATGATCTATCCATTGATGTAAATGAGTTACTGAAGTCCCTTACCACTGTTGTTTCACTGTCAATTTTTTCTTTAATGTCTGTTGATATTTGCTTTATGTATTTAAGTGCTCTTATGTTAGGTGCATAAATATTTACAGTTGTTATATTCTCTTGTTGGGTTGATCCCTTTATTATAATAATGTAATGCTCTTCTTTGGTGTTGCAGTCCTTGTTTTAAAGTCTATTTTGTCTGATATAAATATTGGTGACCTAGCTTTTTCCTACTCCTGTTTGCATCATATATCTTTTTTCTCTCTTCACTCTCAGTCTGTATTTGTCTTTAGGTCTGAGGTAAGTTTCTTTTATGCAGCATATAGATTGGTCTTCTTTTAATCCATTTAGTTACCTTTTGTCTTTTGGTTGGAACCTATAGTCCTTTTACATTTATGGTAATTATTGGTAGCTATGTGCTTATTGCCACTTTGGTAATTGTTTTCTGGTTGTTTCTGTATTCTTTGCTGTTTCTTTTCTTGCTTTCTTCTTGTGGTTTGATGATTTTCTTTAGTGTTGTCTTTGGATTCATTTCTCTTTATGTATATTTTTTATTACAGGTTTTTGGTTTTTGGTTACTGTGATGTTCATATATAACATCTTCTGTATATAGCAGTCTACTTTAAGTTTATGGTCACTTAAATTTGAACACATTATAAAATCACTATATTTTTACTTCCTGCCCTATATTTTATTATATGTTTGATGTCATATTATACATACTTTTATTTTCTATATCTTTAACTAATTGTATATGTAGTTGATTGTACCTCTTTTGTCTTTTATCCTTCATATTAACTTTGTAAGTGGTTAGTCCACTAGCTTTTCTATATATTTGTTGTTACAGAGAGATTTTTTTCTTTCATAATTTAAATATTTTTAGTTATGGCCTTTTATACTTAAAAAGTTCCTTTTACATTTCTTACAAGGCTTGTTTAATGGTGGTGAGCTCTTTGAGCTTTTGTTTGTCTGGGGTACTCTGTCTCCTTTATTTCTGAATGATAACCTTGCTAAGTAGAATATTCTTAGTTGTAGGCTTTTTCCTTTTAACACTTTGAATAAATCATGCCACTTCCTCTGGCTTGTAGCATTTCTGCTGAAAAATCAGCTTATAGTCATATGGGTGTTCTTTTTAAGTAGCTAGTTGCTTTTTGTTTGCTGCTTTTATCTTTATTTTTTGAAATTTTAATTATTATATGTCTTGCTATGAACTTCTTTGGGTTCATACTGTTTGGGGCTTTCTGTGGTATGTTTGGGGCTTTCTGTGGTATGTTTGGGGCTTTCTGTGGTACCTGGATCTGAATTCTTCTGTTTACTTCCATAGGTTGGGGAAATTTTTGTGTACTATTTCTTCAAGTAAATTTCACACCCCTTTCCCTCTGTCCTCATCTGTGATCCCTGCAAAGCAAATGTTAGTATGCTTGGCATAGTCCTGGGTCTCTTAAACTATGCTCATTTTAAAACCTTTTACTTTTTGCTGTTAAGCATGGTGATTTCTACTACACTGTCTTGCAGATCTCTGATTCTTTTTTCTGCATCTTCTGATCTGATTTCCCCTAGTGTGTTTTTTGTTTCAGTTACTGTATTTTTTAGCTCTGTTTGGTTCTTTTTCTTTCTCTTTGTTGAATTTCTCCCTGTCTTATTCCATTCTTCTCCTAGTTTGGTGAACATCTTTATGACCATTATTTTGGACCTATTTCTACCTTGGTCAGGTGGATTGCTTATCTCTATTTTATTTAGTTCTTTTCCTGAGGTTTTGTCTTGTTCTTTCATTTGGAACATATTTCACTGTCTCCTCATTTGGCCTGACAGTTTATTTCATTTTATTAGGTAGATTAACTATGTCTCCTGGTCTTGAAGGAGGGCCTTTTATATAAGGCCTATGTGGCCCTAAAGCTCAGTCCCTCCTGGTCACCAGACAGGCACTCTGGGTGTCCCCTGTGTGCAGCATGTACCCTTCTGACGTGGCTGGCCTTCAGCTACTGTGGGAACCCTGGTGGGATGGACTAGTCCTTGTAACTCGGAGGTTCAGCTATGACTGTTGTAGGGAAGCTGGTAGATGTAGCTGGCTCTGCTCTGACAGGAGCTGTTTTGGCAGGGGCACGGTTTCCCCAGAGTTTATTCCTGCATATGGCAGCATGGTAGCTGATTTGTGGGGTGCTGGTCCTGGCCATGTTTGCTCATAAGGTGTAGTGTGGTGTGGTTGGAGCCCCTTTGGGGAATGCTGGTTCCGGCTGAGGCCCCAGCCAGTTGTGGAGGTGTGGAAGCCACTGCTAGGGCAGGGCAGGTCTGCAGAGGAATGTCTGGCAGGTGAACGGTACTAGCAAATTGTTGGAGAGTGTCAGAAATGGCACCTGAGAGTGTCTGGACAGCTAGGCAGAAAGTGGGCAAAAAATGGCTCCTGTTAGTGGTTCTGTTCCTGGAGAAAGTTCCTACATTTCCCTGCCCCTGTGGTACACACTGTAAAATCAGTCAGTAAACCTCCTTGACATACACCCCAGATACATTTTAAACTGCTGCCTCTGTGCTGGGTTTTGGAGCAAGTGAGTTTATGTGCAGGTCCTTTAAGAGCAGAGTCTGTTTCCTACAGCCCTTGGTTTTTAAAGCTCCTGGAGTTAAGCCCTGTTGGTTTTCAAAACCAGATATTCTGGGGTTTCATTTTCCCAGTGCAGGTCCCCAATGTGGAAATTGTCCAATGTGGGGCTTGAATCTCTTTCTCCTCAAGGATGAGCTCCATGCCTGTGATATCCCTGCTGCTTGTGGCTGCTGCACCATGGAGTGGGTCCTGACCAGACTGCATCTCTCCCCCTCCTAACTGTCACATTGTGGTTTTTCCTTTACATCTTTTGTTGTGGAAGAGCTGTCTTAGTGTTCACATTGTTGTCAGAGAGAGTTGCTTTGTATGTAGTTGCAGGCTTGGTGTTTCTGTGCAAGGGAGTGAGTTCAGGATCCTCCTATTTCCCATCTTCATTTCTAATTTCAGACATTACTTATATAACATATTTTTCTTTCCTTAAGTTGGAGGAAAACCTCATGGAAAAGATCATGAGTTTGGGTGTAAGAAACTGATCTACACATATACACACATACATATGTATACATATATGCACATATGCACACACATTCATACATTCAGAAAATATTGGAGCTTTGTGTGCTTGAATAGAGTGTAGATCTAGGTGGGCTTTTGCTTTTGGAGGAAAATGAGCATCCAGAGAAGATAAGAGTACTGGACATCTGGGGTTAGAAGACAAGGGATGCCAAAGTGGCGAAAAATGTGGAAAAAGTGATGAGACTGCAGTATAGACATACTTTATGCACTGTATAGTTTTGCCATAGGCCTTGATAAACAGCTGCAGACAAGTATTCTCTTAATTATCAATAAAGCAGGTTCACAGACTGACCAAAAATATTATGAAACTTGAACAGAAATACTGTATTGCAATGCTCTATAACATGATATGAAATAATATTTTATGATTCTGTGATGTAGATTCAGTAGTATTATCTTAGTGTGTTCAATAGTGTTTTAATTGGAAAAAATATAGATGCTGTGATGTCATGGAGATAGAATGCTGCTGATAAAAGTCTCAGCATTATTTTATGGCTTAATGCCTTTAGTGCGAATCATGTAAACAACTGACCATATTTAATTTGCTGTTGTTCCTGTTTGAAACATGTAGTCTGTTTCTGAAAAAGTGTTGGACAAAATACAAGCTCTGAGTTTACATAAGGAAACATAAGGAAAGAATTTTCTAGTCATATGGGTCAAGTGAAATCAAACATGGTTTTTTGCTTCAGAACCTCTTCAAGCCTTTACATGTATTCTGAACTTCTTAGGTGTATAGTATGTAGTTATTTTTTTTCCCCAAATTGATTTGAATTGGGTGGAATTATGCAAATAACCATTCTTTCATAGGGACTGTTGGATATATCATGTTACACATTGTCCCATACTAACTGTATAGAATAGTCTCTGGTCAGTTCTCTTAATATGATTAATTAATGGAGCTTAATAGAGGAATTCACAATAATATTGTTTTTAATTATATTCTTAAGTTGAAAAAAACGGAATTGACTTCAGTACTTTTTTTGGTGCTTAAAAATTATATTAAAGAACAGAGCAAATAGGGTGGCACATAAATGCTCTCAGAAATAAAACTTAGAATAAATTTGTTTTGGGTTATAAAAATTTTTTTATATGTGGTCACATACATAATAACTTACAATAGATGTTACCATATATGCACACATATGGTTCTTGTGTTTTCCTTATCTTCCTAAACTCTGCCTCTTCTGCCCTACAGCCAGTTTTCTCCCATACTTTCCTATAAGGCGACCAGTGTTAACAACTATGTGTGTAGTAGTCCCTATCGTATGGACATATAATCTAGTAAATCTAGTACTGATAGTTGTGTGTGTAATAAAGTAGTCCTCATCTAGTTTGGTGATGGTAGGAAAGGGAAAGATGGATAAAAGTAGAATTTTAGGAGGTTTATTGGACATTGTGGATGGGGTGAGCAGATTTGAAGGGGACATTTTGGTTTCGGGCATGTGGAATGGGAGGTAGGATTACCAGCTAGGGTAACAATCATAGTAGGATGAGGGGGAAGGTAGTGAGTTATATTTTGGCTTTGTTTAATTTGAAACAGTATGTGTGGATGTCTATAGGCAGTGGGACACATGAGTTTACAACTTGGGGAATGAGTAAGCTTGAGTAGTAGTAGTAGTATCTGGGAGTCTCTGATGTGAAAGAGCAGGTATGGTGGAAATAGAATGATTAGATAGCTGGAAGGTATATAAGGTTACTTACATTTTCCGTTTTTCAGGATGGCTAATTTCAGGATGTAAGGAATAGAGTGAGCTGAAAGTAATTGGATTTAGGAAGTGAGATATTAGAAGCCACATTGTAGGGATTAAAGATACCATCTACATGGATACTGAAATTTGCCAAGATTATAATAGATGAGGAGAAATGGAAAGTTAGGTCTAAGATCCCAATCTCTTTAATGAGTGAAGGGGAGTCAGTTAGGATGACAATGATGAGGAGTGATTCTGGGTGGTATAGTTGAATTGATTGCGTGAACCTCCAAAGATAATGAGCTTTCTGCCAATGGTGGAAGAGTAATGGTCTGGAGGCAGAAACAGGAGCGAAGGGAATCTTAACCATTCTTTTTGTCATATTCAGTGGAGAGTTAAAGAACTAGTAGTTTTAAAATGGAATGTATGGAGAGTTACATTTCAGTTAAGTGAAGTAAGGAAGGCACTCGTCTGAGAGGTGGAGCTGGCAGGGCATGTATATACCTGGAAATGAGGTACTGGGAGAGGGTTGTGGAGTGTCTGGTGGTGGTGGTGGTAGCTGTAGAGGCAGTGTGTCAGTTAAATTAGTCATACTAAAGGGATGATGGTGTGAGAGTTATGATTAGGCATTAAGGAATGGGATACATCTTTTTTGGTTTGGTGGTGAAGGGTTTTAGGGAATACCCTTTTACCAGGATTAAAAATGATGGGAACAAAAAAACCTGGAGTGTAAAACTTTTGTGGATCAAGATTGAAGTATGGATCATATCATCAGATGACAATGAAGTGACTTTGATATTAGAATGATAAAAGCACAACAGAAAAAGCTGTGACCTTTAGCTTACTTTGATGTTAAAGTAGTTAAATTAGTGTATTACTTTAGGAGCTATTTTGTTTCAAGTGGAATATGTTCTTTTAGTTTAATTTGCCTATTCTAGTTTATTGACAGTGCCCTTGGAAGAAAGACAGACTACAGCTTTACCATGACTATCAGATGAAGATGTTATTCTTGAAGTGAGAATTTTAATAGCAGATGGAAGTGTGAGTTTTTGTATCCTTATTTAAGAGGATATACATTAACTGAGATATGTATTAGTTGGTTTAATCCTCACAACAGCTTTAGGAGATGGCTACCATCATTTACCCTAATTTTGCAGATGAGGAAGTGAGCTGTAGAAAGGTCACCTATACTGCTTATGCCCATATTTTTGTTATCCAGAAGTCACATGCAGACAGTCTGGCTGTACTGCCCATGACTCTTAATCACTGTTTCTCATAAGAGGGACTGTGTTTCTGAAAACTCTCAAGGTATAGTTATGGTTAAGGATCTTGGGTAAAATACAATTTGGGAGTAACTCATTAAAGTACTTTACTATCATTAAAATTAAGAGATCATGCTGGAACATAAATAATGAATGATGTTTCACTCAACTTTCATTAGTAATCCTTAATATTGTATAACCAGTTTCCATTTTACATATTTGTTGCCTAGGAGCTCTCTTTCTCTCAGTTTTAATGGAAATGCATCCAATTTGATTTTTTGCAAATAATGTACAAACTAAAAAAGCATTATTTTTTCCTGCTTAGTTTTCCATACAAGTGTTGCAGGCTTAAAATATCTTACTTTTCTCCTTGGATTCAAAGAAAATATATACTTAACTTTGAAAACTTGAAATGTGTCATGAATGTTTGAATTTGTAAGTGAAATCCTTTTGTAGTAACCCTATCTTCCACAATAACCCATCACTAACAGTCTGGTGCATATTCTTCAGATGTTTTCTACAGAAATGCTGTTGTACATAATGCATAATTATGATACCTGCATGTTACTTGTACAAAGTAGACCTTTGGCTGGTTGGAAAAATCCATAAGAAGCCTAAACCAAATATCACAATCTTGGAACTTATGAGATAAAAGAATAGTTGTAAAATTTTATTGAAAATTTTAAGTCTTACTGAAATTTATCGAACATTTCAGTAAGTGTTTGTGCTTTCATTCAGTTCAGAAAATACTTTCTTGGCGGTGTGAAGTAGTACATTACTCTTGTGGTCACTGAATGGCACATTTGTAAACGTAATAGCCTCTCTTTCAGCTGATGTTGATGGAGGACCAAGGTATTGTGGCTGACTCAGTAAAGGGTAGATGTAGAATAAAAAGGCTGATGATTATGTTTTATCAACAGATTGAACTTACTTTCTTCTCTACTAGTAACTGACTCACCTAAAGTCTTACACCACATTTTGTTTAGTGTTGGGAATGATCTTAAACCAATGTCTTGAACTGTAATTAAATAATAAGTAAGCTAATCTCTTACTATTCAGTATTTTATTATGTATTATTTATATATACTGAAACCAATCTAGGACATGAGGAGCTTAACATTCAATTGTGTAAAATTTTGAGATTAAGTAGGTATAGCTATGTTTTAGTTTATGTTGTCTTAAAACAGTGGAATTTAGTACTATACATAGCTGAACTGAGACAGTTTGAAATGACTAGGAGGCACTTTCTCAGTTCTCTTCCCCACTCCTTGCAGTTTATCCTACCCCTTGAGATTTGAGGTGGCAGAGTATGGGGCAGAGGACAATACCAGTTGCTTACTTGAATTAAGTTATCGCAGGCTTTTACCTTATTTGTAAATAACTTTAGTTCTGCTTTAAAAAGAGGATGTAATGTTCTTCCTACAGTAATGTATCCATCCAACAGTTTCTAAAATCATATTACCGAAATGTTTCCCATTATTTAGGTATTTGTGTTCTCAGTTTTTTTTGTATGTAAAATAATAGGTTTCAGAATAATTAATTATTACAGCATTTCACTCTTACAATAAGAAATATGTACTCATTCCTCAAGTGTCTGATAGACTTTAAACTTACAAGCACATAAAGAGATTTTTACTCCAAAATATGTGTATTTGAGAGTGAATATATAAATCTAAATGACTTACCTTAGTCATATTATTGATGTTATGCTTATTGTTTATGTTAATGTACTTGATAATACAGTCATTTATCAACTATACTTGAGGAATGCCTGAAGTGATGCATAAGTGGGCATCTAGGTGGAATCAAGCAACATATTTTGGCCTAATATCTATGCTGAAGCTGAATTTTAGTATATCTTTAATTTAAATGTAACTGTACCTTTTAAAGAAATAAGATCATACTGTACCTACTGTCCTGCAACTAACAAAAATGTTAGCAGTATGTCTTGAATATTTTGACATGCCAGCATATATAGATTTATATTCTTTTTAAAGGCTATATGATATTCCATTATATGGATGTAGTATAGTCTATATTATCTATTTCTGTATTGGTGGATATTTAGGCTATTTCCAGAGTTTTATTTCTTTATATGATGCTGCAGTATAAATCTTTATATCTTAATTTCTGAGCTATTCTGTGTGTAATTTTATAGATATTTTTATAAGTAGTTGAATTATTTGGTCCTCCCTTTTCTAATTTCTAAATACTTCCCAGTACTCAGTGATTGGATGTTTGAGATGAAAAAAAGAACTCTTGTATCCAGAATTAAGGTATAACTTCATGCCAGAGTTCACACTGTTAACCATTCTTACTTAATTTTTTTTCTCTGCCTCTTCCCAACACAGAGATGTAGAGTATGATTTTAAAGCTTGACTGTACTTTTTTGTTTCATTTTTTCTCCTCATTGCTGAGACTTCCCTCTTGCCGTATCAACAGCTTTTTTCCCATTGATACTTTCTTTTCAGTATTGTCTAAATATTCTCAGTACTATTGGTAGTCACTCATTTCTTAGATATTTGAAATCAAAATTCATTCAGCTAAATGATCTTAAATTTTAGGTTAGGTATTTCCAAGCTGGCGGTCTGTTACTATATATTTAAACATTTTAACCTAGAATATGTGAGATAGGAAATATTTTCTGATCAGCTCACAAATAAATATAAAGCTCAGTAAATAGAGCTACTTTATTCTTCAAACATTTTGGTTAGTAGAGATTTAGCATATTTTGCTGAATTTTACTATTTTACTTAAAAATATGTATTACAGTAAATTCTCACAATTATAGATCTCAAGATATATTTAGTTTTGTTTATTATACTTTAAAACCTGACTCTTATCAGAACTGACACTATTTCATTTGAATACATTTAATACTTAGTCTTTACTCTTTTGATTTTAGAATATCCACTAATACCTTTGTGAGTGAAAACTTGGTATCATATAATTTATTTTGTTAAAACTAACCTTCTTGAAATATTTTATTTAAGCAAATGCAATAAAACAGCTACTATTATTTATCCAGAAATACTTCATGAAGCAAGAAGTGCTGTTCATCTTTTTTATTTCTGTTGTATTCATTTTAATTGTGTTTGATTATAACTTTGGGATAGTATTTTTTTAAGCATGAAATGTAGTCACTTAAATACACAGTTTTGAATCATATTTAAAACAAAGAGTTGTCCAAGATAGCTTTTTCTGATAACTCACTTGTTCATTTATATATCATTTATCGAAACTATGTATTAGTTAGGTTTGGATTCTGCTGTAAGAGAATACACATTTAATAGCAACTTCATGAAATAGAGGTGTTAATTTTCTCACATAACAAGGAGTTAGAAGTAAGCAATTGCTGTCATTAGCAGTTCTGCTAATAATGCTTCCAGAGCTAGATACTTTTCTGCCTTTCCTTCTGCTGTTCTTAGTATGTTGGCTTTTCATCTGTCCTGCTTGTGAGACTGATGATATCAAGAGAGGCACTGCACCTTTGAGTATCAGGTGTGTGTTCTGAGGAGGGAGGAAGTTACAAAGGCAAGAGGCTAGGCCAGCTACATCTGGTCTCCTTTTATTAAAGAGGTCAAAGCTTTCCAGGAACACCTTTTAGCACTTCTCATATCTCTTTGACCAGAACTTCTCATGGCCATTCAGCTGCAGAGGATGCTGGAAAAAAGCATTTATTTTTCCAGTTCTTATAATGGCAGAAAACAAGAGAGGAAGGAGGTTTGGTATTTGAGTTCTCAAATGTTTTTATACATTAAATAGCTTTCTATATAACTAATTATTAAATATTTCTAATTATTATAGCATTTTACTCTTACAATAAGAAATATGCTTTGAGCCTAAAGCAATCTACAGATTCAATGCAATTCTTATCAGAATACCAACAGCATTCTTCAATTAACTAGAGCAAATCATTTTAAAATTCATATGGAACCACAAAAGACCCCAAATAGCCAAAGCAACCCTGAGAAGGAAGAATAAGACCAGTGGAACAGATGAGGGAACCCTGATGTAAACCCAACCATATATGGTCAAAGTACAATAAAGAAGCCATGGATATACAGTGGGGAAATGACAGCCTCTTAAACAACTTGTGTTGGCAAAACTGGACAGCTACATGCAAGAGAATGAAACTGAATTATTGTTTAACGCCATACACAAAAGTAAACTCAAAGTGGATCAAAGGCCTGTATGTAAGTCATGAAACCATAAAACTCTTAGAAGACAACATAGGCAAAAATCTCCTGAATATAAGCATGAGCAACTTCTTCCTGAACGCATCTCCTTGAGCAAGGGAAACAAAAGCAAAAATGAACACAAAGGACTACGTCAAACTAAAAAGTTTCTGTACAGCAAAAGACACCGTCAACAGAACAAAAAGGCATCCTACAATATGAGAGAATATATTTGTAAATGACATATCCGACAAGGTGTTAACATCCAAACTATATAAAGAACTCACACCCAAAAAGCAAATAACCCAATTAAGAAATGGGAAGAGGATATGAAGAGACAATTCTCTGAAGAAGAATTTCAGATGGCCAACAGGCACATGAAAAGATGCTCCATATCACTAATCATCAGGGAAATGCAAATTAAAACCACAATGAGATAGCACCTCCCAGCAGTAAAGATGGCCAGCATTGAAAAGACTAAGAACAACAAATGCTGGTGAGGATGTGGAGAAAGGGGAACCCTCCTACACTGCTGGTGGGAATGTAAGCTCGTTCAACCATTGTTGAAAGCAGTATAGAGGTTCCTCAAAAAACTAAAAATAGAAATACCATTTGACCCTGGAATCCCACTCCTTGGAATTTACTCAAAGAATACAACTTCTCAGACTCAAAAAGTCATATACACTCAAAAAGTCTCAGACTCAAAAAGTATGCTTATTGCAGCACTATTTACAATAGCCAAGATAATGGAAGCAACCTAAGTGTCCATCAGTAGATGAATGAAACAAAAAGAGGTGGTACATATACACAATGGAATACTATTCAGCCATAAGAAAGAAACAAATCCTGCCATTTGCAACAACATGGATGGGGATGGAGGATATTATGCTCAGTGAAATAAGCCAGGTGGGGAAAGACAAGTGCCAAATGATTTCCCTCATTTGTGGTGTATAACAATGAAGCAAAACTGAAGGAACAAAGTAGCAGCAACTCAGAGACTCCAAGAAGGGTCTAGTGGTTACCAAAGGGGAGGGTTTTGGAAGGTGGGTTGAGAGGGAGGGAGATGGGGATTGAGGGATATTATGTTTAGTACACGTGGTGTGGGGGCTCACAGGGAAAACAGTATAGCACAGAGAAGGCAAGCAGTGAATCTGTGGCGTCTTACTACACTGATGGACAGTGACTCCATTGGGGTTTGGGTGGGGACTTGATAATATGGGTAAATGTAGTAACCACATGGTTTTTTCATGTGAAACCTTCATAAGAGTGTATATCAATAATACCTTAATAAAAAGTTTTAAAAAAAGAAAGAAATATGCTTTGATTTATCAAATGTCTGTTAAAACTTTGAGGAAGGGATGCTGAGTGAGCTAGTCTGCAGTATTGGACACAGCTTATTAAATAACAGGCATTACACAGTATCACAACCCTGATTCAGCCATGTTAGTACATTGTGAGTTTGGGCAGGTTGTTTATGTTTCAGTTGTACATCTGTTAAGTGGAGATAATTGGTATTTTTTTAAATTTTGTTATCATTAATCTACAATTACATGAGGAACATTATGTTTACTAGGCTCCCCCCCAGCACCAAGTCTCCCCGCATACCCCATTACAGTCACTGTCCTATCAGCATAGTAAGATGCTGTGGAATCACTACTTGTCTTCTCTGTGTTGTACAGCCCTCCCCGTGCCCAGTCCCCCACATTATACATACTAATCATAATGACCCCTTGCTTCCCCCACCCACCCATTCCTCCCTTCTCACCCATCCTCCACAGTCCCTTTCCCTTTGGTAACTGTTAGTCCATTCTTGGGTTCTGTGAGTCTGCTGCTGTTTTGCTCCTTCTGTTTTTTCTTTGTTCTTATACTCCACAGATGAGTGAAATCATTTGATACTTGTCTTTCTCCACCTGGCTTATTTCACTGAGCATAAATACCTTCTAGCTTCATCCATGTTGTTGCAAATGTTTGTTTTCTTCTTATGGCTGAATAATATTCCATTGTGTATATGTACCACATCTTCTTTATCCATTCATCTACTGATGGACACTTAGGTTGCTTCCATCTCTTGGCTATTGTAAATAGTGCTGCGATAAACATAGGGGTGCATATGTCTTAATACGGGTTTTTTGTGGGAGATAATTAGAAACAATAATTCACAAAGTGCTTATTGCAGTATAGTTTACAGTAATTCTTAAGGAATGTTATTGGTATTGTTTTATATTTTCATTGTATTTTTATGTGATTCGCTCTTAGTAATCCCTCAGTACATGTAGGTTACTGTTTTGTATTGTATTTGTATGAGTATTAAAAAAATTAACATAGTACAGAAATAGAATAAAAATGTTTTCCCCAATTACTAACTGATTGATTTGTGATTACATTAGTTATCTATTGGTGTGTAACAGATTACCCTAAAACCTTGCAGCTTAAAGCAGTATTAAATATCAGGTTGCAATTGCTGTGAAATTTCGGAGCATATTGGCTGGATAGTTCTGGCTCAGGGTCTCTTCATGAGGTTGCATTTAAGATGTTGGCTGGGCTTGCAGTCTTCTGAAGGCTTGGCTAGGGTTGGAGGACCTGCTTCCAAGGCTATTTCCATGACTGACAAGTTGGTGCTAGTTACTGGTGGGAAGTCTCAGTTCTTCAGCAAGTGAGCCTCTCTCAGAGCTGCTTTTGTTTGTCCTCAGGAGTGATCCGAGAAAGCCATAAAGTCCATAATAACCCAGCCTTGAAAGTCATATGTGTTACTTCTGCTGAACCCTTTTGGCACACAGAGTAGTCCTCATTTAATGTGGGAGGACTGTTATTTGGCTTTTGTGCTGAATTGTAGAGGAAGGAATGAGGTTTTAGTTTGATTTGATTGCTCACATTTTTTTCCCCTGAAGTAATCTTAATATGTCTCTTTGATCATCATACTCCATAAATCATAAAAAGAAGCCTATGAAAAACAAATAGGTTGCATTTAACCATTTATCTGAAAACTTGAAAGACCTTCTGTTCACCTAAAACATAGTTGAGTGATATTATTCATAGTACTGTTTTTTTAAAGTGTATTTTTTTATTGAAGTATAGTTGATATACAATACTACATTGGTTTCAGGTATGCAACACAGTGGTTCAACAGTTACACACATTATTAAATCCTCACCCCAACTAGTGCAGTTACTATCTGTTAACATAGAAAGACTATTGAGTATATTCTACATGCTTCACTTCCATTCCTGTGATGAGTTTATATTATGATTGAGATTTTATTTGCATGTTCTTTATCCCCTCATCCAACTCAGCCACCCACCCCAATACCTTCCCCATTGTAACCACCAGTTACTTCTCAATATCTGTATGAGTCTATTGCTGTTTTGTTCTTTTTGTTTTATATTGTTTTTAGATTCCACAAATAAATGAAATCATATGGTATTTGTCTTACTCCTCCTGGCTTATTTTACTTAGTACCCTCTAGGTCCATCCATGCTGTTGCAAATGGCAGTATTTCTTTCTTTTTCATAGATGAATAATATTCCATTGTGTATACAAACCACGTCTTCTTTATCTGTTCATCTATTGATGGACACTTTGTGAATGCAAAGGAAAAGCTCTTGAAGGAAATTAAAAATGTTACTCCATTGCACATACAAATAAGTTAAACAGCCTTATTGCTGATATGGAGAAAGTTTTAATGGTCTGGATAGAAGATGAAACAAGACACTACATTCCCTTAAGCAAAGCCTAATCCAGAGCAAGGCTCTAACTCTCTTCAATTCTTTGAAGGCTGAGAGAGGTGGGGAAGCTGTAGAAGAAAAGTTTGAAGCTGGCAGAGGTTGGTTCATGAAGCTTAAGGAAAGAAACCATCTCCATAACATAAAGTGCAAGGTGAAGCAGTAGGTGATGATAAACAAGCTGCAGCAAGTTAACCAGAAGATCTAGTTAAGGTAATTGATGAAGGTGGCAACCGCAAACAACAGATTTTCAAGGTAGACAAAAGAATGTTTTATTTTAAGAAGGTAACATCTGCGACTTTCATAGGAGAAATCAGTGGCTGGCTTCTAACTTTCAAGGGACAAGCTGAGTCTTTTACTAGGGGATTTTGCAGCTGGTAACTTTAATTTGAAGCTGTTGCTCATTTACTACTCTGATAATCCTAGGCCCTTAAAAATTATGCTAAATCTGCTCTGCCTGTGCTCTATAATTGGAACAACAAAGCCTAGATGAGAGCACATCTGTTTATAACATGATTTACTGAATATTTGAAATCCACGGTTGAGACTTCCTGCTCAGAAAGAGAGATTCCTTTCAAAATATGACTGCTCATTCATTGACAGTGCACCTGGTCACACAAGAACTCTTATGGAGATGGGAAATGAGATTAGTGTTGTTTTCTTGCATGCTAATACAAGCACTTAGATCCAAGATCAAGGAGTAATTTTGACTTTCAAGACTTACTATTTAAGAAATACATTCTGTGAGGCAATAGTTACTATTGATACTAATTTCTCTGATGGATCTGGGCCAAATAAATTGAAAACCTCTGGAAAACATTCACCATTCTAGATGCCATTAAGAACGTTTGTGATTCATGGGAAAAGGTCAAAGTGTCAACATTACCTAACGGGAGTTTGGAAGAGGTTAAACTGAACCCCCATGGATAACTCTAAGACTTCAGTGGAGAACTGCAGATTTGGTGAAAACAGCATGAGAACTAGATGTGTATAGCTTGAAACTTGAAGATGTGACTGAATTGCTGTCTATCTCATAAAAACTCAACAGACGAGAAGTTGCTTCTTATGGATGAGCAAAGAAAGTAGTTTTTTGAAATGGACTCTATTCCTGTTGATGATTGTTGAAATGATAGCGAAAGGTTTAGAATATTCCATAAACTTGGTAAAGCAGCTACAGGATTGAAAGGATTGACTCTAATTGTGAAAGAAATGCTGTGGGTAAAATGCTATAAAAAAGCCTCGCATTCTACAGAGAAAGTTTGTGCAAGTAAGAGTCAATCGATATAGCAAATTTCATTGTTAGGTTACTTTAAAAATCAGCACAGCCATCAGTAACAGACATTTTGGTCAGTCAGCAGCCATCAGCATCTAGGCAAGACCCTCCACCAGCAAAAGATTACAACTCACTGAAAGCCTAGATGATTGTCAGCATTTTTTAGCAATGCACTATTTTTAAATTAAGCTGTGTACATTGTATTTTTCTTATAAACAATGGTATTGCACACTTACTAAACTACATACAGTGTAGCATAAACATAGCTTTTGTATGTGCTAGTAAACAAAAAAATTCATTTGACTCACTTTATTGTGGTGGTCTGGACCTGAACCTGCAATATCTCCAAGGTATACTTGTGATTAAGTGGCTTAGAGTATATCGATGTATTGCCTCAAAGTTCTGTAGGCTAGAAGTCCAAGTTATTTGTGTGGGCACTGTAGGTTTTTTCTGAGCCCTGAGAGAGAATTATGTTCCATGCCTCTTTCCTAGCTTCTGGTGGTTTGCTGGTAATTCTTTGGCACTCCTTGGCTTTTTTAAAAGCATCACTCTGACCTTTGTCTTCATCTTCACGTGGTGGTCTCGCTGTATACATGTTTCTTTGTCCAAATTTTCTCTCTTTTTAAGGATGCCAGTCATTGGATTTGGGCTCACCCTAGTGACCTTGTCTTAACGAATTACATCTGAAACAACTTTATATCCAACTAAGGTCACATTTTGAGGTACTGGATGTTAGGACTTCAACATAATTTTTTTGGGGGGAGGGTTACACTTCAACCCGTAGCAAGGGGCATCTGACATGGTGGTGTATAGAGCAGGTAATAAACTATTCAGTAAGAAAACAGAATAAGCTACTGTGTAGTTTCTAAATTTAGAGCACACCACTATCTCTTAAAAGTAAGTCAAAATACATGCTGTTGGTGAGCTGACCTTGTTGTGTTGACACCTAGTATAAGAAGTGGTAATGAGGTATGTCACTTGAGATAGTTAAAAATGTTTTTTTTCAATGTCTGAGAAAATGCAAGTAATAGGATTAGCATATATATTAGTCAGGATATAGGTTTTCGGATGATATAACAGAGTGCCCAAGTAACAGTGGCTTCGATGAAGTAGAAGTGTATTTGTCCTACAGGTGAAAATTTGTATGGTTGAAAGCGTCCAGGGCTACTGAGGCAACTTTATAACTGTCAGGATCTATAGATCTTTCTGCTTGTTATTTTTAACATGTGACTTCAGCATGGATTCTAAGATGGTTATTCTAGCTCTTGGCATTATTTCAGCATCTTTCAGAGAGAAGTTAATTTCCTTATTTTTAAGAGTACCACCAAGAAGTTGCACATATTACTGTTTTCTTAATTGGTCAGAACTTGATCACATAGCTAGTAACTTCGAGGAAAGCTGGAAAGTGGTCCTTTGCCTGGTCCCCATGTACGAAACTCTTTCACAGTGGAAGAGGAAGAAAATGTAAATTGGGAAACTAGTGGTCCATCCAGAGCACTATAGTTTTTCCTCAACTTCTTCTTATTAATAAATATCTGGTGACTTTAAAACATGTATAAGATCATATTCACTTAGGAATGGATTTTTAAGGATAAGTTGGATACCTTGAGATTAGCACTTTGAAAAAATAAATATGTTTTGAAGGATGCTGTAAATAAAAGAAGCTTACTCTTAGTTCGTTCTACAAATGAATAGGTCCAGAGAAAAAAGTGATGTGCTACAAGATACAGAAAAATCTAGTTGGGGCATAATCTGTGATTGTACTCTGTCCAGTTTTTCTGCTAGTTTACTCTTACCACACCTTTTGAGGAAAAATTACCACATTTTTTGAGGAAAAAGTTGTGTTTCCAGGGAAAACACTAACACTACTTTAAGTATTATCATTTTCTTTATATTATAGTTTTTCCAGTATTATAAATCTTTTGAAGAGAAAATAATTATTTTTGGTCTCTGTGTTTCTTGGTTTTCTGGAAATACAAGTGAGTTAGGTTTAGTGACTAATTTCAGCTTGAAACATTCATTAATGTAACCATTGAGAAAAAATAATCATGCCCAATTAAAGTGCTAATACAAGACTTGGGAAGGTTTATTTGAATTCTTTGAGTAATATGCTTTAAAATTTCTATAATATTGTACATTAAACTATAACCTATAGAAAGCATGTTATGCCACCCTGAAGGTTGCTATAAAAATTGTTTATGAACTTCACCCCAAGACTTAAATATGTTGAAATGGAGAGTTTTGAAAAATGTTCTATATAGCAAGGAGACCAAATCATGCTAAAATGCAGAAAAAGACTATACATCAGTTTCTAGGCTACATTATTCAAAAAAATACAACCATAAAAAAGGTAATAAGATTACATGTTCACATTTCATGGCTAGTAAAGTGCATTAGGCTGCTCAGATATTCATAACTTACTGTGACATTTGGGAAGATTACATTTTGTAGTGCAGAGCCATTACTACAGCTCAGATAATAACTAGCCAAAGCCTGGACTTGGATTATGATCCTTGTCATTGGAAACAAATTTGTGTTTGAAGGTTGATCAGCTTCAAATAACTATTAGAAAGGGTTAACATGACATACTGTAGTCTCTGTGCATGCTTTTTATATATAATAGATATGCATACATACAGTATATCAACTATGCTACATATTCCTATGTACCAATTTCTGCCATCAATTTTCTCCTTGAAAAGCATGTTTTGTAATATTTAAAGCTATGGATAAATATTTAAAACACCTGTGTGGATACTGCTCTCACAGTATAAACTCAGTAAGAAGGCTGTTGAAATATTTGGGGTTTTGGTGGAAATTTCTTTCAAAAATTAATTCTGTAGCTTCTTGGAAGGGTTACTGATGGTAAAAAACAGATCAAAATGAAAGATTGATGCAAGTAATATTAAGGTAAAGGTAAAGCCTCAAGTTAGTTGTAGCTAGGTTTTTGACCTATTTAGGTCTGTGTGGAGGATATCCAAGTGTGTGTGTGTGTGTGTGTGTGTATAAAACTCTCCCTTTTCCCTCTTGCCCCCTATGCTCACTTGCCTTTTCAGAAGCAATCACTATTTAGTTTCTTGCATATCATTCTTGGGTATATGTCTGTTTGAGTGTTTGTACTCAAATTGTTGCTTAGTATTCAAACTTTTCCCACCTTGGTTTTCATACCTAAACAATGTATTTTAGAGATCTTGTCATGTCACTGGAGATGTATCATTCTTTTCAAAGGCTGCATCGTGTTCTGTTGTATAGTTATACACAGCTTTACTACTACCTTACAATTTTTTGAAGGGGATAATTTCCTCTCTTTTCTATATAAAAAATGCTCAGTGAAGTTCTTATATCTAACATTATTACCTACGTATATGTATAGAATAAATTTTTGTTAATAGAATGAATTTCTGATTGTTAGCCATTTGTGTCCAACTTTTTAGCATAATTCTTTTGAGATTGATTTATATTAACTGTATTAATAGTTCCATTACCAAATACTTTTCTCATTTATAGTAAAATTTCAATTGAAACTCTTCAGTTTTCCAGATATATATCATATAATCTGAAAATAAAATTATCATATATATCCATTTTGCTTCCTTTGACTGCACGTGACTTGTATGTTTGTAGAATAATGTCAAATGATAGTACATTCTAGTCTTTCTGACTTTCATGAAAATCATTCCAATTTTTCTGTTAAGCACGATGCTGGCTTCTCAGGTGTGTTGTGTTATTAAAGGAAGTCTTTTACGATTAATAAGTGTATAAAGTATAATAGAAATAAAAAATCACCATGTATCAGTGCCACGGTAATAACACTTGCAGGTAAGGTCCATCAAGGGATGCTTTAAAGTATGTTGAGAAACAATATAATTATGTAGTCTCAAAGTATTCTCCACAAGATATGTTGTAATTAAAAAATGAAAGATAACTTTAAAATGGAAAAAATCTGACAGGCACTGCTTTAAACAAGTGATCAAAGTTAACTTCAGCAATAGTGAGACCTGCTGACATCAGGTACCATCTAAAATGACACACTGAAAAGGACACACATCACTTCTGGGATGTTTTTGCTCAGAATGCATAATCTAAATTTAAATATGAAGAAACATCCAAAGTGGAAGAATATATAAAACAAATGACAAGTATACTCCAGAAGTGTCAAAATCATGAAAGCCAAAGAATTATGAAAGTCAAAATCATGAAAGTCGTTCAGTGTGGAGAAGACTATAGGGTGCTGATCCTGGACCAGAATAAGCACATTAGTGTGACAAGTGGCAACAGTTTAGTAAGATCTGTAGATGTGTTAAAATACTGTATCTATGTTAATCTCCTGGTTTTAATGATTATGATTATGTAATATATTCATATTAGGGAAAGTTTGGTAAAGGGTATACAGGAACTCTAAACTATTTTGCAACTTTTTAATGTTTGAGATTACTTACGGATCGAAATTAAAGACAAAACAAGCACATAATATTCACAAAACCAAAAAAAAGCACCTATATCACAGTTCCAAAACCTTACAGAATTTATGGGTGGATTGGGGGACCAAGCATACATGTTCAAGATCACGTAGCTGGGAGAATTGGCACAATCACACCAAGGGACTCTTAGCAGAAACCCAGCTGTCATCTACTTATTCTACTTGTTACTGATAATGCACAAAGAATTATACACTAAAATCTCTGCTAGAGCTTTCCTGAAGGACCCAAATCTCTTTACTGCTGTGTTTGCCAGGAATTCTTACCTCCCAGAGTGCAGATCTACCTCATACTGCTCATTTTTCCATTTTTTCTTTTTCATGAAACTGTGTGTCTTTGGCAGAACCTGGGACCCATATTGATCTCTGGCTGGAAGGAGTTTTAATAGATTTTCTGATTCTGAACCTTCCTTGCTTTCTGGAATAAACTCTATGGTCATGTGTATTAGTTGGATTATTTTGTAAAGTTCCCTTTCTCCTAATTACTGCCTACCTTTTGGGTTTAGGAATGCATGATCAAAAACCAAGAAGTATTTACAGGGACAGGAGTGTAGGTGAATCATGTATGTAACTGTTAATGACAGAGATCTTTAAAAAATCTAGTTAACCAGGATAACTCTGCAAAGGTAATTCTGAAGTATTTTAATTCCTTTAATCAATTAGGGTTTGTGAAAATGTAAAAACTTTCCCTCAGTTTTAGAATGCCATGGGTGAGATGGCAAGGTGGGGTCAGTAGTTTTCTGTGGATGGATTTTCTGATAGTCAAAAATCAAGATAAATTTTCTTGATTATTGACTTTGGGTGTGTGACTAGTTAAGCTATCCTGATTATTGACAGGGTAGTAGAAGGAATCAAAATGGATAGATACAGTAAACCAGGAATTTGAGAAATATAAACTCTGTTTTGTGTCTACTCTGAGATTTTCTCAGCTTTTCATTTTTGCTGTGAGCTGATAACTTGTATAGATACAGCAAAGGAGCCTAAGGCTGTTGTGGGTAGTATGCAGAGTTCATAATTCATAAATGAAATGCTGAATTAGAAGTAAGTATAGAGCAAAGTTAAATCTTCATTTGTATCAGGTCAGTAGGTAGTGATTTATCTAAGGCATTTTTTGTTTTTGTTGAAAAATATTTCCATTGTTGTATTCTAAGTCTTGATTGTACTGTCTTAACTTGAAGGTTTCTTCAGAAGTTTTATTTTTTAGACCACTCTGTGTGTGTGTGTGTGTGTATGCGTGCATGTGTGTGTACGTGTTTAAAGACCCTTTTACTGTAACGGGTAGAGAAGACTATGGGTATATATTGCTAATGTGAGGCATAGAAACTGTGCTATAGTTATATTGAAGAAGCAATAATACTTTTACTTTTTTTTTCCCCCTTTCTTGGAAGTTGGTTGGAGGGCAGTTTGATTTGGAAATGAATTTCATTATTCAAGAAGGTGAGAGTATCATCTGCATGGTGGACCTACTAGAAAAATGTGATATTACTTGCCAAGCAGAAGTCTGGAGCATGTTTACAGCCATTCTGAAGAAAAGCATACGAAATCTTCAAGTCTGCACTGATGTAGGCCTTGTTGAAAAAGTGCTTGGGAAAATTGAAAAAGTTGGCAATATGATAGCAGGTATGACTTTTTCTGTAGTACTATGGATGGGAAGAAATAAAGTTTGAAATTATTAAATACTGTATTTTCATTTAATTTAGTAATAACTTATTAAATTTTGGAGCATCTAACATGTACCTGAAACTTTATTGTCCAAACTCTTACGTAAGCACAGTGTAGTTTAAACCTTCAAGAACTATAAGTAGTTTAATTTTACTTTTTCTTTTGTTTCCAGATCTTTTAGTTGACATGTTGGGAGTGCTGGCTAGCTATAATTTGACAGTTCGAGAACTAAAGCTGTTCTTCAGTAAACTTCAAGGAGATAAAGGACAATGGGTAAAAAAACAAACAAACCTGAATACTCTTTGGTATTTGAAAGTATCCCTCTCCCCAAACACATTAGTGACTTATAAACAACTGATATTATTACACAGGGGGGAAAATGTCAAACTGAGTGGAAGAGATCAACTAAGATAGCAATTAGGCTGATGTAGCTGCTTTTGCCATGTCGACGTGTACACCTAGAACTAGGTGTTCCAAGCAGGCTAATAACTTGGTCTTTCTTCAAATAGTTATTCTTCAAATATGCATTCATCATTTATTAGAGGAAAAGTATAAGGACAGACAAAGGAAAGTGTTAGATAGCAGTGCTGAGCTTCTCATTCTGTTTACCTGAGTAGTTTAGCTGTGGTTCTTAAACTTAACCCACTCAGTGAACAAAAGTTCTGCAGGTAATTGGATCCACTCTTCTAGCTACAATTTAGTGGTCCTTTGCAATGGATTGTAGTGGTGGTGAACTTATTTGAACTCCAGGTGCCTTATCAAATTGTTTCTTTCCATCGCTTGCTTACCCTTAGAGGAATACTAGTAAATATTTTCTCCATTTTTTTTTTTACATTTATAGGCTTATTTTAGTGCCATTTAGAGATCATTAGCCACAGCAACTGCTCAGCCAGCTGATTCTTAATCTAGGCCTAAGTATATCTAAATTTGTGCTTTGCAGTTATATACCATTTTCTTTGTATCAAACTTTAGTTCTCTTGCTGCTTTTAAAATTTTATGACTGATTATCAGCAATTTTACTTTGTTCTTGATGTAGTTTACCTTGTATTTATCCTTATTAGAGTTCTTGCATTTGTGGGTTTATGTAATTTTCACCGAATTTGGAAACATTTTGGTCATTATTTCTTTATCATCCCCCCCGCCCCCCGTGCCTTCTTCTGGGACTCCAGTTACATGTATGTTAGCCCTCTTGATAGTGTCCCACAAGTCACTGTGATCTGTTAACTTTTTCCTTTCAGACTTTTTTCTTTGTGCCTCATTTTAGATTGCTTTAAGATATTTTGGAGGTATGAGGAGGGTGGGTCCAATTAACTCCAGGGCTTTTTTTTACTGAGTGGGTTAAATTGAAGATATTTAGATATTTTAAGATAACTGATCTTTTCCTTTTCAGTGTGTTCATTTCATCCATTAAAAATTTCAATTTTTTTATTTCTATAAATTCTGTTTGGTTCTTTTTAATAACTTTATTTCTCCTTCATTATGTTGATGTTTTCCTTTAAGTCCTTGGGAGTATTTAGTACATTTATAATATAATAGTTACTATAATGTACTTGTCTACTAATTCTACCATCTGTCGTCATTTTCTAGATCAGGCTTTTACTCATTGATTTCTCATTGATTTTGCCTGTAGTCACATTTTCCTGCTTCTTAGGCTAGTGATTTTTCCCTATTGTGAGGTTAGACAAAGTTAATTGTTCCATGTTAAGTACTAGATTTTATCATATTCTTTAAGATTGTTAGACTGGTTAGGCAGGCAAATAAGTTACTTATGAGTCAACTTTATCCTTTTAGGCTGGTTTAAAGGGTTTTTTTTTTTTTGGGTCAGTTCTGGATTGTTTGTTACTCTAGGGTTAGGTTAGCCATATTTCAGGTCTGATTCTTCTAGGGTCCCTGTGAATGAACCTAAGTCTTAGACACGGGGCAAGAAGTAGTGCAAGAATGTGGTCTCTCCGCAATGCCTACTAGGGTCTCAAACAATTCTTGGCTCTATATCAGCTCTGGGAAGTCTTTGACTTAAGCTGTCAATATTGTGGCCTCACTTTGTTGAGTTTTATGGTAGGTATGGTTTGGTATACCAAACCATAGCCAAAGACTCAGTGCACATTTCTGGAGCTTCTTGCCTGCATAGTTCTTTACTCTGTAGTTCTCTGCCCTGAGCTGTCCATTTGAGAATACTCATATTCCAATTTCTGCCTCATCAACTAAATGAGACCTTCAGTTCTATTTGATTTTTCTCTCCATGCAATATGGAAATTGCTCCTATGAGAAAAGTCTGGGTAATCTCATGGTTCATTTTGTTTCCCTTTCTTAAGGGTCAGCAGTCTTGAGCCACATTTTTTTCCATGTCCAGAAACAGTTTTTGTTTTATACATTTTGTCCAGTTCTCTAGTTGTTTACAGTGTGTTGGTAAGTCTAAGTCCTGTTACTGTGTCATGCCCAGAAGAGGAAGTGCAGATCTTCCTTGCCTTAAAATGGGTGTCCCTGATAAATACCTCCTAACTTGAAAATACCATAAGTCGAAAATGTATTTAATACCCCTAAACTACTACACAACATAGCTTAGTAGCCTGCCTTAAATGTTCTCAGAACACTTACATTAGCCTGCAGTTGGGCTAAATCAGCCTACACAAAGTCTATTTTACAATAAAGTGTTGACTCTCTCATATAATTTATTGAATAGTGTGCCAGAAATGAAAAATAGAATGGTTGTATGTGTACAGAATGGTTTAAGTGCATCAGTTGTTTACCCTCACGATCACGTGTCTGGCTGGGAGCTGTGTCTCACTTTTGCTGCCCAGCGTCATGAGAGAGTATCATACTGCAGATTGCTGGCCCCGGAGGAGATCACAATTCAAAATTCTAACTACAATTTCATTTGGATGTATATAGCTTTCACACCATTGTAAAGTTGAAAAATTGTGAGTCAAACCAATGTAAGCCACGGCTTTCTGTGTATTTTAGTTTTTATTTATATTCAAATTATTTATTTGGAACATATAATTAATATATTTTTGTTATATTGGTTAATCTAGAAAACTATAAGAAAATAGAAGAATGTGAATGGGTATTTACAGAAATAGGAACCTCATATTCAAACACAAAATCACTAATAATTGGAGACATTCCAGTTAAAATAATATTGATATGTTATTTATATCTATCAGTATCAAGGATTATAAAGTTGGATAATAGCAAGTATAATTGGGGGATATGGTTATTTTAAACCTGTGGCCTACTGGTTGGAATGAGCAATAGTTGAGAGAACCTCAAGAGTAATATAGTGCTACTTAGTCACATAGATTATACCCATATCCAGTGATTTAGTAATTTGCTCTTGAGTGCATGTTCCAAGAAATTCTCAATGTATACCACAAAGAAATATACCTGAGAATGTTCACTAAAGAATTATTTCTGATGGCAGTGAATTGTCAACATGAGTGTTTATCATTAGGTAGATAAAATGTATTAGATGCATAGGATACATTATATAGCAGTTAGAATTAGTACATAGAGTGATAATGAATAGATGCAAAGACAGAAGAAAGTAACAATGATATAGCTAACCCAATGTCATTTAAATTACAATTACACAAACATTTCTGAGGGACATATAGAATGATTAAACATGTTAACATAGTTGCTTACGAGATTGGGAGTAGAATGAGGTTTAGGAATTAAGGGGAAAAAATAATAAACTACTAAGGAAACAAGGCCAAATTTATTATATTTATTTAGCTTTTGTTGTCATGTCAGTTCAGGGAAAAATTCCTGTTTCTAAACCTATATCTGCTTTTCTTATTTAGCTCAGATTTTTGTATTTTGAAGACTTTTGAAATATGACTACCAAATTATTTTCTGACAGGCTTTCCAAATATATAGTCCCTTTAGCAGTGTCTGGAGGGACATGCTTATTCTTTTGTTGTTTTCATTGATAAAAAAGGAAATTTTGAGGAATGATTTGTCTAGATGGAAATGCTATTCTACTGTATTTTTATTTTTGACTGCGGAGTTATTTTTGGTTATTTCATTTAGGAATTTGTTTTTAAAAATCAGTGTGATAATAGTTACTTGTTATTAAAGTTTTATAACTGAGCAGTGTTGTTAAATTGAAAATCTCTCAATCACTTAATGTAGCTTTCCACTTAACACTTAGGTAAAGGATTGCCAAACTCTTTTAGAGTTACTAGTGGTAATTAGAGCAGCTTCCAAATAAGATGAAGGCAAGCCAGTGATTTCAATTGTAGTTTGACCTTGTTTTGAACTTTTACCTTTTAACAAAGAGGAAGGTACTATACTTTATCCTTTTTGCAAACTGATTAAAATGGTAATGCATATCTGATTGTTCTTAAAGTGCAAATGAGCTTTTTTCATTTTAGCTGTTGGTTTCCTATGTTAGAGTAGACATGTGTCAAAGAGACATTGCTCAAATAAATATGGTATTATAACTTTTATACATGCTATATAGTAGAGGAATTATTGTAAAATTAAATATGATAGAGAGATTTGATCCAGTGTCAGAGGTCAGGGAAGACTGCCCTGAAGAAGTGACCATTAAGACGAGTTCTCAAAGACAGGTAAAATTTATTTAGTTAAGAGGGGAGGGGAGTTGGCCTGTGAGAAACTTTTAAGCACAAAGAATAGCTTGTGCTCATGCCTCCTTATGGGAAGAAGACAGAGAAGGCATTGTGGATGGAGAGCAAAGAGAAGGGGAAACTTGAGATGCAAAATGAGTCTAATAAGGTAGATTAAGTATTTTTTAGGTTATAGTTAGGGTTTTGGTCTTTATTTTAGAAGCAATGGGAAGCTACAGGAGAGATAACGTAATATTAAGATGAAAGTATAGTGGTTAAAAGCATGGAATCTGGAGTCTGAGTTGTGATCCCCACCTTTTCACTTTCCTACCTGTGTGACCTTGGACTTGTTCCTCTGCCTCAGATTCCTCTACAAAATAGGATAATAGTAGTACCATGCTTATGATGGTTATATAGTTAACATATTTTATTTCTAAAGTGCTTTTAAGAGTGCAACATAGTAAACATTTGTGAAACTTAAAAGTGTTTTAAAGAGGGATGGGTGGTAGGTTGATGGAGCTTGTAATTTTAAAAGATCATTTTTGTGGCAGTGTTCAGAATTTCAGATGATACTTGCTCATATTTATCCAACATCTCATTCATCCTATAGTATTACAAAAAAATGCCTTACAGTGCTTTATATATTCCTTAAAGTAGTTGGCTATTTTAAGTTTTTTAGATTATACCATTATTTGGTTATTCTTGGGTATATTGAAATATACCTACTTGAAAATAAGTATTTTTGTTTTATGGTGAATAATGTGGTGATTGTATTATTGATTATTTTCATAGCCTCCACATGCTGGGAAGTTGCTGTCTGTGTTAAAGCATATGCCTCAGAAGTATGGTCCTGATGCCTTTTTCAATTTTCCAGGAAAAAGTGCTGCGGTAAGTAAATCCTAAAGAGGAAATCACTTGGAGTTCTTTCCTCTGCTTCCTGTGAATTCCCCTGATGGTTCTTTGTTAGATAGAACCTTCTTTGCATCACCTAACTTAGTCCATACAGCAGTTGTGCACGTTACTTTTTCCTCTTTCAGAGGTGAAGAAATAGAGGCTCAAAGTATTTAAGAAAGCTGCCCATTCACAGCTGATAGCAGCATTGGAATAAGATTCCAATTCTTTTGAAGATAAACCATTTTGTCTTATGAATTTATCTCTGCATTCTCAAATACAGAATGTATAATGTGTTCACTTTCTACCTTTCTGGACATCTTTCTTCAGCCTTGCATTTCCCTATTCCTGTTTCCTTTGCACATGGTCTAGAGAACTCTTTGAAATTTTCTGGCAACTTTTCCAAACTTGTGAGTTTCATATCATATCAGTCTCAGCATTCTTCTAAGTTGTTAATCAGTTTATTAATAAGATAGTTTTGTATGGTAGTAATATTTGTAATGTTCCAATGTGTTGTAGGGAGCATTATATAATGTACATATGTTATGAAGCTTTTTAGTCTTCTCATTATTACATTGGTCTGCCTGTTAAAAGGAAACATTTTTTGAAGGTATTTCAACCTGTTTTTTTATGAGCTTTTAATCATTTTTTACTTTGCTTCTCATAATATCATATCTTACTTCTTTGTTAGGCCCTGTGTAGCCAAGCAATAACTTCGGAAAGAAAAGAATGTCTTAAAACGATATTTGAATGTTTCACACACAATACCTATATTTCTTTTGAAACTTTTATTGCTTATATTGTTCTTCCCTTTTACTTTTTCCTTAATAAGCATTTTAGATTTGAAGCTTTCCAGAAGACCTTTACTTTCTTAGCATTGAGCCTATCATTTGCTTCTAACATAAAGTATTCTCATAAGATTAACCTTTTAAAAAAATGCATGTTGTAATTTTATTATTTATAGTTCTTTGAGATTGTAATGTGTCCATTCCATTTATTGGCATTTACATTGGAGGTGGGCAGTTCAGCTAAACAGCTTTTGGAATTTTTAGAGAATAGATGTTCTAAATATATTCCCTGACTCTTCCTTCAACATAGCTTTTAAAGGGAAGTTAAAAATTCATGTATAAATTATTTTTACAAAGCTTTCACATCTTCTACTCTAAATTTTTGGTGAGAGGGAACATATATATATACACCCTGACTGTGTATACTTTAATTTTTTTCTTAAACCAACATTCATTTAAAATCAGCTTCTTGAAGTCTCAATAGTATTATTACATTAATTTGGCTTTATTATGTTTTCATGTTTTTTGGGAAATCTTAAACATGAAAAGAATATATGTGTGTTTAGGATATATCTTCATAAATGATTTGTAAGTTATGTAACAAAATGAAAGCTTATGTGGTATGATCTTTTTAAAGCAGTTTTGAGTTTATAAACTTACATACCATACAATTCACTCATTTAAAGAGTACAGTTAAATGGCATGGTGTGTTTAGAGTTGTACAATCGTCATTATTATAAATTTTAGAACATTTTCATCACCCCCAAAAGGAACCCTGTACTCATTAGCAGTCACTGCCCATTTCTGCCCACCTTTCCAAGCCTAGGCAACCACTGTACTTTCTGTGGATTTGTCTATTCTGGAGAATTTGTACAAATGCAATCATACAATATCTGATCTTTTGTGATTCTTTTTTTTACTTAGCATACTGTTTTCAAGGTCCATACATGTAGCATGTATCAGTGCTTCATTCCTTTTTAATGGCTAATTTTCTAATGTAAGAATATGCTGTATTTTGTTTAATCATTCATTAATTAGTGGATATTTGAGTTTATTTGGACTTTTTGGGTTATTATGAGTAAGGAGTGAAATTGCTTATTGACTATGTTAAACATTTGAGGACTTGCAGATTGTTTTCCGAAGTGGTTGTGTCGTTTTACAATTTCACCTGCAATTGATGAGGTTTCCAACTTCCCCACATGCTTGCCAACACTTGTTAATGTGTCATTTTGATTATAGCCATTGTGTTGGGTGTGAAGTAGTATCTCATTGTTATTTTGATTTCCATTTCTGTAATGACTATTGATGTTGAGCATTTTCCATGTGTTTATTGACCATTTGCTTATGTTCTTCGGAGACATGTCTATTCACATCTTTTGTTCTATTTTTAAATTGCATTTGTCCTTTTGTTACTAAATTGAAGAGTTCTTTATGTATTCTGTGTGCAGATTCCTTATCAGATGTATGATTTGCAAATACTGTCTTCCAGTCTTTTGGCTTGTCTTTTCATTTTCTTGATGGTATTTTTAAGGCATAAAGGTCATAATAAGCTCCAATTCATGTGTTTTTCTTTCTTTGCTTGTGCTTTTGTAGTATAATTAAGAAGGATTTGGTTAATGCAGGGTCATGAAGATTTGTTCCTATTTTTTTCTTTTAAGAGTTATAGTTTTTAGCTTTTACATTTAGATCTGTGATCTATTTGGGGTTAATTTTGTATGTGAGGTATGGAAGCAGTCAGCCTCATACTATTGCTTGTATATATATCCAGTCATCACAGGACATTTGTTGAAAAAAACTATTCTTTTCTCATTGCATTTCCTTGATACTCTTACTGAAAAATCAATTGGCCACAAATATAAGGGTTTATTTCAAGGGTTTTAATTCTAGTCCATTGATCTAGACATCAATCCTTATGTCAGTACCACACAGTCTTCACTATAGTAGCTTTGAGTAGGTCTTGAATTTGGTAGTGTGAGTCTGCAACTTTGTTCTTCATTTTCAGGATTGTTTTGGCTGTTCAGGATTCCTTGCATTATGTACTGTGATCTTTTACATAAAACTTTAAGCCAGGTAGTCATTTATGTAGTGACTTCTGACTGAACTTTTAAAATGTTAAGGAAAAAAATGGTATGAACTAATCCTCTTCAGCTTTATATTTGTGGCTAAAAAATAATTCCAAGTCTTTTCTTAACTTCTTTTATTTCTTGTCCATGTTCTCTACTCTAAACCTTCACATTTTAGCAACAGATTTCCAATTTGATATATCATTACCTATCTATCTCTTTTAATTGGAATATTTTTGGATATGCTGTTGTAAGAAATGAAGTACGCAAGATTATTGTGTCCTGCAGGTCATAAGGAATGCTTCCCTTGTTTAATTAAATTGCCATTATGTGTTAAGTATCTTGGAAAATTTAAAGTTTTTGAAAGTCTTTTACCAGATAAAGAGACTTCTGTATATTTTAATCATGACATAGAATAATAATAGTAGGAATACATATATACACATATAGCATTGTAAAGTCTCATTTTCATGATTTTAATAATAAAGTTTTTCATGAGTCAGTAACTCAGTTTTTTCCCTTTAGGCTATTGCATTACCTCCTATAGCCAAATGGCCATACCAGAATGGTTTTACATTTCATACCTGGCTTAGAATGGATCCTGTAAATAACATCAATGTCGATAAGGATAAACCATATTTGTATTGGTATGTATTTCTGTAATGTAGTGTTATCATCTTAGTTTGAAAATGGGACATTTAGAGGTGAAATGAAAACTTATTCTTTGTAGTTTCAGAACCAGCAAAGGTCTTGGTTATTCTGCTCACTTTGTTGGGGGCTGTTTGATTATAACATCAATAAAGTCAAAAGGAAAAGGCTTTCAACATTGTGTGAAGTTTGATTTTAAGCCACAAAAGGTATGTGATCTTTTGAGTCGTGTTAGCAAGCTAGGCTATCCTCAGAATGCTTGACTTTAATGTTATTAGCATAGTATGTGGTAAATCACAATGCTGTATTGTATCAGAAAAGGAAGTATAAATCACTAGAGAGTTGTTAACCTCTCTGATTTGGATTATAAAAAAAGGTAATAGTTAAAGAGTTTAAGGGAAATAGTAGTGCAAAATATCAATGGCAATTTTTAGTAGTAGTAGTAGTAGTATGTGCATTTTGTACCTTAAAATTTAGAGATTAAGTGGTTTTTCAATAAAATGTGTGTATATATAGATAGGTAGATAGATAAAACAAATATGGCAAAACATTGACAATCGTGGAATCTAGGTGGTGGAAAAGAGGGTGTTTGTACTAAACTTTACTTTTTTTGGTTATATTTGAAAATTTTCAGAAGTTGGAAAAACAGTTTCTTATCTGTTAAGAGCTCACTTTTGCAAATATTGTTCCAGAGGTTGAATACTGAATTTAATAAAAGTGGTCTTATTTTTATAATTAGTTGTTAATTTATCATTTACTTGTTATTACTGTGGTTGAGTTATTGCAAGGATAATTATCTTTTTTTTTTCTTTTTCTAACTGTTTGCCTATTCAGTGGTATATGGTAACTATAGTGCACATTTATAACCGATGGAAGAATAGTGAGCTTCGATGTTATGTGAATGGTGAGCTCGCTTCCTATGGAGAGATAACTTGGTTTGTCAACACCAGTGATGTAAGTAGTTTGAAAGTGTTACAATGAGAAAAAAATTGTTTTAAAAGCATGGGATTTTCAAATAAGAAAAAAAATGTGTTTTACATTGAATATAAATTGTAGAATATCACAAAAGTAGATTTTTGTAATCATAATTTGACTAGCATGTCAATATATTAATAGAGTAGAACTTTCTTAATGTGTCATGTAAGATAATACTTAGTCCTTGTTATTAAATTATTCTGGGAAGGGCAGAGATAAGGATTTACAGGTAACAGTTGGTATGTGTCAGTGTATCATTGATCAAATTAAACTTGGGAGCTCTCCTGTAGCATTCTTATCATTTTTATAAATGAGTTAGATGACACATACTTGTAAGTTTTGCAGATAATTTACAGCTGTTATAGATAATTACTACATTATGTTTTCAGTATTAAAAATGAGATCCATGGTTGAGAATTAAATTAAAATGTTCTTTTTTTCTCTCCAATTACATTTTTAATAGAAAAATAATAATAATTAAAAATTGTACCACCCATTTACCATTAAATCCTCCTTTCAGATCCTGTGCTACATATTTATACATATTGGGTAATGCTAACTTAAAGAGCCCACATTGTTGTAATGGTAGACATAGGTTTGAATCCCAGCTCTTTTACTTACTGACTATATGACTTTACTTAATTTATTATACCTAAGTTTTCTCTACTTAAAGTGGCTGTAAAATAGAACCTATCTCAGAAGGTTAATGTGATAATTAAATGAGATGAGTACCTGTCTCAGAAGGTTAATGTGATGATTAACTGTTCATAAATCAGTTAACAGAATACCTCACGCAGAATAAGTACTCAATAAATACCTGCTGTCATTGTTTTAAACAAAAAGGGTCTCACATATGTGTATCGTTTTTAACCTATATTTTCCTTACATTAACCTTTATTGAGTACTTATTGTATTCCTGACATTGTAATCAATACCCTTATTTTCTAAAACGCCCAACTGTGCAAGGTAAGTACTATTATAATAATATCCTTTTTACAGATAAGGAAACTGAAGCAGAGAGGTTAAGTAACTTGCCAATGTCAAGCACATGAAGCAGTAAACTGACTTAGTGTTTTGTTTTAGAACCCAAGTGTTACCAATTTCTATATTCCATAATGTCAATACACATTTATTTTTCAACATTTTTCTAATGGTTTCATGGCATAAAGTGATACTTTTAAAGAGATGTGAAGAACTTCATTCTTTTCCTTCTTGTTGTACACATGGGTTTTTTAAAATGTAGTCTTTGCAACCTGGATTTTTTTTAAGAGGATTTTTTTTATGTTAGAAGACACCATACACCTTTTCTGGACATTTCTTTTGAGAGATTGCATTTCCTCCTCACTTCACCATATCTATATCTTGATGTTTGGAAAAACTTGTGTACAGTTTTAACTTCTCACCAGGTTTACAGAACCCTGTTAGTAATTGCTTCTTCATCCACATTAGCTCCATCCATATTAGCTCACAGAAAAGGCAGATTCATTATGTCCCAAACAACTCTCAGTTTTTCTTGCTGCTCCAAAGTCTGCTTTTCTCTCTCATTCCTTGGTTGCTCAAGCGTGAACCATCAGGGTCCATAACGATTTGTCTGACTCCATTTCTGACATCCACTTTGACATCGTTTTGTTTATTGTACTTTGAAAAACTTGTGTTATATCTCCTTTTCTGTTATATTTTTCCTGATCTCTACAGCAGATGATAATGAAGTGAAAAGCTAAATGAATTATTTTAATCTATTCAGATTATAGTTTAGAATGGACAAAACATTTATACCAATATAGGTTATTATTTCTGGAAGAGATTTTACTAGAGAAAAAAAAATTGTCTTCTTTTTTTCTTTCACAGACCTTTGACAAATGTTTCCTGGGGTCATCAGAAACAGCAGATGCTAACAGAGTGTTCTGTGGTCAGATGACTGCAGTTTACCTTTTTAATGAAGCTCTTAATGCAGCTCAGATCTTTGCTATTTATCAGTTGGGCCTGGGATACAAGGTACTTATTTACTTGCTGTTTATTGCTTAACCAGGGTTTAGTTGAGCGTGTTTAAAAGGTGGGTGATGCATGGTACAACTTATCTTGGGTTATCAAACTGTATGTCAGAGTAACCAAGGGCACCACAGGGAAGCCACAGGAGTCTGAAGAGTACTTCACATTTTTTCAGCAAAACACAGTATGTCATACTGTGCAAACTACAGACTTAAGATTCACCTTTAGTCATGCTGCATTTCTTTTGATGATGTCCTATCTATGCACAGCTAAGTTTTCAACAGTTGGTGTAATAAAAAGTAAGTACCATGGGAAAATCAGTGTGGAACAAGAAATGAGAATGATCGTGGAACAAGAAATGAGAATGATCGTGTGAAATCTGATTCCAGAGTTTGAGAATTTGTACAGTGTCCAAAATGCATATACATCCTATTAATAATTTTGTTATTATGATAATGTTGGAAATGTTATTCTTTCAACTTCTGCATTATTTTTTCAGGTGGCTTCTAAATGGTTAAAATATAAAGTTGTTTGTACCAAAGTACTTAATAAACTGAATGTTAAAAGTTTATTTTGGTCTAGAGCACCTTAAAAAATTAATGAGGTGCTGAAATTTATGAACCAAGAAAATTTGGGAACCTCTGGATAAAGACATCATTACTCTGGTTTCAGGAAGCAATTTAATGCCGGCTATATTCCTTTGAAAACAGTATTAACCTCACTGAGTTGATTTACATACCATTAGAGTCAGTAAAGTATACATATTTTAGTAAGTTTTGACAAAAGTAAAACTCTTAAAACAAGAAATAGAATATTTCTATCACTGCAAACGGTTCCCCTGTGCTCTTTTCCAGTCAGGTCCTTCCACTGGATAAGCCCATTCTGTTGACATGCAACCACTGATTGGTCTTCTATGGATTAGATTTTTTAAAAGGTTTTATTTCAATATAATTATGCAATATGTGCTCCTGGGCATTTGGTTTCTTCCTAGCATGTATATAAGATTCAGTCATGTTTTTTAGTAATACTTTTTTATTATTAAGTAGTTAGTATTCCACTGTATGAATATATCATAACTTTTTAATCAGTTCATCTAGTATTGAACATTTCAGTTGTGTCCAGTTTTTGGCTATTCGGAATAAGCTGCCGTGAATATTGGTATACAAATATTTGTGTAGACTCTTGTTTTTATCTCATAAATATGTAAGAGTAGAATTGCTAAGTGGTATGGCAACTGAAATTACCAAACTCTTTCCCAAGATAGCTGTACAATTTTACATTACTACAGACAGTATATGAGCTTTCTACTTGCTACATATCCTTGTTAATACTTAGTATTGCTAGTCTTTTGAATATTAGACATTGGAATTGCTGTTTTTTTTAATATTAGACATTTGAATGAATATGTAGCATTATCTCATTTTACTTTTAATTTGTGTTATTATAATGACTACAGGTGCCAAGCATTTTCTCATTGCTTATTGGACATTAGCATATCTTCTTTTATGAAGCACATGTTCAAATCTTCCATCCATTTTTTGGTTATTGCTGAGTTTTGGGATTTTTTTTACTGTATTCTGGATATATCTTTTATCAGATGTATGAGTTACAAATAGTTTCCCATTATGTATTGCCATCTTGTTTCCCTAATGTGGTTTTTCAGGAAGAGAGGAATTTAATACTATAAATTCCAATTTATCAATTTTTTGTTATAGTCAATTTTTGTGTTGTAAGAAAATTTGGCCTATTCCAAGGTTGGAAAATTTTCTTACATTATAGTCTAAGTATTATAGTTTTAACATTTATATTTATTATGATCTATTTTAAGTTTATTTTTGCATATAGTCTATGAAGTGTCATCCCCCACCCCTCCCATGTAAGGATAGCTTGATGTTCCAGCACTATTTTTTGGTAATTACTTTTCTTCTCCATTGTGTTACCTTGGCATCTTTGAGACTGTTGTGTTTCAGTGACATATATGTCTTTTCTTATGCCAATACTGTACTGTCTTGATTATTGTAACTTCATAGTAAGTCTTGAAAACAGGAAGTCTAAAACCGTCAACTACATTCTTTTCCAAAACTGTTCAGGCTTTTCTAAGCCTTTTGCATTTCCAGGTATATTTTAGAACTACCTTATTTCTAAAAAAAAAAAAGTTTCCTGGGATTTTTATTGGTTTTGTATTGCATATTGGGGTAAAGGTAAGTATGTAGACAAATCTAGAATCATGTAGTATCACAATGTTGGTGTATAAATCACTTTTAATTTTGGTATAGAATTTAAATTACAAAAGCATTAAAATATCTAAATTTATGATGGATACACAGTATAAAAAGATGTAATATCAATAATGTGAAGTGGGGTAGTGAAGAGGTAAATGAAGGTTTTGTATGTGATTGAACTTAAGTTTAAAATAGTGTCATAACTTCAAAGTGTTTTATGTGATCCTTATAGTAACCACAAAGAAAATACCAATAAAAGTTACACAAAATAAGAGGGGAAAGGGATCTAAGTATTTAAATAACAGATAATCAGTGGAATATGAAAGAAGGCAACTAATTAGTTGACTAATTACAAGTAACAAAATAGCAGTAGAAAGTCCTTCCCTCTCAGTAATAACTTTAAATGTAAATGATTTAGACCTCTCACTCAAAAGAAGTAGATTGGCTGAATGGATTAAAAAAACCCAAGATCCGATTTTGTCTATAAGAGATGCATTCTAAATCTAAAGACATATATATGCTGAAAGTGAAAGGATAGAAAAAGATAGTCCATGAAAATGGCAACAAAAGGGAGCAGTATTTTGGTTCCATTTGTATTTCTGACCATATTTGTACCAGAAAAAACAGACTTTAAGTAAAAAAGTGTCACAAAAAAGGAAATTGAATAAAGATTCACCAGGAAGATAAAATTATTAAAAACACATACATCTAACATCAGTGCTCCCAAATATATGAAGCAAACATTGACGTAATTGAAGGGAGAAGTATGCAGCAACATAATATGTAGGACATTTCAATATTATAGAACAACCAGTCAGAATATTAGTAAGGAAACAGAGGTCTTGAACCACAATATAGGCCACTTGGACCTAACAGACATATATAGGACACCCCACCCAACAATCAAATACACATTCTACTCAAGATCACATGGAACATTTGTTAGACCACAATGTTAGACCAGAAAACAAGTCTTAACAAATTTAAGAATACTGAAATTATAGCAGATATCTTTTCTGACCACAATGGGATGAAATTAATAACAGAAGGAATCTGGAAAATATACAAATAAGGTAAACAACACATTCTTAACCAATGGGTCAGAGGAGAAATCACAAATGAAATTAGAAAATATCTCAAGATAAATGAAAATGGGAACAAAATACCAAAACGTAAGGGATTCAGAGAAAGCAGTACTAAGAGGAAAGTTTGTAAAAGTAAGCACCATTCAACAATCTAATTTTATACTTTAAAGAACTAGAAAAGCAAACTAAGTCCAAAGTTAGTAGGGGAAGCATAGTGATAATAGACTAGAGCAGAAATATATTAGACTAGAAAAACAATAGGAAAAAATACATAAAACCAAGAGCTTGTTTTTTAAAAGATCAATAGAGCTGACAGATTCTTAGATTAAGAAAAAAATAAATAACTAAAATACTTAAATACTAAAATAACTAAAAACAAAAGAGGAAGCATTACTATTAATGCTGTGAATATAAAAAGAATTATATTACTGTGAACAATTTTAAACCAGGAAATTGAATATCCTAGAAGAAATGTATATTCCTAGAAACATATAACTTACCAAGATTAAAGAAATTTATAATATCTAAACAGACTATAGGTAACAAGGAAGTTGAATCAGTTATAAACCCTCTGAATAAGGAAAAACCCAGGACTAAATGGCTTCATTGGGGTACTTCTATCAAACATTAAAGAAGAATTAACACCAGTCCTTGTCAGCTCTTCTGAAACATGAAGAAGGAGGGAATACTTCCAAACTCATTTGAGGAGGCCAGCATTTCCTTGATACCACAGACTAACACAAAACAGGAAAAGAAAACTACAGACTAATATCCCTGATAAATGTTGATGCAAAAATCCTCAACAAAATACTAGCAAACCAAATTCAGGAGCACAGTAATAGGATCACACTTCCTGAATGACTGGAATTTGTTCCTGGGATGGAAGGATGGTTTAACATATGAAAATCAATTATTGTAATACACCACATTAACAGACTGAAGGACAAAAACCATGTGATGCAGAAAAAGTGACAAAATTCAATACCCTTTCATAATAAAAGCACTCAACAAATTACAAATGAAAGGAAAGTACTTCAGTATAATAAGGCTATATATGAAAAGCCCACAACTAACATTATATGGAACAGTGAATGACTAAAAGCTTTTCCTCCAAGATCAAGAACAAGGCAAGTATGCTCACTCTTACTACTTCTATATAGTACATAGTACTGGCTGTCCAAGCCAGAGCAATTAATCAAGGAAAGGAAATAAAAGACATCCCAGTTCAAAAGAATGAAGTAAAAATATCTCTCGTGGCAGATTACATGATTTTATATGTAGAAAATCCTATAGATTTTATAAAAATCTGTTGGAACTGATATATGAATTCAAAGTTGCAGGATACAAATCAACAACAAAAATCAGTTGCATTTCTGTTCACTACCAGTGAACAAGCTGAAAAGGAAAGTAAGACAATTTTGTTTACAGTAGAATAAAAAAGAATACTTAGTAACAGACTTAACCAAGAAGTTATAAGACTGGCTTGTGCACTGGATATTACAAAACATTGCTGAAATTAAAGAAGACACAAATAAATGGAAATGTATCCCATGCTCATAGATTGAAAGACATTATTGTTAAAAAATGCATACTGTGCAAAGTAATCTTTAAAGTCAATACGATTTCTATCAAAATCCCAATGGAAGTTTTTGCAGTAGTAGAATAAAAAACATCCTAAAATTTATATGGAATCTCAAGGGTCCAAAAACAGCCAAACAGTCTTGAAAAACAACAAATTTGAAGGTCTCAAAAATTTCAAAACACATTGTAAAGCTGTAGTAATCAAAACACTATGTTACTTGCATAAAGATGAACATAGAGACTAATGGAACAGAATAGAGTACAGAAATATATGTTTGCATATATGGTCAAGTGACCTATGAGAATGTGAAGACCATGTAATGGAAAAAAGATAATCTCTTCAATACATGGTGCTGTGAAAAGTGGATATCCACATAGAAAAGAATAAAGTTGGATCCTTACCTTACACCATATACCAAAATTAACTCAAAATGTATTAAGGCCTAAACTGTAGAACTACATGAGAACATAGAGGAGAAGCTTCATTACATTAAGTTTGGCAATGATTTTTTGTATATAACACCAGAATCACAGGCAACAAAGGCAAAAATAGACAATTGGGATTTCAAACTTTAAATATTTTGTGCTTTAAAGAGTTGATTGAAAAGGCAACCTATGAGATGGGAGAAAATATTTAAAATCATACATCTGATAAAATTAATGTCCAGAATATATAGTAACTCTTACAACTCAACAACAGAACTCCCCCAAGTAGCCCACTTAAAAAGTGGATGAAGGACTTGAATAGATAGTTCTCCAAAGAAGATACTCAGATAGCCCAGAAACATATGAAAAGATGCTGAATATCACTAATCATCAGAGAAATGCATAAAAGTACCACAGCAGATACCACCTCACACCTGTTAAGACGGCCATTATAAGAAAAAACCCAAAAACCAAAAGCCCGGAAAATAACAAGTGTTGGCCAGGGCATGGACACATTGGTGCCCTTGCGCACTGTTAGTGAGAGTGTGAAATTGTACGGGCTCTATAGAACAGAGTATGTCAGTTCTTAAAGAAATTAAAAATAGAATTACCATACGATTGATAAATTGAAAGCAGGTTGCCTTGATTTCCATTATATCTTTAAAATGAATTCAGTCCACCTCAGAAGTAATTAAGCAGGGCTCTTAATTGGGAAAGTAATAAGTAGTATATCTCCTTAAATTTCTGTATCTGTGGTGACTTGTTTCTAAGTTTTTGTTTTGTAGCTTAGTACTTAACTGTTGACCTTTTTATTCTTAGGGAACTTTTAAATTCAAAGCAGAAAGTGACCTGTTCCTTGCTGAGCATCACAAACTTTTATTGTATGATGGCAAGCTCTCCAGTGCCATTGCATTCACATATAATCCCCGGGCTACAGACGCTCAGCTCTGCCTCGAATCATCCCCCAAGGACAACCCTTCAATTTTCGTTCATTCACCGCATGCACTCATGCTCCAGGTACTAGCTGTAATCTTTTAAGAATACTTTTAATGGTAAAATTTGATGTATTATTGAGGTGTATTTGGTAGATTCTATTAAATACGTGCAATATTGTTCCTATAATGCTTTATTTTTAATTGTTTTGGAAAAGAAATAATCAGAATCTTCACCGTGTTTTCTTTTTTGTAAGGATGTGACGGCAGTTTTAACACATTCCATCCAAAGTGCTATGCATTCAGTTGGAGGAGTACAAGTGCTGTTTCCACTTTTTGCACAGTTGGATTATAAGCAATATTTATCTGATGAAGTTGATTTGACCATATGGTGAGTGCATTAATTTTTTTCTTTAATTTGTTACAAGAGTTATTTTCATCACTGTTGAACTGCACAGTTTTTTTCGCTCTTTAAATTTGTGGTAGGATTAAAAGAGAATATAATTTAAAGAAATTTGTGAACTATAAGCTACTGAAAAGACATAAATAATACTACTAATTCAAATTCTTTTTCAGGAAAATGAAAGCTAGAAAACAATGAAGTTGCTTTTGAATAAAGTTAGGAATAATGGTAATGGATTTATCAAAATTGAATACATTTTATTTAAAAAATACTCTGAATTGTTATTTGGTCGTGATTTATTATGGGACTTGAGCTTTTCATATTTACTTATTGATGTATGTAATTTGAAATCAGATTTTTGATGTTATAGGGTAATTTATAATTTAGTCATTTTTAATTAGCTTGTACATTTGGCACATTTCTATTGTAGTGTAGAGTCTAAAAAAGGCATAGATAAAAGAGGACAAGTTATAAAATGTTGGAGGGAGTAACTAAATGAATTTTTCATGGCTGTATATTCTAATGAAACTCTTTATAGCAATTATAGTTTATTGTATTTTCCATTCTTCCTTTTTAGAATTATTTCCCTTATTTCTGCTTTTATACATAACTAGATATCTACTATCAATGTATGTATATATTTAATGATGTAACAATTTTCTCCAGATTATTTTTAGGCAACAAAATGACTTTTTTTAAATAGGTATAAGGTACCAAATCTGGTTATTATTGACTATATTAAAAAAATCAAAATACAATTATCTTTGACATATTACTACTGCATGAATTTTTTTGTGTGTCCTGGTCTAAAACCTTCAGAGCAGAGCTTAGTTATTTTTTCTTGGTTATCCCTTTAAAGACTTCTAATTTTCACTTTTTTTTTTTTTTTACTTTTCAACATCCTTTTGCAATTGCTGATAGTTAAAAGCACTTTTGTGGAGGAGGAGGTTGGCTATCAAACATGATTTCTCTTTGTGGGAACCTCAGCCTTTGAGAAGGAAATAACAGCTGACCATACTCTATTCCATTTTGGGTTATCTCTAGATGTTGTGAGGATGAGAGCATGGCTGTAGCCCCTAAAAGTCTTCTTGACTGATTATTGAGTTATGATTTTCCTGTGGGGATAATGAACAAAACTTTTAAATTAATGTTTGAGGATTTTAGTATGTCTCCAGCTTTACTTCCCCTTCATGAACCCTCTGGTCCATTCAAGCTAGGCCAGTCTGGAGTCCTAACGCATTTTCAGGGTTTCTATTCTAGCATTTTGCTCCACATATCTTTTCCTTCTGGTCTCTAACTCTCCAAAACAACATACTTGCGGCTAAGTTAAATCCGTTCTCTAAATTTAAGGCCGTAATATTCTTATATTAGCCTTTTTATTACTTGTTTTTGGACATTGCTAATTTTACTCTATTTCTTGTGTGTTTGTCATGCTGTTTTGCTGTTTCTAAGTAATTCATTTATTAGTGTGTTTGTGATAAAGTATATGAAATAAGTGTTTGAATAAATCATAATCTTACATTAAAATTCTAGTCCTGAAATAATATTGCAAGGAGTTTTATCAGAACTTCAATTTCCTTAAAATAGAGAACTTTTTATTAAGATAAGTGAAGGGCTGCATTTATTTAACCCTTTTTAAAAAACTGAAATATGTTTTTCAAACCATTGCCTTTTTTTTGTTCCCAGTTCAACTTTGCTGGCTTTCATCATGGAGTTGTTGAAGAATTCAATTGCTATGCAGGAGCAGATGCTTGCCTGCAAGGGCTTCTTGGTAATAGGATATAGTCTTGAAAAGGTAAAGTATGAAATACTTTATATTTTTGATTCCTAATTTGCAGGCCATGGTCTTAGTTTCATAAGTGGTTGAGAAATTCTTTCTGCAAGTGTGTTTCTTTGGTTGCACAAAATTACCTAAATTAAAATAACGTTTTGTTGTTTGACTTTGCCACAATTGTTTTATTAGAGAGATGTGATATTGAGTCTCATGGCATCTTTTACTTGGAGCATAGTTTGTGGGCCAACTTTTTTTCCCTGTATTGACAGCATTTAATTTACTTCACTTGTATTGGTAGTGACCTTTGTTCTACTTTTCTTCAGTCTTCCAAATCCCATGTTAGCAGAGCAGTACTTGAACTTTGCCTTGCATTTTCAAAATATCTGAGTAATCTGCAGAATGGGATGCCTCTACTCAAACAATTGTGTGATCACATGCTTCTTAATCCAGCTATATGGATTCATACCCCAGCCAAGGTAATGTGTGTGTGTGTGTGTGTGTGTGTGTGTATATATATATATTGATTTTGTTTTCCAATCTTCACTTGTTTTTGTACTTAGGAAGAGTAATAATTATGAGGATTTTCTTTTATCCTTTTAAATGCTATCCTGTAAGATTTTATGGGTAGCATTTTTTGACTAAGCAGGCTATTTTTCTTTTTAGGTGAATTTGCAAATCAGTGTATCTTTATTTGTAAAACAATGTCAGTATTTTTAAAAAACCAGAGCTATAGTCTTTATTGTCTGTTAAATCAAAATTTTATTTGAGAGAGACTTTGGTTTACTAAATACAAATAAAGTTAGACAGTTCCAATGTAAATACAGTGTTTCCTATCAACAGTAGCTCTTTACTGTTGCAACTTATATGTATGTTTTTTTATTCCTTAATTCACTGTGCTCTCTCTCCCTCTTCTTTATACATACATTCCTTTTACCAACATGATGAATTCCTGATTTTTAATTCGTACAGGAACTGTTGAAATGTCAGCCTCACTTGAAGGTTTCCAAGATATACTGGTCTCATGTAATTTTGATTCCACAGTAATTCAAATTATTAAATATAATTGTTTGTACACAATAATTTAATACTATAAGAACAAACCAGTTACTGCTAAGTGAATATAAGTGAATTTGTGATAAAGCATATAAATAAAACTTTTGATAAGTCCTAATGTATTAAATTATCCTAAAAATGTTAATATTAGTAGTGTTAAGCAGAACTTGAAACAGCAAAATTTTTATTACATTACATAATTGTATCTGTCTTATCTGCGGTTTTTTTTTTTTTTTCAGGAGTTGTGTTATTTCAAACCCCTTAATTTCCTGTCTCTCCCTCTCCCTTTTGGTCCACTTTCAGTGTTTATCTTTGTCTAGTTTGGAATAACACATACTTAACTCTAGTTGTCAGAAAAAAATGCTGACTTTTTTGCTTTTCTAGACTCATAGTATCTTGTTTTCAGCTGGTCTTTTCAAATGTTAAAGAGAAAAACAGCTGCTGATGTGATTGCCATTTGGAAATAATCAAAGGAGGCAGCTGGAGGTTGTAGCTTTTTATCTCTGGGCTCAAATTTGACCTCCTTCTCTTCTATGACCCTCAGTCTTACTTCTTTTCAAGGATTGTTTCAAGTTACTTTATAAACTTTTTACTAGACACTTCTTTGTCTTACTAAGCAGTATATTTGTAGGGTTTTGGGTCTCTTTTGATGTAGTCAGAAACCTTATTAGATACTTAATTGTACAGGAATATTTAAAAATTTCGTTATGTCATTCCCTTACATTCCTGGTATTGCTGTACTTCATTTCTTACCTTCTTGAATAATTTTAATTTCCTCTTTAGAATTTGCAATTGATTTGGTAATATTAAATTTTGTTTCAGCTGTCTGCTTTGTTTATCTGTGAGGGATCATATCTACTTCTATTTTATTATGAGTAGAGTTATAACAAAAGGCAAATTTAAAGATGTTTGACAGAAGGCCATAGAGTTTGGGGGAGGGAGTAGTTTCTTAAGAAAAGGAATATGACATAATGCATACAAAATTATGTTTAGTGTCTTGGAAGGAAGCTGTATAGATTATTGGACAAAAAGTTTAACTTCATTAGCTCCAAGGTTACAAAAGTTGAACATATATATGTATGAATTAACATTTGCTTTTAGAAAAGGGTGTTCACAGTGACTTTATAATATGTAGGTATCTTCTATCTGCTCAGAGACAGTCTTTATAATGACCTAACAGGAGAGATGAAATTTTCCTGTACACAGTATCCTTCATTTGTTGAGTGACTACTTTATGCTGGCCTCTATGGACACAGTTGTGAACAAAGCACATCTAATTCTTGCCCTCATAGAATTTAGATCTAATGGAAGCACAGATATTGTCTTGCCAATGGGTTTCAGCCCTGGGCAAGTTTGCTATGGATTCAGTGTGACCAAAGAAAATGACAGCAAAACGTTCTTGGGGTGAAAGGGTTATACCCAACTTTATTTCCAGGTGGCAGGTCAGTCACTAAAATCCTGTTCACTCAGAGTGAGTCTCCATGCAGCAAGCCAGTCTCTGCCTCTGGGCCCTTCTGTCTGCACAGCCGTCCTCTGGGCCCCTCTGTCCGCACAGCCATCCCAGAGCACAGTCGTCCCGCACAGCCGTCCTCTGGGCCTCTGTCCTAAGTGCTGCCACCACTCCAGCCTCTGCTCTGCTCTCCTGCAACCTTGCAGCCCTGCCACCCTGTGGTGCCCAGAGCACTGGGTGGAACTCTTTTTATAGAGTCAAATTGCCCACAGGTGTGCAGTGAGCTAGTCAACCAGGGCCACAGGAACTCTCATTTTATCCACACTCCACCCCTCCAGGATTCTCTCCTCTCAATCTATGTGCTCTTAGTCCTCTGCAATGGTCCCTGTGTAAGGAAGCTTGAACATTGTTCTCCAGCCTCTCTTGCAGACACACAGGCCAGACTCATGGCTCTGTCTCTGACCTCTACCTCTTTAGTCTTAATGGCTGGAACTGCTGCTCTGGTTTCAGTTGTTGCCATAGCTCCAGTAAGATCCTATTTGGCTTCCCGTCTAATTTCTTCCATCTACTCCTGCCGTTATCAAATCAACCCACATCTGGGTCCTTGTAACCCTCACGGGGCCATGTAAATTCTTCTTGTGAGTAACAGGTCTTATTTCTTTCTGGATTCTCATTGCTTGTGCCTCTCCTAAGTCTGCTACTGTACGTATGCAGCTTATGGGATGCCCTAACTGAGGGGAAAGAATGGCCACTAGAGACCCAAAGAGGGAGGTAGGAGCCATTTGAAGTACAGTATTTCTCATACCAGTAGTGAAAATCTCTTCATCTGGGTTATACTTCTCTGGACTATAGATGGCATTTCTTATGCCTACCTCTTGTAGCACCTGTTGGAGCTCAGCACATGTCTGCCATCTAACAGGAGAGGATGGCAGATCACCCGGATTGGGCCACACAGCACGAAGTGCAGCCATAAGCCAATCAAGGAGGGAGTGACTCCCTGGGGTCTGATTTTGGATTGGCTTCCTCAAGGCAGGCTGCACTGTCAGGGAAGACAGCTTTCCCATCTCTGATCCCTACAGAACAATTCCATTCACTCCTAAGTCCCATAGACGCAGGAGCCAAGCTGATATTGACTCCGAGGGCTTCTGCCTTAACTGCAGAGCCCAAATCCACCAGCTCAGCCTGAGAATATGGGCAGAGCATAGAGTGCTCCATGACCTGGGGAGGGGGCTGCTCCTCTCCTGGGGGAACTTTCAGCTGCTGGGTTTTTATTTTCATTACAACCACTGGGCGTGCTTTCCATACAGGAGTTGCCAGTGCCTTTGGCACCGCCCCTTCATCCTTCCTCAGCTCCTCCATTTCTGGGGCTGATGGCACCTTTCTCTGCCCTCCCCTGAGTGCCTCCTCTGCTGCAATCTTTACCTTTTCTACTGTGCCTCACAGCAATGCTACCTCTGTCTTGAGAAGGTCTCTTACCTTCAGCTCAGTGCTTTGCAGCTGATGTTCTCGTGCCACCTCCACCTGTGCTTCCCTCAGGAGTGTTTCCTTTTCCTTGATGGCCTCTTCCTCCTTCAGAGCACCTGGCAGCACTGCCGTCTCGTCTCCAGCGGCACCTTGCTGCCAGTGCTCTCGTGCCGCCTCCTCCCACATCAATACCATTTCCCTCCTCAGGGCATCCATAGAAGTCTTCAGCTCGCATTCTCGTGCCACCTCTTGCAACAATGCCACTTCCCTCCTCAGGGAATCTACTGAAGTTTGCAGCTCACATTCTCGTGCTGCCATTCCTTGGGTCTCCTCTGCAGACCTTTTTAAGACTGTGAGAAGCAGCCAACCCACAGTCCGGCTGCCTCATGGGCCCTCTGCTTCTCAAAGGATCTTCTTACTATATCAAGAGCCACCCCTACTGCCTCAGGTGTCACCTCAACTTGCCTCCAGTCTTGGGGTGGGGCCCAGTCCTCTAGGAGGCAAGCCACCTCAGACCACATACCTATTGGGGGACGATCCACTGTTTCCCCATTCACAGAGGCAACCCGCTGAAGTACCCATCCCATAAGGGCAGCCTGCCCTTTTCCTTGGTCAACAGTGAACCCTGCTGACTATGCCAGTTGTCTTGCCAGTGAGTTTCAGCCCGGGCAAGTTCTCTATGGATTCAGTGTGACCAAAGAAAATGACAGCAAAACGTTCTTGGGGTGAAAGGGTTATACCCAACTTTATTTCCAGGTGGCAGGTCAGTCACTAAAATCCTGTTCATTCAGAGTGAGTCTCCATGCAGCAAGCCAGTCTCTGCCTCTGGGCCCCTCTGTCTGCACAGCCATCCCAGAGCACAGTTGTCCTGCACAGCCTTCCTCCAGGCCTCTCTGCACAGTTGTCCCACACAGCTATCCTCTGTGCCTCTGTCCTCAGCGCTGCCACCATTTCAGCCTCTGCTTTGCTCTCCTGCAGCCTTGCAGCCCTGCCACCGTGTGGTGCCCAGAGCACTGGGCGGAACTCTTTTTTACAGAGTCAAATTGCCCACAGGTGTGCAGTGGGCTAGTCAACCAGGGCCAGGTGAGAATCCTGGCCACAGGAACTCTCATTTTATCCACAGATATTAACACATATGATCTGTGTGGCTATAGATCATATGAGTAGATAAGGAAAGGTTTTTTTCCTAATTATGAAAAATAGTCTCCATTCTTACTCCTCTCACTGTGTTGCTATTAAATTCTATTTATTTTTCTTTTACAACAGGCTCATTCTCAAGAGACTGCCTTTTTCTGTGTCTTTATCTGTGTCTTTATCACTTTTGGGCCAGAATTCTTAAATGTTCTTAACATATCACTCTATCAGATCATTACTTAGTCCCCAAAGTCCTAATAGTTTCCCAGTGGTTTTGGAATAAAGTAGTCCCTTTTCTAGCAGTAAGTCTTAATGCCAATTCTTCTTTCTAGTTTTTTTATCTTAAAAACTGAATTAGGCTCCAACGTTAGGCAGATACTGAAAGGTTGTCCTAGAGCAGTCATCAGCAATGTTAGCTGTTGATAAAATCAGGTGGGAGAAGTTAGAAAAAAACTAAAAACCCAAAAATGAATCCCACTGTCTCCACCCCAGACTCTAATTTAATTGGTGTGGGATCAGGCCTAGGCATCAGTGTTTTTTAGAAATGTTTTTCAAGTATTTTAATGTACAGCCAGGATCGAGGAACATTTTTCTAGATCTAGGGAAACCTTTTGTATCATCCAAGATTTTCTCTGTTTAAAATTTCCTTTTTTGTTCTGCCTATCTTACTATTCATCTGCAAAGCCTACCTTGATACCTATCTTACTAGTGAAGCTTTTTGACTATTTTAGCTTATCTTTAATTTCTCTGGCTTCTGAATTCACAGTATTTAATAATTATGCCACTCATTTTGCAATTAATTACATACTGCTTCATGATTTATCTTACTTTCCAGGTGCTTTATTACTTTTGGTTTTTCACGTAAATTTATATGTATTATTCATCTTTTAAACTAGATTTCAGCTATTGAGGGACAGTGTATATGCCACTGTATTTCCTTAATACAGTGCTTTTATACAGACAGATATAAATATTTCCTGACTGAGTGAAATAGCCTGGCTAAGAATTGGAACCATGTCATAGAAAGAGTTATATAATCTCAGTGACAACTAAACTGGACTTATCCATTGGAACAGCAGTAGCTACATCAAAATAATATTATCTTTCAGCAAGTCAATGGGTTATTCAATATATAAGGTTTTCTAAACTGTATTCATCTTATAAGCCTCAGTTTATGTGGTTTGGAGTCTGCTACTCTTTGACATGCATGGTTACTGATTGATTCCCTAATTCATTTAGTCTTGGTTATTTATAGGGCATCTGGATGATAGGGACCTAATTGTCACTCTCTAAAGAAATCATCAGGTATCACTGAAGTTTCCAGTGTGGTTGAAAATGAAAATGCACTCAGTGTTCAGGAAGGTAACATACTTGCTCTGTTTTCAATGACTGGTCCTTGGCCAGTGGGACAGCTTATATGCCCTGCATAATGTTCAGTTTATAAAGTATATTCACTAGCAACAAAATGAAAAGTTCTTGATTTCAACATGAGCAGAGCAGAGGCCATCCTTGCTCTGTGCTGTTTTAAGTAGTAGAGTACAGCTGTTGAAGAATGGTAAAGCTGTGATTTCACTGAAATTTTGTGTTAAATGAAATGTGCAGTGGTGTAATAGCACTTCAGTTTCTTTTTCTTAAGTAGTAAGAGCTTATATTTTGAAACTAGTATGTTCTTACGTATTTATTTAGACTATTTAGAAATATGGAGAATCCTTTCCTAGTTGGGGGAAGTAGCTGATAGACATGGAAACATGTTTAGAGACTGTAATGCTATAATTATAATTACAGCTTTTGTAGTAATGAGCTATTATAACAATTCTGCTTTTCTAACATATTTCTTAAGGTAAACTACATATTTTGGTATGCTTTTCTTTCTCTTATTCCTTTTTTTTCTTTTGAGTAAATTTTTTTTTTCTTTCTTTGGAGTTATTTTAGCTTGTGATTTTTTCCAACACAAAGAAACTGCCTAGCTTTTTAAAACAACTATGCAAAGCATAAGTAATAACTTTATTATAAAGAAGTTACACATGCTTATGAATAATTGCTGATTGCTAAATAAGAGTGAGTTATTTCCATGAAATAGTGCTATAAAATTTTGATATATTTGGGAGTATTTACTTTTAATGGTATTGTAAGAGAAGAGTTTACCTGGTCTAGTTTTGTAAAGAGTTTGTGTGTTTATTGTGTGTGTGTGTGAGTGGGTATGTGTTATCTTCTAATATGGATGTTAATCAAGCTCTGGACCAAATATATCCAAGCAACTAGTGGATATAATTGGTCTGCTTCTTTGATTTAAACATTTTATTTCGATTCTCTAGGTTCAGTTGACACTCTATACTTATGTATCCACGGAATTCATTGGTACGGTTAACATATATAATGCCATTCGGAGAGTTGGAACAGTGCTTCTCATCATGCATACACTGAAGTACTACTACTGGGCAGTGAATCCTCAGGATCGAAGTGGTATCACCCCAAAAGGATTAGGTATATCATCTCTGTCTATATACTATGTCATCCAGTGGCAAATCAAGATTTTCACTTTTTTTTTTTTTCTTATATTTTCTGGAACTTTTTCTAAAGCTCATAATAGCAAATTTTTATTTTAATCTTGATGATTTTAATAGTTTGTCCCAAATTATGGTTTACAGGACTTAATAACTTGCTAATCTTATTGAAGAATTCTACTTTTACTGTTATGAGTTGGAGGGGAGCAAATACGACTAGGGTGACTTTAGTCACCTAAATGCACTGAAAAGGAGAAGAAATTCTATATTAGTATCTGTTACTGATGCTGAGGCCAATTATCACAATGAGAATTACTGAAAATTACTATTTTTTTGGAAATGGAGATTTCTTGCAGAAATAGGGAGTATCTGTTACAATTTTTCTGTGTAATCAGGACTAAATTACTAGAAGTATAGTATTCTTTTATCATGTCAACAGTTCATGGAAAAAGTCAAAAAATTTTTTGACAAGTGGTGGCTCTTTTCGTTGTTAGTATTGTACAACCTGCTTCAGACTGGCTTATGTCATGAAAGGGAGTAAATAAGCTCATGTAAACTGGCAGTTTTAGCAGAACTTGGTAGAGAGGTTCAGAATATGGCTATTGGACCCAGTTTGTCTCCAATTCCTAGTTCTTCTGTTGGCTGTTTTCATATATTTTCTTCTTTGTGGTAGCTAACAGCTGCTCCACCTTCACATTCTCACAGCTTTAAATCCAGCAAAGGAGCATGTGCCTGTATTGAATATTTCCAGCCAAAGTTTTTTTTAGTCTGTTTGTTGCTGATTGGTTCTGACTGCATCATATGCCCATCTGTGTGGGAGGTATTTTTCAGATTTCCCAGACATGGTGGTCACGCAAGCCTCTAAAATACATGATCTGATTAAGGATGGGTTCAGTTCCTTGATAAAAATTGACGGCTGCTGCTTGAAATCAGGAAATAGGTGGTGGAAAGTCACACCACATACATTCTGATTATACTCAAATGCTTTTTCTATTAAGTGATTTTCAAAGACAAGGTCTCATATTTGTACAATACTTTTTTCATCCCTTTGAAAATAAACAATTCTCAGAGAATGTGCTATCTATAATTTAGAAAACTGTGATGACATACAATATATAGGATCTATTTAAGTTGGTAAGGTTGTGGCAGAAATAGCATTCGGTCATAATTTCCTTATAAATGTTTCATGGTTCTGTAGGTGTATCATGTGTTGTCCTGGGTATTAGTATTTGTATTCTTGCCTTGATTTTTTAACTCATAGTGACCTTCAGAAAGTCTTATACTTCAATTGAGATAGCTGGATAACTTGGTATTCCTTTTGTAACTCTGTAATCCATTCCTTATATAGGAACTCTAAGTAGAACAAATTTTAAACAGTTTTCTTCCTATTTTAAATCGCCTGTTTGTGTTTATGGTGGTCCTATGCTTTGGTGGTCTAGGGGCTAGCTGTACATAGTGATTAGTGAGGGGAAAATTGCATAAAATATATAGCAAACAGGTACCTAAGTTAGGGTCTTGCCACAATGGGTGTTTGGTTTCAAAAGCTTTCTACTAGGGAATTATATGTTTGAGACATGAAAATTGACTTTAATGTGAGCCATATGTGACCAAGGACTTTTCAAGAAGAGGAGAAGAAGTCAGAGGTAGTCAACACAATGTTCCCTTTCTTCATGAACAGAATTGTGTTGAGGTGTGCTTTTTGAGACTTTTTGTATTAGCTTATACAAGAGTAATAGTAAAAAAGAAATTTTTTCATACTAAATTCATATATAAAGTTTAGATTTTCCTTTGCTTTTTTTTAAAAAAAGCTTCTATATTGACATTCTTAAGAGTCTTTTAAAAAACATAAGTGCATATTATTATTGAATACAAATTTTACTTGTTGCCTCATTTTTGTGTTTTAGAATTCCTCTGATCTTATTAAAAAATAAGTTTCTTCATTATAGTTTTATATAATCCCATTTTGTACATTTGGAGCATTGTATGTGCAATTGTTTGTGAGACTGAATACTTATCATTCTAGAGGCATAAAACTTTTATTGGGGAGTAATTGACATACAATATTATAGTAGTTTCAGTATATAACATAGTGATTTGATATTTATATATTTTATGAAAAGATGACCACAATAAGTCTAATTACCATCTGTCACCATTCAAAGTTGTTACATTATTGTTAATTGTTAATTATACTCCTTATATTTTACATTGTATCCCATGACTTATTTCTTTTATAAATGGAAGATTGTACCTTTTGGTCTGCTTCACATATTTTGTCCATCCCCAATTGTCCTCCCCCTGGCAGTCATCAGTTTGATATCTTTATCTATTGAGTCTATTTATGTTATGTTTTGCTTGCTTATTTGTTTTGTTTTTAGATTCTACATATACATGAAATCATATAGTATTTATCTTTGAGTTATTATATTTAGCCTAATACTCTCTAGGTCCATCCATGTTGTAATAACTGGCAAGATTTCATTCTTTTTTATGGCTGAATAATATTTCATGTGTGTGTGTGTGCGCGTGCACCACATCTTCTTTATCTATCATTGGACATTAGGCTGTTCTCATATTTTGGCTATTGTAAATAATGCTGTAGTGAACATAGTGGTGCAGATGTATTTTTGAATTGGTGTTCTCATTTTTGGGGGGAAATTCCTAGAATTGGAGTTGCTGGATTATATGCTATTTCTGTTATTAATTTTTTCATGAACTTCCATACTGTTTTCCATAGTGGCTGCCAAGAGTGTTTACATTCTTGCCAAGAGTGTTTGAGGGTTCTGTTTAATCCACATCCTTGCCAAAACTTGTTATTTCTTGTCTTTTTGATTCTGGTCATTCTGACAGATGTGAGACGGTATCTAGTGGTTTTGATTAGCATTTTCCTGATGGTTAGTCATATTGGACATCTCTTCATGTACCTGTTTGCCATCTATATTTCTTCTTTGGCAAAATGTCTGTTCAGGTCTTCTACCCATTTTTTTAATTGGATTTTTTTTTTTGATACTGTGTGAGAACTGATCTTAGAGGGTCAGTTCTTTATATATATATATATATTGAATGTTAACCCCTTATCAGAAATGTCATTTGTGATTATATCCTCCCATTCAGTAGGTGGTCTTTTCTTTTTGTTGATGGTTTCATTTGCTGTGCAAAAACTTTTTAATTTGATGTAGTCCCTATTGCTTATTTTTACTTCTGTTGTCCTTGCCCGAGGAGACAGATCCAAAAAAATTTTGCATAGGTCAGTGTCAAAGAGCTTATTGACTGTGTTTTCCTCTTAAGAGTTTTATGGTTTCAGGTCTTACATTTAAGTCTTGAATCCATTTTGAATTTATTTTTGTGTATGGTGTGAGAAGGTGGTCCAGTTTCATTCTTTGCTTGTAGCTTTTCAGTTTTCCCAATACTGTTATTGAAGAGGCTGTCTTTTCCCTTTAGTATATTGCCTCCTTATTTTTTGTGGGTTAATTGACCATACAAGTATGAATTTATTTCTGGGCTCTGTGTTTGCTTCATTTGAACTGGGTGTCTGCTTTGTGCCAGTACCTTCTGTGTTAATTGCTGTGTTGTAGTAGTTAGAAATCCAGGGTTATGGTATCTCCAGCTTTGTTCTTCTTTCTCAAGATTGCTTTGGCTATTTGGGGGTCTCTTGTGGTTCCACCCAAATTTTAGGATTGTTTATTCTAGTTATGTGAAAAATGGCATTGCTATTTTGATAGGTATTGCATTAAATTTATAGATTGCTTTGGATAGTATGAACATTTTGACAAGATTAATTTTTCCAATCCAGGAGCACAGTGTATCTTTGCATTTGTTTCTGTCGTCTTTGATTTCCTTCATCAGTGTTTTTTAATTTTCATAGTATAGTCCTTTTATCTCCTTAGTTAGGTTTATTCCAGGTCTTTTACTCTTTATGATGCAATTGTACATGAGATTATTTTCTTAATTTCTCTTTCTGATTGTTTGTTATTAATATGTAGAAATGCAACAAATAATGGTGTATTGCTTTTGCATGCTGCAACTTTACTGAATTCATTTATTAGTTCTAATAGTTTTTTGGTGGAGTCGTTTGGGTTTTCTATATATAATACTATGTCATCTGTAAATAGTGATAGTGACGGTTTTACTTCTCTTTACCAATTTGGATGCCTTTTATTTCGTTTTCTTGCCTAATTGCTGTGGCAAGGACTTACAGTACTCTGTTGAATAACAGTGGTGAGAGTGGGCATACTGCATTATTGCTGATCTTAGAGGAAAAGCTTTCAGCTTCTCACCATTGAGTATGATGTCAGCTATTACTTTGTCAAAAATGTTTTTTAATTATCAGGTACATTCCATTTATACCCACTTTGTTGAGAGTTGAATTTTGTCAAGTGCTTTTTCTGTATTTATTGAGGTCATTGTATGCCTTTCATCATTGGTTTTGTTATTGTGATGTATCATGTTGATTCATTTGTGGATGTTGAACTATGCTTGCATGCTGGAATAAATTCTACTTGATCAAGGTGTGTGATCCTTTTAATGTATTTTTGAATTTGGTTTGCTAATATTTTGTTGAGGACTTACACATCTGTGTTGATCATGAATATTAGCCTATAATTTTCTTTTTTCCAGTATCTGTATAGTTTTGGTATCAGGGTAATGGTGGCCTCATAGAAAGACTTTGCAAGAATTCCTCTTCAATTTTTTGGAATTGTATGAGAAGGATAGGTATTAAATAATCTTAAATGTTAGAATTCATGGTTAATCCTGTTTTGTTTGTTGGGCATTTTTTGTTGATTCAATTTCATTACTATTAATTGGTTTGTTCAGATTTCCTATTTCTTTGCGATTGAGCTGTAGCTCTCATAGTTACTTTATTTGTAAGATTTGTTGTTTATTTGAGATTTTTCTTGATTTTTTTGAGTAAAACCTGTATTGCTATAGTTTTCCTTTTTAGAGCTACTTTTGCTGTATCACAAAGATTTTGGAATATTATGTTTTCATTTTCATTTGTTTCAATGTAGTTTTTGATTATTCCTTGATTTCTTCATTGTTGTATTGGTCATTTAGTAGCTTATTGTTTAGTTTCCCCGTGTTTGTATCTTTTCTGTTTTTATTTCTTATAATTGATTTCTAGCTTTATACTGTTGTGGTTGGAAAAGATGCTTGATATGATTCCATTCTCCTTAAATTTATTGAGACTTGTTTTTTGGCATAAGGTGATCAATCCTGGAGAATAGATCTGTGCTTGATAAGAATGTATATTCTGCTGTTTGGGATTTAGTGTTCTGTGTATATCTCTGAAGTCCATCTGTCTAATGTGTTAGAAGATGGCTTCCTTATTTATTTTCTGTCTCGATGACCAATCAATTGATGTAAGTAGGGTGTTAAATTCTCTTACTTTTATTGTATGACTATCAATTTCTCCCTGTGTCTGTTAAGATTTGTGTTATATATATTTAGGTGCTCCTTTGTTAGGTACTTAAACATTTATACTTGTTATATCCTTTTGTTGGATTGATCCCATTATTTGTATGTTATGCCCTTCTTTGTTTCATATTACACAGTCTTTGTTTAATTTGTCAAAGTATTGCTACCCCAGATTTGTTTTTCATTTGAATGGAGTATGTTTCCATCCTTTCCCTTTCAGTCTGTATGTGTCTTTAGATCTGAGTATTACACAGAGTATAGATGGGTCCTGTTTTTCTAAATCTATTCAATTACACTATGTCTTGTTTTTATTAATAGGTATGTATACATTGCCAATTTGTTAATTATTTTCTTGTTGTTTCTACCTCTTCTCTGTTCCTTTCCTCTTCTCTGCTTTCTTCCCTTGTGGTTTGATGACTTTCTTTAGCCATTTGTATTTCTTTCTCTTTATTTTTGTTTTTCTGTTATAGATTATTTTTTGTGATTACTGTGAGGTTCTTATATGACATCTTACATATTTAGCGGTCCATTTTAAGTTGGTGAATGCTTAAGTTCAAATGCATTCTAAAAGCATTAGATTTTTACTCCTTCCTCATTTTGTTTTTGTTGTCATATTTTACATGCTTTTGTTTTGTGTATCCCTCAGTTAATTGTAGGTATTGTTGATTTTACTACTTTTGTCTTTTAGCTTTCATGCTAGCTTTGTAAGATCTACTACCTTTCTTACACATTTTACTTTACCAGTGAGATTTTTTTCTTCTACGTATTTCCTTATTTCTAGTTACAGCCTTCTCTTATCTGCTAAAAGAAGTCTCTTCAATATTTATTATAAAGCTGGGTTGGTGGTGATGAACTTGTTTAGCTTTTGCTTGTGTGGGAAACTCTTTATCTTCCCTTCAGTCGTGAATGCTTACCTTGAGGTATAAAACCTAAGAGATCAGTCTTTATGTTTCTTATAAATAAGTTGAAAAACTATTGGGAAGAAGAATTTTATATTTAGCTTGAGATCTTTGAAAGTAATAGTGTGTGTGTGTATGTGTGTATGTGTGTGTATATATATATATATATATGTATATATGTGTATTTGTATATGCATTTTTTTAAAGATGGACCACGACCTAATCAGAAAGAAATACTTTCTCTACGAGCATTATTGTTGATGTTCATTAAGCAATTGGTGATGAAGGTGAGTTCATATTTCTTCTCCTATAATGTGCTATATATTGTGATTTATAATTTCACATAAAATATAATCTTAGTTTACCTATTCTTTGTTTTGTTACTTGGTTACATATTAGAAAATACTTTGAAAGATATCTGTTTCCATGTGCTTTTTAGTTCTTGAGCATTTATGGATATATATTATTTCAGAATTGAAGATTGATAGCTATAATATATGTTACATGAATTTCTCTAGGAGTTCAAGTGTATTCATTATTTCATTCTTCAAATATTTACTGAGTTTCTGTTAAGTACTAGGTATTGGTTTTGGCGCTGGTGATATAGTAGTCAACTAAGCTTTTCAAGGAGGTACCCTTTTTAGGGGGCTCCTTGTACCTTAAATTCAGATTTGGAGAAATAATGTTCCTATATAAATATACCAGATGAATGTCTTAATCTTTAGAAATAATGTCATTTTATTCCATTTCACTCTTTTATAGGTAAGTAAAATTATTATTTTTATGGGCAGTCTTTTGATTTTATGACAATATATAAATGTATTTTTTGCCAGTATTTTTCTATATCATTTTTTTATTTTTGAGCACTTAATGCTTTATTAGCTGTCATATGATATGGTAAGTGGTCCTAACGTTCAGTATATTTCTCAGACTCAGATACCTTATTTCCATTTATAATGAAAATTTTCCTTTGAAATGTCTGTTTTCTATTTTTTCCTACTATGTTTTGTTTTCTTTTATGGATTTTTTTGAGATTTCATTTTTGCTTTATGTTTAATACATTGATAGAATAGATTGAAAATTTTCATACTGAATTCATATTTAAAAGCACAGTGTTTTTCCCAGTGTCAAGTTTTAGTACCTTATATTTTAACTTGGTAGGTTTAGAAACTGTTCATTTGCTTTCCATTTTTAGCAGGAACTATAAATATAAAATTTGTCTTCTGTATTTAGAGGAGTGATAGGTATAGATCATACTCTTATTTATCATTATTATTTTGCTTCAGGACACTGTAGCTTTGCAAGAAAGGCTACTGTATTATATAATGTACTGATAACAGGATACTGATGTCTATCTCTTGACTTTTATAGTCTTTAATAATGAATATCTTTGCTGTTTTCCTCAGTTTTTAGTTTAAATGTAGTTTCTCTATTGTTTTCTTTTTATATTTATCGTAACTGCCAAGTTGACAAATCTTATGCATATGTTTTCCTGTTTTAAAAAAATTTTTATATGCAAGTATAAGATACTTGTATTATGTTTTTAAAGGATTCTGGAGTGAAAGAAGATGAACTACAGGCGATTCTTAATTACCTACTCACTATGCATGAGGTAAGAGTTAAATTTCATATTTTGGGATTTTATTTTTTGAAGCTGCCTTATGGTCTTTTTTAAAAGTAAAAACATTGATGAAATCTTTCACTAGTGATATAACTATGGTGGGGAGTAAATATATCTGGGGAGAAAATCTTAGCAACTCTAAATATCCTTTATTACATGATGACTCTGAGAATAATCATCAAAGTCTTTAAAAAGTATAATAATTAGGTCTCATTTAATTAATAGTAGAGTGTACAAAGGAATGCTTTCATTGTATTTTCAGAAGCCAGTTGATATGAAAATGATATGATTGGATTTCTGAATTCATCATACATTCTTCTCAGCATACTGTGCATGCTCAAATACTGTTAAGTTCAACAGCTCACTAATAATGGAATTTAGATTTCCTCGAAATGGAGGTTGAAAAATAAGTTGAAATTGTTTTTTCCCTTTTTTAGCACTGGGAAAATATAATATGTCAGATATAATCTTAACTAATCTGAATAAATATGTTTTAGATAAGTAAAATAGGGAAATTGATGGAATTTCATACAAATGAAGCACATTTTTTTTTTTTTGGTAAGTATGTCAAAAATATATTTATGAAAAAAAAGTTTTTAAGCACTTGCCTAAATAGGACCACAGTTTATTATGAAATTTAATACTTAATTATCTACTAGCAAATATTAGTTCTTTTAATATTAACAGTTGGTTTTTTTTTTTACTGGTGAACAGTACACTTTAATGCTTGATTATACTTCAATATATTGAATTATATATTTTAATTAATTTGCTTTTTTTTTTTTTGAGAGGGCATCTCTAATATTGATAAAATGGTTGTTAACAACAATAAAATTCAGTATAGGGGCGTCAATGCTCAATGTACAATCATTAATCCATCTCAAGCCTAATTCTCGTCAGTCTCCAATCTTCTGAAGCATAACGAACAAGTTCTTACATGGTGAACGAATTCTTACATAGTGAATAAATTCTTACATGGTGAACAGTACAAGGACATTCATCACAGAAACTTTCGGTTTTGATCACGCATTATGAACTATAAACAATCAGGTCAAATATGAATATTCGTTTGATTTTTATACTTGATTTATATGTGGATCCCACATTTCTACCTTTATTATTATTATTTTTTTTATTTTTAATAAGCTGCTGAAGTGGTAGGTAGATGCAAGATAAAGGTAGAAAACATAGTTTAGTGTTTTAAGAGGGCAAATGTAGATGATCAGGTGTGTGCCCATGGACTAAGTATTAATCCAAGCTAGACAAGGGTAGCAAAACATCCACGGATGCAGAAGATTTCTCTCAAAACAGGGAGGATGAGGTTCTGAGCCTCACCTCTATTGATCCCCAAATTCTCACCTGATGGCCCCCCTGCGACTGTGTCTGTCTTAGGTTGTTCCTCCCTTGAGGAATCTTACCCGTCTCTGGCTAACCAGTCATTTTCTGGGGCCATACAGGGAAATGTAAAGTTGGTAAGTTAGAGAGAAGCCATATTGTTTGAAAAGGTTAGCTTTTTACTTCTTTGCAGATTTATGCCCTGTGGCTTCTATGCCCAGCACTTGTCTCAAGGTATCTTTACCACCTGGAGGAATTATGATACTCGGTAAATTCGATATGAGGCACGAATTCTATTTAAGGGTTGTAATTAGGAAGGAAGAAGAAAAGCTATAGAGGTAGCATATGGAAGAAAACATGGGAGGATTGATTATTTCTTTGACATATCTTCTTGTATAGTACCTTAAGTATGTATAGGTTTTAAACTACTAACTAATTTGCACACACATATTAACATAACAGGAATACGGTGACATAAACAAAGCAAATCTATAATTACCAGCCATCTCCAGTGAAGCCAAGAAAACCATTTAGGCACCCTAGGCATTTCTGAAAATTTGTCTATGATATGATGGATATTGTCCAACTGTACTTGAACAGTCTGAGAGAAATCAGACAAATTAAAGCAGCCCATTTCTGGGATCTGTTCACATCCCATGTGTTCTTTTAACCGTAGATAGTCTATAGTCATAAGATTTTGGAGTGCTACAACTTGCACCCCTCCCAACTCCTGGTTGAGTTCCAACAGTACAGATCCGGTCAAATTCGTTGTCTCACTGTATGCACATGCCAGCCTAGACATCTCCCTCCTCATTCCTATGGCAAGTCCAGGAGACGGTGGGGTGGATGCAGCCACAACCGCAGCATTGCCTAGATCCCTGTGGAGGCTTTTTGATGATCATCCCCCTGGCACAAGTCCTCCAGAGAGTGCTGATGCCGGAAGCTCCTCCTCATATCGTATCTTAGTTCATTTTCTGGGTATCCAAGCTAGGCCTTGATCTTGTGCATAGAAACAAACAGACCCTTTGCCCACACTTTGACATGCCCTCTATACCACTGTGCAGAACTCATTGGAGGTCAGCACACAGTAACTGCTTTTTTTTTTTTTTTTTTTAATTAAGAGAAAGGAATATTATCAGAAAAGAGTACCTCCATAGCTGATCATCTGACACCCTTTAAGTGATCAACATTAAGGATATTTAAAGCATGCGTTGATCTTTGATTTACCAATAGTTTTATCCTATCAAGGAGTAATCCCCCTTTTTTTAAAATTTTTAATCTACACTTACATGAAGAATACTATGTTTACTATGCTCTCCCCTATATCAGGTCCCCCCTAACAACCACACTACAATTACTGTCCATCAGCATAGCAAAATGTTGTAGAGTCACTACTTGTCCTCTCTGTGTTGTGGAGCCCACCATCCCCTTTTTCCCTCCCCCCATGCATGCTAATCTTAATACCTCCCTTCTTCTTCTCCCCCCCTTATCCCTCCCTGCTCACCCATCCTCCCCAGTTCCTTTCCCTTTGGTACCTGTTAGTCCATTTTTGGGTTCTGTAATTCCGCTGCTGTTTTGTTCCTTCATTTTTTCCTTTGTTCTTATACTCCTCAGATGAGTGAAATCATTTGGTATTTCTCTTTCTCCGCTTGGCTTATTTCACTGAGCATAATACTCTCCAGCTCCGTCCATGTTGCTGCAAATGGTTGGATTTTTCCACTTCTTATGGCTGAGTAGTATTCCATTGTGTATATGTACCACATCTTCTTTGTCCATTCATCTACCGATGGACATTTAGGTTGCTTCCAATTCTTGGCTATTGTAAATAGTGCTGCGATAAACATAGGGGTGCATCTGTCTTTCTCCAACTTTATTGCTGCATTCTTAGGGTAAATTCCTAGGAGTGGAATTCCTGGGTCAACTGGTAGGTCTGTTTTGAGCACTTTGATGAACCTCCATACTGCTTTCCACAATGGTTGAACTAATTTACATTCCCACCAGCAGTGTAGGAGGGTTCCCCTTTCTCCACAGCCTCGCCAACATTTGTTGTTGTTTGTCTTTTGGATGGCAACTATCCTTTACTGGTGTGAGGTGATACCTCATTGTAGTTTTAATTTGCATTTCTCTGATAATTAGCGATGTGGAGCATCTTTTCATGTGTCTCTTGGCCATCTGTATTTCTTTTTTAGAGAACTGTCTGTTCAGTTCCTCTGCCCATTTTTTTATTGGGTTATTTGTTTTTTGTTTGTTGAGGCATGTGAGCTCTTTATATATTCTGGACGTCAAGCCTTTATCGGATCTGTCATTTTCAAATGTATTCTCCCATACTGTAGGGTTCCTTTTTGTTCTATTGATGGTATCCTTCGCTGTACAGAAGGTTTTCAGCTTAATGTAGTCCCACTTGCTCATTTTTGCTGTTGTTTTCCTTGCCCAGGGAAATATGTTCAGGAAGAGGTCGCTCATGTTTATGTCCAAGAGGTTTTTGCCTATGTTTTTTTCCAAGAGTTTAATGGTTTCATGACTTACATTCAGGTCTTTGATCCATTTTGAGTTTACCTTTGTATATGGGGTTAGACAATGGTCCAGTTTCATTCTCCTACATGTAGCTGTCCAGATTTGCCAGCACCATCTGTTGAAGAGACTGTCATTTTGCCATTGTATGTCCATGGCTCCTTTATCAAATATTAATTGACCATATATGTTTGGGTTAATTTCTGGAGTCTCTAATCTGTTCCACTGGTCTGTGGCTCTGTTCTTGTGCCAGTACCAAACTGTCTTGATTACTAAGGCTTTGTAGTAGAGCTTGAAGTTGGGGAGTGAGATCCCCCCTACTTTATTCTTCTTTCTCAAGATTGCTTTGGCTATTCGGGGTCTTTGGTGTTTCCATATGAATTTTTGAATTATTTGTTCCAATTCATTGAAGAATGTTGCTGGTAATTTGAGAGGGATTGCATCAAATCTGTATATTGCTTTGGGCAGGATGGCCATTTTGACGATATTAATTCTTCCTAGCCATGAGCATGGGATGAGTTTCCATTTATTAGTGTCCCCTTTAATTTCTCTTAAGAGTAACTTGTAGTTTTCAGAGTATAAGTCTTTCACTTCTTTGGTTAGGTTTATTCCTAGGTATTTTATTCTTTTTGATGCAATGGTGAATGGAATTGTTTTCCTTTTTTCTCTTTCTATTGATTCATTGTTACTGTATATGAAAGCTACAGATTTCTGTGTGTTAATTTTGTATCCTGCAACTTTGCTGTATTCCGATATCAGTTCTAGTAGTTTTAGAGTGGAGTCTTTAGGGGTTTTTATGTACAGTATCATATCATCTGCAAATAGTGACAGTTTAACTTCTTCTTTACCAATCTGGATTCCTTGTATTTCTTTGTTTTGTCTGATTGCCGTGGCTAGGACCTCCAGTACTATGTTAAATAACAGTGGGGAGAGTGGGCATCCCTGTCTTGTTCCCTATCTCAGAGGAAATGCTTTCAGCTTCTCGCTGTTCAGTATAATGCTGGCTGTGGGTTTATCATATATGGCCTTTATTATGTTGAGGTACTTGCCCTGTATTCCCATTTTGCTGAGAGTTTTTATCATGAATGGATGTTGAATTTTGTCAAATGCTTTTTCAGCATCTATGGAGATGATCATGTGGTTTTTGTCTTTCTTTTTGTTGATGTGGTGGATGATGTTGATGGATTTTTGAATGTTGTACCATCCTTGCATCCCTGGGATGAATCCCACTTGGTCATGGTGTATAATCATTTTGATATACTGTTGAATTCTGTTTGCTAATATATTCCTTGATCTCTATTTTGATTTGTTCATTGATCCATTGATTATTTAGCACCATGTACTTAAGCCTCCATGTGTTTGTGAGTCTTTTTTTTTTCTTTGTAGAGTTTATTTCTACTTTTATTCCTTTGTGGTCTGAAAAATTGGTTGGTAGAATTTCAATATTTTGGAGTTTACTGAGGCTCTTTTTGTGAGCTAGTATGTGGTCTATTCTGGAGAATGTTCCATGTGCACTTGAGAAGAATGTATATCCTGTTGCTTTTGGATGTAGAGTTCTATAGATGTCTATTAGGTCCATCTGTTCTAGTGTGTTGTTCAGTGCCTGTGTGTCCTTACTTATTTTCAGCCCGGTGGATCTATCCTTTGGGGTGAGTGGTGTGTTGAAGTCTCCTAAAATGAATGCATTGCAGTCTATTTCCCTCTTTAGTTCTGTTAGTATTTGCTTCACATATGCTGGTGCTCCTATATTGGGTGCATATATATTTAGAATGGTTATATCCTCTTGTAGGACTGCGCCCTTTATCATTATGTGGTATCCTTCTTTATCTCTTGTTACTTTCTTTGTTTTGAAGTCTATTTTGTCTCTTATTAGTACTGCAACCCCTGCTTTCTTCTCACTGTTGTTTGCCTGAAATATGTTTTTCCATCCCTTGGCTTTTAGTCTGTGCTTGTCTTTGGGTTTAAGGTGAGTTTCTTGTAAGCAGCATATAGATGGGTCTTGCTTTTTCATCCATTCAATTACTCTGTGTCTTTTGATTGGTGCATTAATTCCATTTACATTTAGGGTGACTATTGAGAGATATGTACTTATTGCCATTGGAGGCTTTAGATTCGTGGTTACCAAAGGTTCAAGGTTAGCTCTTTAGTATCTTACTGCCTAACTTAGCTCACTTATTGAGCTGTTATATACACTGTGTGGAGATTCTTTTCTTCTCTCCCTTTTTATTCCTCCTCCTCCATTCTTCATATGTTGTGTGTTTTGTTCTGTGCTCTTTTTAGGATTGCTCCCATCTATATCAGTCCCTGTAGGATGCCCTGTAGAGGTGGTTTGTGGGAAGCAAATTCCCTCAGCTTTTGCTTGTCTGGGAATTGTTTAATCCTGCCATCATATTTAAATGATAGTCGTGCTGGATACAGTATTCTTGGTTCAAGGCCCTTCTGTTTCATTGCATTAAGTATATCATGCCATTCTCTTCTGGCCTGTAGGGTTTCTGTTGAGAAGTCTGATGTTAGCCTGATGGGTTTTCCTTTATAGGTGACCTTTTTCTCTCTAGCTGCCTTTATAACTCTTTCCTTGTCCTTGATCCTTGCCATTTTAATTACTATGTGTCTTGGATTTGTCCTCCTTGGATCCTTTCTGTTGGGGGTTCTGTGTAATTCCATGGTCTGTTCGATTATTTCCTCCCCCAGGTTGGGGAAGTTTTCAGCAATTATTTCTTCAAAGAGACTTTCTATCCCTTTTCCTCTTTCTTCTTCTTCTGTTATCCCTATAATACGAATATTATTCCTTTTGGCTTGGTCACATAGTTCTCTTAGTGTTGTTTCATTCCTGGAAATCCTTTTGTCTCTCTCTATGTCAGCTTCTATACGTTCCTGTTCTCTGGCTTCTGTTTCTTCAATGGCCTCTTGCATCTTATCCATTCTGCTTATAAACCCTTCCAGGGATTGTTTCACTTCTGTGATCTCCTTCCGGATTTCATCCCACTGCTCTTGCATTTTTCTCTGTATCTCATCCCATTGCTCTTGCATTTGTCTCTGCATCTCTGTCAGCATGTTCATGATTTTTATTTTGAATTCTTTTTCAGGAGGACTGGTTAGGTCTGTCTCCTTCTCAGGTGTTGTCTCTGTGATCTTTGTCTGCCTGTAGTTTTGCCTTTTCATGGTGATAGAGAGAGTTTGTATAGCTGGTACGAGTGACCACTGGAAGAGCTTCCCTTCTTGTTTGTTTGTGGCCTTCCTCTCCTGGGAGAATAGCGACCTCTTGTAGCTTGTGCTGGGAAGCTGTGCTCAGACAAGGCTTCTGCTTCCTGCCCGGTTGCTATGGGGTTTATCTCTGCTGTTGCTGTGTTCAGTGGCCTGGCTGCGGCTGTTCCTCCAAAACGGTGGAGCCCCATTGGAGGGGGAGCGGCCGGGAGGCTATTTATGTCCGTAAGGGGCCTCCGTGCTCCCTGCTGCCCAGGGGGTTAGAATGCCCAGAGATCCCCAGATTCCCTGCCTCTGGTGTAAGTGACCTGTCCTTCCCCTTTAAGACTTCCAAGAAGCACTCTCCAAACCAAAACAACAACAGCAACAATGAAAGAGGGAACAGAAAAAAAAAAAAGAAAAGTAAGAAACACACAATTTTTTTTTGTCCTCAGGCGCCGGTCCCAGGCACCTGCTCACTGGTCCTGCTGCCCTTCCTCCCTAGCACCGGGGTCACTATCCCTTTAAGGCTTCCAAAAAGCACCTGTCCACCGTTCCCACAGGGAAAAACGCAGGATATTCTTTTTCCTCAGGCGCCAGTCCCAGGCACCCGGTCACCAGTCCCGCCGCCCTAACTCCCTAGCATCGTGGTCCCTGTCCCTTTAAGGCTTCCAAAAAGCACTCACGAAAAAGAGAAAAAAAAGGGGGAAAAACGTGCAATTTCTTCCGTCCTCAAGTGCCGGTCTCAGGCACCGGCCCACCGGTCCCGCAGGGAAAAACGCGCGATATTCTTTGTCCTCAAGCAGTGGTCCCAGGCACCTGCTCACCCGTCCTGCTGCTCTGCCTCCCTAGCACCGGAGTCCCTGTCCCTTAACGGCTTCCAAAAAGGACTCGCCAAAAAGAGAAAAAAAAATAGGGGAAAAACGCATGATTTCCTCCGTCCTCAGGCGCCGGTCTCAGGCACCCGCCCACCGGTCCCGTAGGGAAAAACACGCGATATTCTTTGTCCTTGGGTGCCGGTCCCAGCCACGTGCTCACCGGTCTCGCCACCCTGCCTCCCTAGCAACGGGGGCCCTGTCCCTTTAAGGCTTCCAAAAAGCACTCGCTAAAAAAAAAAAAAAAAACCGCTCCGGTTTCTTTCCACCCGCCGGGAGCTGGGGGCAGGGGTGCTCGGGTCTGGCCGGGCCAGGGCTTTTATCTTACCCCCTTTGCAAGGCGCTGGGTTCTTGGAGGTGTGCATGTGGTCTGGATGTTGTCCTGTGTCCTGTGGTCTCTATTTTAGGAAGATTTTTCTTTGTTATATTTTCAAAGCTCTATGTGTTTTTGGGAGGAGATTTCCACTGCTCTACTCACGCCGCCATCCTGGCCTTATCGCATCTCCATCCAAATGAAGCACATTTTAAATAATAATTCACATTTTTTGGTATAGTCATGTGTTGTTAGTTAATAAATATATTTATTATTATGAAATAATACCTTCTTTAATCATTCATAAGTGGGAGATACTGTTTGGAAATGTCTCTATTAATTGTGCAAGAAAAGAATAGATTAAGTTTCTTAACTGGATCATATTTGTCTCAACTATTAATAGTTATAATTTCTTCTTCCTCTTGATTATGGCATTCCATTTTTAGATTTTCCTTATGTAGTGTAATAGTTCAATATTTTTTCAATTAAATTTCCTAATAATATGTTGTTATATGTGATTTTTTTTTTTTAACTCTTAAGGGACTAGAGTACTTCATAAGAGAGAAACATTAAGCCACACTGATCTGTGTTTTCTAAATCTATTCATTCAGTAATGATCTTTCAGATCTTCATACAACACTCTCTGGAAGGCTCAGTGCCCTAACTCTAGAACAACTACTTAGATTATGGAGAATTAGTTGTTCAAGTATCCCCCATACCAAAAGTTTAAAAGCAGTGAATGACAACCTAGAGCTAGGGCAACCAAGATAGCTAGCTCCTGATAGCTGCTTCCCTTTTCCTCTTTTTGTCAGTATTGCCCAAGTTGGTCCTAGTCAGACACATATATACTTTAGTATTTACCAAAGGCTATGTTGGGCTATTCTTTTTTTAAAAAGATTGCAGAACACATAAGTGCTACTGTGCTGTTTCGTGAGTGCTATCAAGTTATACACACACAATCGTATGTTAACTCAATAAACATTTATTGATCATCTATGTCTACAATACTGTCAGCATAATATAGAACTCGTCAGTTTTTATTTTCCCAAAAGACTTCTTTTGGAACTATTTTCTTGAGAGGCTCAGTGTGAAAAAATGGTTAAGTGAAATAAATTTAGGAAATGATAATAGTGTATTGCCCCAACACTACCACCAGATTCACAACATCTATTAGCATATTAAAGACTCTGATATGTCTTGCTGTAGTCAAAAAGAACAACCTAGTCTCCCTTTCTTTACTTTCTTGATGTATAAAACTTCCTTGGAAAAAAAAAAACAGACTTGTTGAGTCACATCTACTGTGTCACTAATGCATGTTTTAAGAAATCTTGATACAATGTAATATAAAGGGAATTGTACTTCTTTGATTAAGAAATTATTTAACTTGGATATGTGTATTTTGAGGTATTATAAAGATGACTATATAAATGTAATGAACCATTTTGTTAAATATTGAAAATGTCTCATTTTTTTAATTTGAAATTTGCATTAAGATGTGTTCAGTATTCAGATAAACTTTTTTCCTTATTAAAAAAATTCTAAAATTATTTTAGGATGATAATCTAATGGATGTCCTACAGCTGCTTGTTGCATTAATGTCAGAACATCCCAACTCTATGATTCCTGCTTTTGACCAAAGGAATGGGTTACGGTAAGAGTTTAATATATCAAGAATTTTAATGTACTTAATATGAGAATAGTTTGGAAATGATAGAAGGTTCTTAGATATGAAAAGTATTGCTGGATCTTATAATATGAGTTAAGATATAAGACCCCTTTATTTTCTGTGTTACGCTTTTGAAGATATCTTTAATTACATAGAGGCTTTGTTACTATTTGTGAAGACACATCAGGAAGATCATTTCAGTATTTTGTTTGTTTAGTGCTATTATACAGCTATTCTAAGCTTTAATTTTTTAGCTGGGTTATCTTTAGGCCCTAGCACTATATAGTGTTCCATTGTGATTCAAAGAAGATCTCTATCCTCCCTTTAAAATAGCACTTCTACCACCAATCCCAAATCATCATTGCATTAACCTACTTGGGCTGCTATAACAGAACATAGACCAGGTAGGTTAAACAACAGAAATGAATAGTCTCACAGTTCTCGTAACTGGAAGCAAGGTCAAGGTGCCAGCAGGGTTGGTGTCTGGTGAGGTCTCACTTCTTGTTTTGTACACAACCACCTTCCTGTTTTGTGTTTACAGTACCTCTGTTTGTGTCTGCATGGGCAGAAAAAAGAGAAAAGAAAGGGATAGAGAGTGGTAGAGAGGGACAGAAGGGCGAAGAAGACAAAGGGAGGAAAACTTTCTTTTCTATTTTTATAAGGAAACTAATGCTGTTGAATCAGGAACCCACTCTTATGACCTCATATAGTCTGAATTACTTCCTTTTCTTTAAAGGTCCCATCTCCAGAGATGTAGCAACACTGGGAGTTATGATTTTAACATATAAATTGACGGGTATACATTCAGTCCATGGCAATCATCATCAGCCAAACAGAATGCTTTGGTTTTAAATAATTCATTTAATAAAAAGGTTTCTGGGCCACGAAAGTTTAACAACTATGTGGTGGGTTATCAGCTACAGTGTATCAGTAACTAATGATCTAGTTACAGTAAATTTACCACTTTGATCCTCTGTTGCAGATCCTTTTTGGCATCTTTCAATACTCATTCTTTGTAAGTTAGAAGATGGCTTCATGCTTGTTTTCAGAATTCTTCGGAGAAACAATAATGTTTGTGTGCACGTGTGAGAGAGAAAAGGAGGGAGGGAGGGAGGGAAGCAGGCTGTAAGAACAGAGAGAGAGGGAGAGAGGTTTATTTTAAGGAATTGTCTTTTGTTATTGTAGAAGTTGACAGGTCCAACATTTACAGGGTAGGCTGGCAGGTGGAGACCTATGTAGGAGTTAATTTTGCAGTTTGAGTCAAAGTCAGTCTGGTGGCAGAATTCCCTTTTCCTCTAGGAAGATGAATCTTTTTTTCTATCAAGGCCTTCAGCTGATTGGATGAGGCCCACCCACATTGTGGGGTGTAATCTGCTTTACTCATAGTCTGCTGATTTAAATGTCAGTGTAAATGCTGGCCTTATAGAAGGATTTGGTAAGTAAAACTTTGGGAAGTTTTTCTGAAGCATTTGTATGGAACCATTATTATTTATTCTTTAAATGTTTGCTTAGATTTACCAATGAAATTATCTAGGGGTGGAATTCTTCATATGGATGTTTTTAGCTAAAAATTTAATTTTCTTAATATATAGAGGGCTTTTTAATTTATCTGTTTCTGATGAGCTTTGGCAAGTTTGAATCTACCAATAAATTGTCTGTTTTGTTGAAAGTGACATCAAATTTATTGCTATAAAATTGTTTTCATTTTTATCTATCTGCAGAGCTACTAATGATGTCACCCTCTCTCATTTCTGATACTTATGCTTTTTTTTTTTCCAGTTTAGTCTTGCTAGAGATTGATTAGATTTATTATGACTGTTTGACACTTTCTTTTTGAACATAAGCTTTTAGTGGAATAAATTTCTTCCTAAGGATAAAGTGTTTATGTTTAGAGAAAGTTTAATCTAATTTTCATACTGTTCAAAATATATTATTTTCCTCCTTGATTTTTCTTTTATTTGTATGGCATTTATAAGTATATTCCAGGGATCTTTCTATGTTTGAATTTTACTTTCATTGTGGTCTGCAAGCATGTTTGTATGACTTGAATCTTTTTAAATATATTGAGGCTTGCCTATGGTCCAGGATATGGTATATCTGGATGAACGTTCCATGCGCACTTGAGAATTATGTGTATTCTCATGTTTTTGGACGGAATTGTTCTATAAATGTATGTAAGGCTAAACTCGTTGATAGTGCTGTTCAGATTTTCTGTGTCATTACTGATACTTTGTTTCTCTGTTCTGTCATTTATTGAGATATAATTATTGAAATTTCTGACTATAGCTATGTTTTCTTTTCTACTTATCTTTGTATGTACTCTTTTCAATTTTTGCTTCATGTGTTTTAACCCTGATGTTAAGTACATATATATTTAGGATTGTTAGTCTTTTGATAAATTGATGGTTATATGCTTGCATCTTTTATTTTTTTATCTCTGGACATAGTTCTGAAATCTACTTAGTTTGACATTCATTAGCTAATCCACTTTTCTTTTGCTTTGGGTTTGCATAATATATCTTTTTTCCATCCTTTTACTTTTAATTTATATCTCTAAATTTAGTTGACACAGTATGATGGCCAATTTTATGTCAACATGGCTGGGTCTCAGTGCCTGTGTATTTGGTCAGACATTATTCTGGATATTTTTGTGAATGTATTGTTTTGAAAGAGATTAACTAACATTTACCATCCATCAGTTGAACACCTTAATAGAACATATACTACCATCTCCAGGCAAACAGGAATTCTGCCAGTAGAGTCCCTTTGGACTTGAACCACAACTTTTCCTCAGTCTCCAGGGTACTCATCTAGCACTGCTGATTTTGGATTTATCAAGCCTCCATGATTGTGTGAGCTAATTCCTTAAAATAAATCTGTAGCACATCCTGTTGGTTCTTCTGCAGAAAACTATGACTAATACACACAATGTAGTTGCTCTTTTTTTATGTAGTATGAGAAACTCTTCTCATTAGGTTTAGTCTATTTACTTTTAATACTATTTATAATTTATATGACTTTCTTTTCCTCTAATATTATTTATTTGTCCTAGTGTAATTTTTTTCCCTCTGTTTTTCCTTTCATGTGTTCTTTGTATTGGAATTTGTTTAGTATTTTTTAAAAAATTAATCTGTTGAGTTTAGGTCTCTGTGTAGTTTTTTTAGTTGCTGCTGTAGAGATTTCACAGTCTACTTAGAGTTAGTATTTTACCTCTTCAAATACAGTATAGAACCATTGCAACTATATTGATCCCATTAATCTCCACTGTTTTTCCTTATTACATATTATATCTAATATAAGCTCTTGACAATGTTATAATTTTCAGTTTCATTTGTTATATGTAGTTCAAAGAATTTAAGAGAAGAAAAAAATTTACACATTTTTCCAGATACTTACAATTTAGTTTGTTTTTCCTTCATTTCCGAAAAGCTGTGTTAGCATTTCTTCTTGAAGGTTTTTGCTAGAAACATCATATTACCTTAGTTTTTCTTCAGATAATGATCTTAATTGGCCTTCATCACCCAAGGATAATTTTGCTGCATGCAGAATTCTGTGTTTCTAGCTTTTGTTTCTTTTAGTAATTTAAAATGTTTTTTCATGGTTTCTAATGAGAAATCTCGTAATTCAGATCTTTCTTTGGTAAATATGATGTATTAGGTTTTTTACTTGTTTTCAAGATATATTCTCTAGCTCCTCTTGTGATTTCATTGCAGTTTTCTCTGTGATTGTTACTAAGTTTGGGAAGTTTGAGGTCCTCATTTTAATATATTTTGCTTCAGTTTTATCTTTCTCCTTTTATTTAGGGTCTCTAGTAGCATGTATATTAGAGCTTTGATGTCTATCTACCTAATCCTATTTTTAGTTTATTTCAATCTTTTTTCTTCTTCAGATTTTTTTTATTTTTATTTTATTATTTTTATTTTGGTATCATTAATATACAATTACATGAGCAACATTATAGTTACTAGATTGATACAGAATCCTCATGTATGATAAATTTGATTTTCGAGTTTGTTTTCTTTGCTTTTTATGTCTTGATAGTGAGCTCATCTCATGAATGTTTTATTTTACCTATTGTACATTTAAGTTGTATGAACTTTTTTCAGTGTGGCTAGTTTTTGTACTTAATTTTTTTGATGAGAACTCTATTTTATGATCCTATTAGACTCTAGTAACTGTAAGCCTATTCAGATCATCTGTTTATTTTTGTGAGTTTTGGCAGACTGTCTTTTTAAAGAATTGGTCCATTTAATCTGGTTAAATTTGTTGGAGTAGAATTGTTCTGAGTATTTCTTTATCCTTTTTATGCCAGTGAGATCTGTAGTGATGTCTCCTCTTTCATTTCTGTTATTAGTAAATTGTGTCCTACCTCTTTTTTCTTAGCTTGGCTAGAAGCATATCGATTTTATGATTTCTTTTCAAAAAACAGGCTTTGGTTTTTTGTTTCTCTGTTGATTTCTTATTTTCAATTCCATTGATGTCTACTCTATGACTTTTCCTTTTCTTCTGCTTACTTTGGGTTGAACTTTCTTGTTTTCTAAGGTGGAAACTTACATTATTGATTTGATTGTTCCTCTTTTCTAATATATGCATTGAGTGCTATAAATTTCCCTGTAAACACTGCTTTTCCTGTGTGTTATAATTTTTATAAGTTGTGTTCTTTTTTCATTTTCACATAGTTGAAGATGCTTTCAATTTTTTTTGATATTTCCCCTTTGACCTACATGTTATTTTGAAGTATGTTGTTTAATGGTCAAGTATTTTTGGGTTTTGCAGTTATCTTTCTGTTACTGATTTCCAGTTAAATTTCATTGTGGTCTGACAGCAAACATGTGATTTCTAATCCTTACATTTGTTTAGGTGTGTTTCATGGCCCAGATGTCATCTCCTTGGTAAATATTCCATGTGAGGTTAAGAAAAATCTGTATTTTCCTATTGTTGGATGAAGTGGTCGATAGATGTCAATTATATTCAGTCAACTGATGGTATTGTGGAGTTCAGCTGTGCTAGTAAAGTTTAATACCTGCTGGATCTGTCCATTCCTGAGAGATGGATGTTGAAGTCTCAAACTGTAATAGTGGATTAATCTGTTTCTCTTTGCAGTTTTGTCATTTTTTGTTTTATATAGTTTTATTCTCTGCTGTTAGACACATACATTGAAGACTGTTAAGTCTTCTTGGAAAGTTGACGCCTTTATTGTTATGTAATGCCTTCTTTATTCCTGATACCTTTCTTTACTTTGAATTGTAATCTGTATGAAATTAATTTAGCTATTCTTACTTTCTTTTGATTAGTGTTAGCATGATATATTTTTCTCCATTCATTTACTTTTAATATACATGTATCTTTAAATTTAAAGTGGGTTTCTTGAAGACAACATATACTTGATGAGAAAGTTTCTGAATATCAGAAATATATATTAATTTCATGCATATTTTACTTGAAATTAGTTTATGTGATTATAAAAATATATGTACATATATATCTAAAATTGTTACTTTAGAAAAATGTACTCAGAGTAAGTTGTATTTACTTTTAATTCATTCAGTGTTATCTATAAACTTATGGCATCCACCAGTGAAGGAATCAGAGTACAAGCTCTCAAGGCAATGGGCTATTTTTTAAAAAACCTCGCCCCAAAGTGAGTATGTATGAAGTCTAAAATGGACTGTTTTATATTATTTATTTTAGAAATTTTCAGAATAGTATTTGTGTTCTGTGGTGGTTCCTCTAGTTTATCTTTCCTTAACATTTCTTCTACCTGTTCCTCTGCATTGTTTTTCTACTTAACTACTTACTGGGCATTACATTAATATCCATAGTAGAGCTTAGCTCAGTGCTGATTGAGAGTAGCAACTAATTAATGAATATTTGCTTTGAAGATTTTGGTGGGGAATTTTGCTGTGCTATGGCATAGCCAATCTTGTATTTTTTTCTAACTGTAGCTTTGCTTACATTGTAGTTTTTTATTTCTCTACTTAAAGATTTTGTGCCATTATGAGTTTTAGGTCAAAGGAAATTGGGAGAGTTTTGAGTTGGATTTGGTGGTAATATGACAGACATTTTAGTGCCTCCTTCATCCAACATGAGCACTAAATAGTTAATAATAAAACTGCATGTGATTATTTCTTTCTATGTAATCACAGAAGAAAAGCTGAAGTCATGCTTGGACATGGATTATTTTCACTGCTAGCTGAAAGACTCATGCTTCAGACAAATTTAATGACAATGACCACGTATAATGTCCTGTTTGAGGTAGGAATGTAGTTAGAATTTATCTTACTAATTTCTTATTTTGGGAGTGCCTGTATAATTGAGTTGATAGTGTCTAGATGAAATAAGATCATTTTAGGTTTGATGTACAATTATGAAATGACTTATATAAAGGAAATACGGCTTCATCTTAAATCTATTAAACTGAGTAATTAAGTGGTGTGGACATCTTTCTAATTCCTCCATTGTATTGACTTTGTGATGTCTCATATTTAAGTTGAAATAGAGTTACAATGTTGAAATTACTTATATTATGCAAAAGATACTTAACATAATATTGGATTGAATACTTAATATCAATTAATATACTTAAAGTTCATTAATAGTGGTGTTAATACAGTGATTATGCTAAAATCTATTGTTTTACTTCTGTAGATTCTTATAGAACAGATTTGTACTCAAGTGTTACATAAACAACATCCGGATCCTGATTCTTCAGTAAAGATACAAAATCCTCGTATGTATTTTACATACTTTGATTTTTTTTCCAGTTTAGTGAGATATAATTGACCTACAACATTGTGTTAATTTTAAGATGTACAACCTAATGATTTGGTATATGTATATATTGTGAAATGATTGCCACAGTAAGGTAGTTCATACATCCATCATTTCACATAGTTAAAATTTTTTGTGTGTATGTGTGGTGAGAACTTTTAAGATCAACTCTTTTAGGAGCTTTCAAATATACAATACAGTATCATTTACTGAAGTCACCATTTTGTATGTTACATCCCAGAACTTATTCAGTTAATAAGTGGACGTTTGTATTCTTTGAACCCTTTATCCAATTCTCCATTACTGGCTTTTTTAATACTTTTAAATATACCTTTTGCTAATACAAAAGAAACCCTCAAGTTGATAGTGTTGAAACACACATGGTTTGAAGATTATTTCATTACCAGCAATGATATAATACTCAATTTATTTGTGTTTGATGTTGAACATAACTTCAAATTGACCTTCGATTATGTGGAAATGCTAATATAGAGGCTTTGAAGAATTATATGCATAAGATATTGATTTAACGTATGTTCAGATTTTCAGTAAAGTTTTGATTATATGATTTAGTGATGTCAGGCTTAATTACATGAACCATGAAGGTAGCTTTCATCTTTAATTATTGTCATTTTATGAATATCAAGTTTGGAATTGAAAAATATCCACCCTCTTTATTGTTTATGAGCTTAGTCTTGTTCAACTGTCTTTTATTTAGAATTCTTAAGTACTTGTACAAAGTGTACATTTTTCATCTTGCTTTTTAAGATTATTGGCATTGAAATAACTGGTTTGTAGAGTTTTGAATTTAATTACCTTTTGTGTGGTGAGTTGTATTTGTGTTTGTGGTACTCTGTTTCAGTATTAGTTTTAAAATCACATGTCTCTGAAGTTTAATTTTTCTCAGCCCTAAGGGAGACATGATTTCATTATATCAGTAAGTAAAAGAGAAGAAAATCTTGAAAAAGATATATGATTTATATTTTATGTGGTTATGGGGAAGATGATTTACTGAAGTAAGAATCTTAGGCTGTCTTACATAGTATACAGGCTAAGGGCAGAAGGGCAGGCACTGTAGAATGGTGTCTAAAAACATCGACTGCCTGGCTTTCAGTTTTCTCTGCGTGTCTAAATAGTTATGTGACTTTGTGTAAATTACTTAATTTCATTGTACTTTACATTTATCTGAAATGGGAAAATAATAGTATTTAGCTGTCATTGTGTATGAGTTGAGTGTGTTAATACTTGTATTTTCTTAAAACAGTGCCTCATAGTGCTCATCAGAGTATATCTTCAAAATAAGTGGCTACTATTATTATCAGTATCATTATTATGATTATCATCATTGTAATCATTGTTCAGATAGAGAAAATTTGAATTTATTATTAGAATTCAGAAATTGCTCCCCAAATATCATTAATTGTGTGACAAAGTATCTTCATATTTGTTGTGTTGAACTTACTGCTTCAGAATCACCAAAAACCTTGGCTGAAGGCTGGTTTATATTCCTTAATTTTTAATTGGATAAAATTTGATAAATTATTTGTTTTCTTAAACCTAAGTGCTGAATATTTAGATTGTATTATATTTTATATTTCAGACCATTACAGTAGCAGTTCCGTTTGGGTTGTTGAATAGGTTTTAGTTTCCCTTTTTTTTGGTAATGTAATTTTATTTTTAAAATTATGGAAGAGAATCTTGACAGCTTTTAAACTTAATAAAGGAAGGGGTATGTGTATACCATCAATTTTCTTGAATTAATTCTTTTTCTGAGATTTTGTTGATAGTTTTTTTTTTTTCTTTTAAGACCAACTACTAATTGGCAGAGATTTGGGAGAGTTGTCAGCAGTTTATTGTCATTTAACATTTATAATTTAACTTGATTTATTATAACATTTTAAAATTCAACTCTACTTTTATACATTCTAATGATGAAATTAAAAATAACCCTTTATTGTTGATGCTTTCTAATGAATTTATTGTCCTTTTTTGCAGATGATTTTTTTGTAATACAAAAAAGTATTTTCAGTGGACATTTATGCCAGGGAAACTAGAGAAATTCTAGTATATTGATAATCTTCCATCATGAATTTTTGTAGTGTTTTGGTTTTTACTAATTTATGAATTGTCTTACAGAGATATTAAAAGTAATTGCGACTCTACTTCGAAGTTCTCCCCAGTGCCCAGAGAGCGTGGAAGTTCGCAGAGCCTTTCTCTCTGACATGATTAAACTTTTTAATAACAGTAGAGAAAACAGAAGGTAAGCAGGTTCAGAAAGCATTTATTTGCAGTCGTTGAGCCTAAATTTGAATAAGCCCATTTTTTCTAAGAAAAATCGCTTTAAAAATACCATGAAACAAATTTTCCATATGCTTTTTCTCATTAAGGTTCTGTAGGTATGTACTGTACATTTGAGTTTTCAGTCCTGCCTTCTTTGTCTTGGATACATACATAAAGGTGGAGTTTTTTTTGATACTGCTTTTGACTAAACTTGTACTGTTTAGAATTCTTTTAGATGATTTATTTTTTTAAGTAGTTCAATATCTTGTTACAATTTTCAGGAGCTTGCTTCAGTGTTCTGTGTGGCAAGAGTGGATGCTTTCTCTCTGCTATTTTAATCCTAAGAATTCAGATGAGCAAAAGATAACCGAAATGGTATATGCCATATTCAGAATCCTGCTTTACCATGCAGTCAAGTATGAGTGGGGTGGCTGGCGTGTGTGGATAGACACCTTATCAATCACACATTCAAAGGTAAGTTTTAATTTTATTATTTAAGATGTCTATAATTTTGAGTTTTACTCATTAAAATTTTTTATATACTTAAAGTCAAGGAAAAAAAGGCAGATTGTTCTCTGAAAGTGCAGTGAAATAAACAACTAAAAAAGGGAATCACTAGGGGAGGGTGGGTGGGAAGGGAGAGATAAGGGGGAAAATGGGACACTGATTAGCACACATAATGTGGGGGGGGCAGGACATGGAAAAGGCAGTATATACAAAGACAAGTAGTGATTCTATAGCATCTTACTATGCTGATGGACAGTGACTGTAATGGGTTATGTGGGGGAACTTGATGTTGGGGGGAGTCTAGTAACCGTAATGTTCAAGTAATTGTGCATTAATGATATCAAAATAAAAAAATAAAAAAATAAAAAAGGGAATCACTGAGAAGAAAAAGTGTTTCCAATTTTTTCAGTCAAAATAGCTTTTTCAAATGTCACTTTAATAAATGCTTAATTTAATAAAGTGAAATCTCATGCCACAGAATAAAGGAACTTATATTGTCGATTTTCAGGTTATGGTTCTCTGAATTTCATAGTAGTTTGAAGCTTTTGAACACAAGGTGGCGCAGTGTATTCAAAGATGAGAAGTTACTGTAGTAATGTAAGGTGGTTGATTAAACAGAAAAGATTTGGCTAAAGTTTGCCCTTTACTTGTGTTTCAGTCAGTTAAAAAAGTGGTTTGGAAGAATGTGTTTATCTGTTTTTTGTTTTTTTAAACTTAAGCCAATGTAAGTTAGTTATGTGTATCTTTTGTTTAAAAGTTTTTAATGAAATAGTCTAGATACACCAAAAGCTATAAGGAACATTATACGTATCACTGATTATGAAATTGGCTTCCCCATCCCAATTGTTTTGTCTACCATTGTTAGCCCCTCTCTCCTCTTTGCTTAAACTCAACTGGATGTTTTCATTATTTTTATGTCTTTCTCTATATTTTTAATGACATATGTATATAGCTCTAAACAATAAAGAATTTTATTTTTCATATTTATGGTTAACATAAATGATATAATCCATTTTTTTTCAATATGCTCTTTTTACTCATCACTGTTTAAGATGCTTCCATATAGACCCATGTAGTTGTGTTCATTTTCTCAGCTGTATTCCATGGTATGACTTTTTCCATTTCCTAGTTGATAAGCATTTTTGATACATTTTGTATATATTTGGAAGTTTCTCTAAATATATCCCCAGTAGTGGAATTGCTGATTTGTAAGATGCAGATGGTAAACATTACAATGTAATGGAATTTCTTTTCCAAAGCTTACATTCTTACCAGTGATGTAGAAATCCTTATTGCTTCGTATCACATCATCATTTGCTATGGCTGGAGTTTAAAAAATTTACAACTTTGATGAATTTTAAATGCTCTATCTCTGTAATAATTTGCATTTTCTTGTTGTTTTGGGAGCTCTTTTATGTTCTTGGTCTTAATCCATTGCTTGCCATATTGCCTATGAGCATATTCTGCCAATTTGTGGCTTATCTTTATTTTTGGAGTTTTATGTTCATGTTTTCTGAGGAAATTTTACATTTCAAATAACATAAAATTTATTAGTTTATTTTCATGGTTTATGCTTTTTGTGCTTTGTTTGAAACTTTATATACTAAAGGAATATAATATAATTATATAGTTATTTATGTCAATTACAAATTGATTAGAAGGAATAAACAAGTGATAAATTCGATATATTTTTAAATGTTCTGTTTTATTGACTATCACACTATTTTGGAATATTTTGTCATTTTATTGGAATATATTATCATTTCCTAAACATATGTCTTTAGGTGTTTTAATAACTTAGTAATTTGAAAATCCCTAAGAGTTGTTCATTTGCCTCCTCCATCTGTAGTGGGAAAAAGGTACATGATATTATAAGGATTTACAAAGATATCTTAGATATCAAAAATATCATCCTACAAATTTATGTTTGAAAACAATCCAGTGCTAAATAAGAAAAATATGAGTTTATAAGATGGCTTTGTTTTAGTCACTACATTTTTGTAGTGCTATGGCTGCATTATTGCTAAAAGTATTGAGTATTTGCAGCAAAGACTATATGGATCCCCAAGGTTAAAATATTTAGTATTTGACACTTTATAGAAACTGTTTGCCACTTACTGTGTAACTTGTTTTAGTTTGTACTGATGGCTAGCTATGCTGGTTTCTGTTGTAGTGTCCTGCTACAATATAGACTGACTTTCTGCTGGTACTGTTTTCTCCTGTACAAAGATCATGAGCACGATAGGGTTGAGTTTGGGCCACATATACATTTGGATTGGATTTCAGATACATCTATTTTAGGGAAGTGCTAGTTTAAATTACATTTTTCAAATTTTCTAAATAATGTGCATTAATTATGTGCTTTTGTATATACTTTACTTTTTTCAAGTTCTTAGGAAGGATGGCTACAGAAATGTAAACTTTAGAGCAATAATTCTTAAAGTACAGTCTGAAGACCTTGGGAGCTCAGGAGACATTTTGTGGAAGTATGTGAGGTCCTCCTTACTCAGCAACATACCTGTTTGAGGGTTGATTTTTTGTTCATATGCTTTGCCCAAAGATGAATGTCGTGCATTTAATGCCAAAGCAGAAATTGTATAGAAAGATGAATCAGGAACAGATCTTATCCTGAAAGAAGTTATTTTATAATATGGGAGATAATATATGTACAAGAAAAAAGGCAGGAATGAATAAGTGCATTGGAAGAGAGATTCACAGGGAAAAGAGAGAGAGCGTCACCTGAGGGCATCTGGGAAGTTTGTTAAACAAATGTCATTTGACTACAACCTTGAAGGGTCGATAAGATTTGGGCATGTAGAGCTTGGGGTGAAGAGAATCATTGATGCAGGAGGTGGCTTAAGCAAAGGTACAGATGAGGGAAAAGCATGGTATTTTTTTGGTTTGCTTGAGGGTGTGTAATGTACATAAAGAAGAGCAGTAATATAACAAATGTGGACTGGCATTTAATCATGAATGATTCTGTAATGTCTCTCGTATTATATTATTGGTTAAAAGTGAATTCCTGTATCCTATTTTGATTGTTCATCGTAAGCTTTCATCAGCAGGGATGAAAGGTTTTATATTTATTCATATCTCCCGTGGCATTGTGTTCAGTACTGACTACTTGGCAGTTGCACTTTGAAATTTGTGGCAGGAAGGAGAAGGAGGAACTACATACACCATCATTGTTTGGGACTGTGGTTCAGCTGTCCTGTGGCGCCATGCGGTCCTGTGTGTGCCTCGGTCTTCTCTTACCCATGATCCGAGCACTACCTGTAGCAGCAGTCTTTGAAGTACCTATGCCGAAATCACACAGAGTATAATTTGGGGATCACCTGATGAGAGTAACTTGGGATGTGCACTTCGTTATAGTTTCCTAGACCTCACCTCAGAATATGAATCTGAATCTCATGGGATATTCTCAGAAATCTGTATTTTAATATAAGCTGCTGCTTCTACTCTCTAAATTTCGAGTGCTTCTCTGCATGTGCAGAGAACTATTTTTGGAACTTTCATAAAATCCTTCTTTCCCACCTACACATTAAGCTCCTAATAATATGCTCATTAGAAAGTCTTACGGAGATAGAGGAATTCTACATAAATAAGCACTACGCTTTGTTTAACTGTAGGTTTGGGGGAAGAAAAATTTTAAGTTGGAAATGGGTTCTTGGGATTTTCACCTCTAATTTTCATGTTTAATAAATCTCTTAATTTTATTTGTGTGAATTTTTCACATTGACTAAAAATCTTTTTTCTATCACATGATTTTAATACTTTATTTGAATGTTGCTGTGTTAATTTTGGGGGATTTTACCATCTTGACATCTATTTTTAAAATGAAATGGAGAAAGTATCTTCTGAGGTCCTTCAAACCACTATTTAATAAAGTTTAGCATGGCACTGAAGAGATTCAGTAAGTAGGTGAACAATTTTGTAGCATGCTGTTAAAAATTCTCCTGCAATTATTGGAACCAATTTTTTTCTTTGAAACTTATCAATTTTAAAGCTTTATAAACATTTCCATGTATATGAAACTGAAGTGATGCTTAGTTTTCATTTTTCAGCCACTTAAAATTTTAGTATCAACAATTTATAACGTTTTTGATAAAGAACTGGTGTGTGAAAAACTAATGCTGCAGAATTGGATAGCTTTTGCAGGGCTACATCAGGATACATTCAGGTGCTATAAAAAGCCAAAGAAACTCAATTGCAATTTTATTGTCCAGTTTGATAGATTTCCTGCCACCTTTGTAGCAGGGAAGCTGTTTGTCACTGCAGTCCTCTCTTCCAATAGCTGAGCTTGGTTTTATAAGCAGTGATAGGCTCTTCTAGTTTAACTGCTCTATGTTGGATACGTTGGTATCAGAATTTCAAATGTGTACCTGTTCAGAGTAACTTTTGTAATTGCATTATTTTCTTGTGTGTTCTCTAGGTTTTATTATTTATCTTTTTCTTTTCCTCTTCTGTTACTTCATATTAAACATTATCTTGAGTAATTAATATTTACTAAATGCTAAAATGCTCTTAAATTAGAATTTAACTTAAGGCATTTAATATATTCAGAATTATGAGGAGATATCCAAAAACATTCTTTTTCCAAATAAATAAAAGTAAAACCTTTAAATAACATTTTGTCTAGACCTGTATTGCCATTAGGTAGAATGGGTGTTGTGATAATCAAAAAGTCAAGAGTTATTCACACATGAGTTAAAAATAGAGTGTGATTTAGATTTTTCCAAAATGATGAATTTGGGTAAATTATTTAATAATCTTGCATTAACTGAAGTATATTTAAAATTTTACTTACTTTTAACAATCTGATGAAATGGCTTAAACACAAATGCCAGTCATTTTTCACAAGAAGAAAGCATAGTTTAGGTTGAGAAAAAAGAATGTGGAGATCAGTTTTTTTAGCATTCTCTAAGTGATTCCTTAAAAATAATTTTTAAAATCACAAGATACAAAGTGGTATGTATAAATATACATGTATTTGTATGTGTGTATATGGTAGCTGGTAGCTATATAATAAAATTAAAAGGTACATCTCAAGAAATTTCATGAGTTATAAAATTTTCATATTTAACATATCGTCATTTTATACTTAATTGCTGAAATAGCCTTTGTCTTTACATTTTTTTAACCAAATAGTATTTATTATTTAAAAAATTTTTGAAATATATATGCTCATTGTGGGAAATTTGGAACCTGGTAAAAATGCATACAAAGTGCAAAAACCGCCCTATCCAATCATATATATATGACTTTATATTAACATTTTGGTGCAAGACTTTCCAGTCTTCTGTTCTATACATAAATATACACTTACATTTTTCAAAATACATGACATCTTACAATATTATTTCATTTAATGATATACTTCTTACATGACTTTTAATGGCTGCACATTACTAGTTATATATATAATACATCATATTATGGAGGAGTGAAGTTAAGATAAAAAAACTACAGCTTTGATGTAACATCTGAATGTTATCAAACCACTTGTAATTCTAGTAAGAAATGATTGAGCAAATGAATCAACTTTTCATGTTCTGGCATTCTCCAAAATTTTATTTGGAAAAATTGGTGGAGATAATTAAAAAAAAATACTATTAATTTATATTACAATGTATTACATGTCCACCACAGTTTAATATTTCCTCATCTTTGTGCAGTAAGAAGCCTGCTCCTATATAGAGCTCTTTTATTTTGTAGGATAAATTGCTAAAATTCCAGACAGAGTATATATATTTTTAAAAGTTTTAGTTGGTAATGCTAAATTACCACATAAAAATTTGTATCAATTTATACTCTAGTTTTTCATGAGAGCACCCGTCTAGGTTCTTAAGAAAATAAAATTGGTCAGGATAACATTTTAGAAAAAGAAAAGGTTAGTAAGTTATTGACCATGTGATAGTATTTTATGTCACTGTGCTTCTGATCTTCATCTACAGAAATGAGGATCATGCTGCCTATCTTTTAGGGTTACTCTGATGATTAAGCATGTCATTGTATGCCATATGATTAAAACAGTATACAATAAACATTCTGTAAAACTCAGCTATTGCTGAAAGTATTTAAAAATATATCTTGTATTGTCTGCCAAAATAAACTTAATTCAGAATTTAGGGGTATTTTTAGGTATGTTGTGGAACTAGGGAGCAATGTTTGATTTAGATAGAAATTTTCATACTTTAAAGAAGTCTGAGGGCAGAATATATTTTGTTTTAAATAAATTTCTTTTAAATTAATTATATAATGTTTCCATGTGTTAATGTGATATTTATAAAGATTAAGAAAATACTAAGTGGTTGGAAGGCTTATGTTTAAATTGCACCCTCACTTAAAGTGTTATCAAATCATTTTATGCAGAAAAAGGTTTTTTTTTTATTTGCTAGAGTTGTTTCCTGAAAAAGGTGAACTTCAGAGCAAAAGTTGGAACTGTGATAATAACATCTGAATATTAGACCGCTTAAAATTCTAGGAGGAAATAATTGAGCAATTTAGTTTACTTTTCTTTTATATTCTGGATTTCTCCAAAACTTTATTCAGAAAAATTGGTCGAGTTAATTTTTAAAGAATACATTGAAAATTGAAGCCGTTGAGAATAAATAGCATTGTATAATATATGTATAGGAATATACACATATACACATAAACACAAATAATACTAAGAGAACCAGAGTCAGATGGTACTTAAAACAGTAAAATCAAATTTTATTCTGTAACTATTGTGACAGGGAAAAAGGGGCCCAAGTACAGAACTGGGCCTAATTCTGAATACAAGAGGAAAAGTGGAGATTTATAGTCAAGGAACAGGGTAGCAGTGTAGAGAGGATTTAGTGGATGGAAAATTACTAAGAGGAAACATCTGGGGTTGGGAAGATTCTGGTTAAATAGACTTTAATAGGATTCTTTCTGAAGGTAGGCCAGGCTGATCACATATCACCTGGGCGATGATGGGGGATGAGAAATTTGATCACATATCAGGGTGATCAGATATTGATGGTAGGGAATTCTTGCTGAAATTCAGAGATACAGGTGTGGCAAGGACAGAGCCTAGTTGAGAATTGGGTTCAGGAACCTCACTTATGTTTGGTTAAGGAGAGAATCTTTGTCAATATAAGCAAAAAGACGGTTGTATTATTATTATTTTTTGTATTATTTGCTTGCTTACAGGTTTTATTGCTCACCACTCCAACAAATGCTGTAATCTTATTGTTTTACTGAATAACTCAATGTCTTCAGTGAACCATATTCTTTTACCATCCATCCATTCTAAGTGCTTTAAAAAAAATTTCTCTTCCTGTCATCTCTTTACCATTAATCCTTTTCTGTCTTGCAAATGAATATTTATTTACTGAAATCTGAAATCTGAATCTAATGTCAGCATCTTCTGGGTACTTCCAGATATTTCTGGGCATAAATATATAAGTTCTGTATGCTGCCAATAATTTATTGTATATGTCTCTAATTTACAGTTTGAATTACTTGAAAAAGTCTTTTAAAACATTCCCAAAGGACATACAAAAGGCATGAACAAATGGAAAAGCATATTTCCTAGAATAGGAAGACTCAATATCATAAAATTACAATAATTTAACATTTCTTTTGATTATTTTATAAATTCAACGACATTTCAAGAAAAGTCTAACCAATCGTTATTCTTTTGGTGGGATAGAAACAAAGCAAGCTAATTATTAAGGAAAAGTAAGGCAAAATAAACAAGTAAAACTATAAAGGAAAACTCTGAGAGCAATGAGAGGGGACAAACTACTGAATACTAAAACATATTAGCAAATGTCAATTATTTTAAAAAATGTAGTATTGACGAACAAAGAGGTAGGCTGATCAGGGGAACAGGTGAGAAAGTCCAGAGACATACTAAATTCAAGACTTTAATATATTATACAGAATGTATTTCAGATCATCTGGGGAAAAAAAGATGGACTGTTCAATAAATGGTGTTGGGATAATAGGGGATTCCTCAAGGAAAAAAAAAAAGTAAGTTGGAGTCCCTGGAAATTTAACATAGGGAACAGTTAAATGAGGGAAGGGATAGGAAAGACACAATAAATAAGTACTAGAAGAAAATACAGATAATTTATCTGTAACCCTGGAATGTGTAATAATTGTCTAACTCTAAGAATCTAGAACCTTTGAAGAGGAAAAAAAAGACCAATAATTTTTACTACATTGAAACAAAAACTTTTGTCATCAAAAAGCACAACAGTGTACCATAAAGGTAAGTCAAAAAGGCAGATGACAAATCTGGAAAAGCTATTTATAACCAGATCAAAGACAACATACATAATAATATAAAGTGCTCCTAGAAATAGATAGGAAAAACAAGCCATTAGAAAAGTGGATTAAATACATGATCAAACAACCTAGGGAAAATACGGGAAAAGTACTTACATATATAGAAGATGTACAACCTACTTATAAGGGACTGCAAATTAAAATTTTCCTGAGATAGTTCACCAGGATTTATTAAGTGACAAAAGAAAGTGTGGAACAATTTGTATAGCAGATACTACTAAAATAAGTGTGAAAATGAGAATTTATTTTGTGTGTGTATGAACAAAACTACCCTGGAAAAACGACAAAGCTGTTAATAACTGATGGCCTGTTTTTTGCGGAGAGAATTGTGTAGGTGAGGACCAGTGATGGGAGGGAAACTCTTATACTATATAATGTTTCATTTTTGAGTCATATGACTTGTAGGGAGTACAAAACTTTTCCTTGACTTCCTTGGTGTCTCTAGCTTGGTCTGAAAGTTAAACTGACAAGAGATTAATAGGAGAAAAGCTTAGATATTTACTTAATATAAGTTTTACATGACCTGGAAACCTTTCTAAGGAAATGAAGACCTGAAGAAACAGTTTATCCTCAGTGTTTTTATACTGAGTTTGCTGAAGAGTAGAAAGTTGTGGAAAAATGTGGTAGGACAAAGGATATGAGCTAAGTTTAGTAAGATTAGCAAGGCCTGTGCATTTGGATTTCTATTGGCATCCTCTCTCTTCTGAGAAAAGGAGAGAAAAGTCTTTCCTCTGAATGTAGAAAGAGTACCTCTTATGTGAGAGGCTTTGTGGAGAAGGAGAAGGTCAGAGAAGTCTTAGCACCTGCTATTTCTGTGATCTGCTTCAGGGGAGGGTGGAGAGGCCAGAGACCTTCCTGTACCTGCTTTTTCTCAAATTCCTTCATCTTAAAATACTCAGTATGTGACATGCCATATCTTGGGGTAGTATGTTCTGAACCCCATCAAAATAGACTATCCAAAAATGTGTTTAAGTTTATTATGTGATGAATGTATAAGGCTTATTATGTATATGACTTATTTTCTTCACAAGATGTTTCCCTTTGTTATTGAACTTATGTTGTTTTCATAACTAATTCTCTTAGGTAGTTTTCTTAGGATTGCCTAGGCCTTATGCTTGATATCCCTCTAGAGTGGTTTTATTAAGATAACAGTTAAGAGATTAGGTTTGAACTAGAGTATTCAGATTTGTAACCAAGGTGCTTAACATGAAATCAATCAGTAAATATTTGTAAGCTTACAATTTCTATAATTTGATTTTAATTAATGCATCTGTTACTTTATACCATTGCTGTTATAAGCTGTTATCAGAATTTCTTTAAAAGATCTATTGTGTGTGGTAATCATTTTGAGCTATGCTTATTGATACAGCTATTTTTTTTTTTTGAGAGGGCATCTTTAATATTTATTGATCAAATGGTTGTTAACAATAGAATTCTGTATAGGGGGGTCAATGCTCAATGTACAATCATTAATCCATCTCAAGCCTAATTCTCGTCAGTCTCCAATCTTCTGAAGCATAACGAACAAGTTCTTACATGGTGAACGAATTCCTACATAGTGAATAAATTCTTACATGGTGAACAGTACAAGGGCATTCATCACAGAAACTTTCAGTTTTGATCATGCATTATGACCTATAAACAATCAGGTCAAATATGAATATTCGTTTGATTTTTGCACTTGATTTATATGTTGATCCCACATTTCTCCCTCTATTATTATTGTTATTTTTATTTTTAATAAAATGCTGAAGTGGTAGGTAGACGCAAGATAAAGGTAGAAAACATAGTTTAGTGCTGTAAGAGAGCAAATGTAGATGATCAGGTGTAAGCCTATGGACTAAGTATTAATCCACGCTAGACAAGGGCAGCAAAACATCCACGGATACAGAAGATTTCTCTCACAACAGGGAGGATGAGGTTCTGAGCCTCACCTCTATTGATCCCCAATTTCTCACCTGATGGCCCTCCTGCGACTGTGTCTGTCTTAGGTTGTTCCTCCCTTGAGGAATCTTACCCGTCTCTGGCTAACCAGTCATTTTCTGGGGCCATACAGGGAAATGTAAAGTTGGTAAGTTAGAGAGAAGCCATATTGTTTGAAAAGGTTAGCTTTTTACTTCTTTGCAGATTTATGCCCTGTGGCTTCTATGCCCAGCACTTGTCTCAAGGTATCCTTACCACCTGGAGGAATTATGATACTCGGTAAATTCGATATGAGGCACGAATTCTATTTAAGGATTGTAATTAGGAAGGAAGAAGAAAAGCTATAGAGGTAGCATATGGAAGAAAACATGGGAGGATTGATTATTTCTCTGACATATCTTCTTGTAGAGTACCTTAAGCATGTATAGATTTTAAGCTACCAACTAATTTGCGCTCACATATTAACATAATAGGAATACGGTGACATAAAGCAAATCTATAATTACCATCCATCTTCAGTGAAGCCAAGAAAACCATTTAGGCACCCTAGGCATTTGTGAAAATTTGTCTATGATATGATGGATATTGTCCCACTGTACTTGAACAGTCTGAGAGAAATCAGACAAATTAAAGCAGCCCATTTCTGGGATCTGTTCACATCCCATATGTTCTTTTAATTGTAGATAGTCTATAGTCATAAGATTTTGGAGTGCTACAACTTGCACCCCTCCCAACTCCTGGTTGAGTTCGAACAGTACAGATCCGGTCAAATTCGTTGTCTCACTGTATGCACATGCCAGCCTAGACATCTCCCTCCTCATTCCAATGGCAAGTCCAGGAGACGGTGGGGTGGATGCAGCCACAACCGCAGCATTGCCTAGATCCCTGTGGAGGCTTTTTGATGATCATCCCCCTGGCACAAGTCCTCCAGAGAGTGCTGATGCCGGAAGCTCCTCCTCATATCGTATCTTAGTTCATTTTCTGGGTATCCAAGCTAGGCCTTGATCTTCTGCATAGAAACAAATAGACCCTTTGCCCACACTTTGACATGCCCTCTGTACCACTGTGCAGAACTCATTGGAGGTCAGCACACAGGAACTGCTTTTTTTTTTTTTTTTATTAAGAGAAAGGAATATTATCAGAAAACAGTACCTCCATAGCTGATCATCTGATACAGCTATTTTTAAAGGTGTATCTCATTTATCAACTGTGGAAAGGTTGATAACCTAAGAACTAGAAGTTAACATACCATATTCAGCTGGTATTTCACCATATTCAGCTGGTATTTCTGTAGGAAAATAACATTCAATGAAGAAGATGTATTTGCTTAAAAAGAAAGCCAGCTGCTGAACGCTAACATTTAAAAGTCTTAATTTTTATAGGTTAATTAAAAAAATATATGGATTAATGTTAATTTATTGATCTATTATATTAATCTTTTATCTCCTAATTAATAATTTGAGTGCCAATTAAGTTGAGAGTAATGGGAAAAGAAATGTAGTTATTAGCTCAAGAATCTTTAGTAGTTTATATAAGTGCTTTCCAAACATTGCAACCAGCTATAGATTAGCTATCAAATGATTGTGAAGATTAATGGCTAGTCTTTTAGCTGTAATTTAGAACAATATCTAGTAATTAATTAGGAATTATCAGTCAAAAATACCCTTAGGAAAACAGTATCCAAAAAGATAACAACAATGATAATTGCTCAGTTGCCATTTAGCTTTTAGACTATTGGAGTGAATTAAAGGGAAATTTAAAAGTCAACCAACTTCAGAATTTTAAAGGTATTTCTATATTCATATTTGTAGAAGAGAGTGTAAACAAGTTGGTTTGCTTAGGAAATCCAAAGCACAGTTTAGAACAGATTTGGCTGCAAATCTTTCTAACACAAAGGAAAAGTACTCTCTGTGGCACATTCAGAATGTACTTTATGAAAGCATACATTTTTTTATTTGAAATGTGAGTTATATAAACCATTTTTATAATTGAAGTATCATTGATATAAAATCTTACATTGGTTTCAAGTATACAACACAGGGGTTTAACAGTTACCCATATTATTAAATCCTTACCCCCCCCCCCAGTGCACTGTCTATCTGTCAACATAGGAAGATGTTACAGAATATTTGACTATATACTCAATGCTGTACAACCATCCACATGATCAACTTAGATTATGGTAGATAATTTTTATGTACCTTTATCCCCTTTACCACCCACCCACCTCAGCCCCTCTACCATGGTATTTACCAGTCACTTCTCAGTGTCTGTGAGTCTACTGCTATTTTGTTTATTTTGTTTTGTTTTGTTTTTATATTTCATAAGTAAGTAAAATCATATGGTATTTGCCTTTCTTCTGCTTGGCTTATTTCATTGAGCATAGTACCCTCTAGCTCCATCTGTGTCTTTTTATGGCTGAATAATATTCCACTGGGTATATGTACCATATCTTCTTTATCCATTCATCTATTGATGGACACTTTGGTTGCTTTTATATCCATCTCTTATAAATACTGAAGCAGAAAACAAAGGGGAGCATAAATCTTTCAAACTGCCTCCTCTGCTTTGGATCTCAGGGGACCTGTGGAGTGTGCCTGACCTCCACAACTGACAGGAGTCTTAGCCCACTCAGGGTGTCCAGTCCCAGTAATCATCAAAGCCTGATGCAATGTGGACTCATGTTTACAGAGCAGATTTCCTGGGCCAGGTATGTATAGCTCTGATAGCTTATCTCCTCTCTGTTCCATTCTTCTTCCTTCTTATGTGCTAGGATGGGGGAAGGATTGGGCTCCTGACAGATTTTGACTCTGCCACTTTACCACTTTACTATTCTCTGTGTGGTCTTCTCTTCTTTGCCAGGTGTAGGTGGTCTGTTCTGCCATCTTCAGGTCATTTTCAGGGTTAGTTGTATTTGCTGTAGTTGCTTCCTTGTCTTTGTGTATAGGAGCAGTTCTCTGCCTTGCTTCTCTCCTCAGCCATTTTTTTACCCCCATAAGCCATCTTCTTGTGCTTAAATTTTAATATTAAATAATATCCTTTAACTTATCTTTGTAAATGGCCAGTTGAAGTAAATGGCCATTGTGCTGGTCATGAATATAGTTAGAATATGATAAATGTATGTGGATAAAATGAGAGTTCCTGTGGCCAGGGTTCTCACCTGGCCCTGATTGACTAGCTCACTGCACACTTGTGGGCAATACATGGCTGTTGACTCTATAAAAAGAGCTCCGTCCAGTACTCTGGGCATGACACAGTGGCAGGGCTGCAAGGCTGTAGGAGAGCAGAGCAGAGGCTGGATTGGTGGCAGTGCCGATGACAGAGGCCCAGAAGACGGCTGTGCGGAACAACCATGCAGAGAGGCCCGGAGGATGGTTGTGTGGGATGGCTGTGTGGACAGAGGGGCCCAGAGGACGGCTGTGCGGATAGAGGGGTCCAGAGGCAGAGACCGGCTTGCTGCATGCAGACTCCCTCTGAGTGAATGGGATTCTAGTGACCGACCTGCGACCTGGAAATAAAGTTGGGTGTAACCCTTTTACCCTGAGAACGTTTTGCTGTCTATTTTCTTTGGTCACACTGAATGCATAGTGAACTTGCCCGGGGCTGAAACGCACTGGCAAGACAATGTATTACATAGATTTTGCTTCACCTTTAGAATGAAAGGTCTCTCATCAAATGGTTATGATGATAGTCATGGAAACTGTAACTTAAGTGAATATTAGCAACAGCATCATGAAAACAAATCTGTTCAAGATAATTTGTGATAGCAAAAATATGTATGCTCTGTTGGCACTGAAGTGGACATGGAAATCCTTGAGTTGATAATAAACCAGTAGGGAAAGTTCTATATAATTGACTACACTAGTCCCTGCTATTCCCAGGGGATACATTCTAAGACCCCCAGTGGGTGCCTGAAGCTGTAGATAGTACCCCACATATACTGTGTTTTTTCCTATGTATACATACTTATGATAAAGCTTAATTTATAAATTAGGTATAGTAAGATTTTAACATCAATAGTAATTAAATGGAGCAATTATAACAATACACTGAATAAAACTTCTGTAAATGTGGTTGCTCTCTCAGAATGTCATACTGTACTGTATTGACCCTTTTTCTTCTTGTGATTATGTTAGATGATATGGTGCCAGTGTGATGAGATGAAGTGAGGTGAATGACATAGGCCTTGTGACATAATGTTAGGCTGCAGTTGACTTTCTGACGATGCATCAGAAGGAGAATCATCTGCTTCAGGTGATCCTTGATCATTGAGCCTTGACAGTGTCAATAGTTGGATGTCAGGAGCGGATGATGTCTGTGGCTGAGGCCTCTTGGATAATTGAAGGTTTTTTGGCCAAAACCGTTGGAAGAACATTGTAATCAGATATTTTCTCTTTAATTCATGAATGTGTTTCTGCAGCGGTTGTAATGCCTCAGTAACACTGTGGACGACTTTAATGCTGCATTCCTGCAAAAGATTGCATTCCTACTTCTGTCTTTTAAAATCTGTGCAATTTGAAGCACTTTGGTAAATTTCAGTAATGTCCACATTGCTGCTTCTGCTGCAGTTTTTTCTTCTTCCTTTATAGATGATAGAACAAGTTCTTGTGATTCCTCATTTGTTAACACTTCTCCGTGGTCTTCAATTTGTTCTTCCACTTAAGCATGTCAGCAAACCCTTTTCCACTAACTTGTCTTACTTCATGAATGATTTTCCTTTTCCATTGATCCCCAGGAAGCCTTTAAAATCATTCATAAATTCACTCAGAGGTTCTTCCAGCAGGCAATTATAGTTTCTGGTTTTATTTCACCCATTGCAGCTCTGATGAATATTATCATTTCAGCAATAGCAGATGACTTACAGCATTACATTAGGGTCTACATCAGTTGCTGATCAAATGTGATCAAACACAAGGTGGGTGTGTATGTTCTTGACAAACTGAATGGTGCCCTCTCTTCAAAGGGCTGAAGTAGTTAGGTATTTCAAGGTAAAAGTAAAGCCTCGATGTCTCGATGTTCTCATTTTCATAGCAGAATATTCAGGATGTCTTGGTGCATTGTCTATTATGAATAGGACTTTAAATTCCAACCCTTTCTCTTACAAATGTTTTTTCAATTCTAGGATGGAACACTGGTGGAACCATTCTGTAAAGAATGTGACTGTCACCCATCCTTTCTGATTATGTTGCCAGAACATGAGCAGATAATTTTTTTATCTTATTATTGAAGTATCATTGATGTACAATCTTATATAGGTTTCAGATATACAACACAGTGGTTCCCCATATTATTAAATCCTCACCCATATTAGTGTGGTTACTATTTGTCATCATAGGAAGGATGTTACAGAATATGTTCTCCATGCTGCACTTCCATATCCATGACCAATTTATATTATGATTGAGAATTTTTGTGCCCTTTTATCCCCCTCACCTTATCCACCCACCCTCCCCGGTCCCTCTCCCATGGTAACCATTAGTTACTTCTCAGTGTCTGTGAGTCTACGAGCAGATTGTTTTTGTTTTTGTTTTTGAGATCACATGGGTTCTTTACACTATGCCTGGCTTTATCATATGCTCTGCAGGATTGTACATAGTACGAGAGTTAATCTGTCCTTTCATATTTTATACCTTGGTGCTTCCTTTGCATTTTTATGAATGTAGTTTCTATAGGGCATTTTTTTCCAGAAGATTACAGTTTCATCATAATTGAAGACTTGCTTTGGATGGTGTCTGTTCTCCTTAATCAACTTCTTCATCTCTGCTAGAAGCATGGCAGTAACTTCTTCATCAGCAACTGCAGCCTGTGTAGTAATTTTTCTATTTTTCCATCCCAACTTATTCCTGAATCTGTGTAACTGTCCTTACTTGCAGTAAATGGCTTGGTGTTACTCATTTCAGGGGATCCCTTGCTGAAATCTTTGTATAAGCTCAGTGCTTTTTGGTGCAACACATTGCTGTCAATCAAAACACATTTTTGTTCATGTCTTCCACCCTCAAATTTAATTTCTTTTCCATTTTAACTAAGCACTGATCATGCACTGTGGCTATAACTTCTCTTGTTTGAGGTGTGACAGTAAAACTAGAATGAATTTCATTTTCCTTCTTAGCAACTTCATGGATAGAACAGTCATTCTCACTGTAGATCTCTGCAACCTCAGCGTATGGTTTTTTCTTTCCTCATTAAGTTCAGAACCTTTTCTCTTTTCTCTTAAAGGAAGCAGTTTACAGCCTTTCTTGTCATATTCGAATTCCCAGCATCCACTACTCTTGTGCTTTGGAGCCATTACAAGTAAAATAATGGTTGCTTGAACACAAACACTGTAATACCACAACAGTCGACCTGATAACCATCATAGCTACTAAGTGGCTAAGAGCCAGGTAGCATATACAGTGAGGAACACTGGGTAAAGGGATGATTCACGACCCTGGTGAGATGGAGTGGGGTGGCATGAAGTTTTAACATGGTATTCAGGAAGGTATGCAGATGAGTTTTTTATTTCTGGAATTTTCCTTTTAATATTTTCAGACCACAGTTGATTGCAGGTAACTGAAACCACAGAAAGTGAAACTGTGGATAAAGGGGCACTACTGTATATGCTATGGCTACAATAAGATATTATAAAAGTTTTGTTTTATCAATACCATTGTGCTGGTAACCATAATATCATTAACATAAAATGTGAATGTTTTTTTTTTCAGGACTATTTTAATTTATAGATTTTCTTCTATTAAGTTTATATCCTAATACCAAATAACTCAAAATATATAATTATTTGGTACGTAGATAAAATCATTTATATCAGGTTTCAGAATGTCCATTAAATCCCTGTTGTGTACCATTTTAGGATGATGATTGACAATCTTAAAAATATATTGGGCAAAGATAGTCATAGGATTTTGAAATTTTGCCATACTGTTAGAGCATCCTGAAAGAGTTCTACGGTGTCAATAATGGAGGTTCCAGCTCTTCACTCTCAAGTTTGTTTTCTCAGTTTTTCAAAATAATGCTCTTTCATGTGGGAATGTACTTGGTTTTGAAGAGGATTGCAGTGTGCTTGCTGGTAACTTTCTCTTGTGATAGTATATTAGTTGAACCAAGAGTAATAGTTCTCCCAACCCCTCATTAAGAATATCACTTTTGGTCTTGTCATAGGATGACAATTCATCCATGCTTTACTAACTACCTCATGGCTCAGCTTATTTGTTATTTGCATTTATTTTTTAATTTTAAATACTAAAAGTTTTATTTTTTATTTACATTCTGACTCCTCACATTTTGATTTTTACTTACATGCAATGGTTCCCTCTGTCCCTATAGCTTGGTATTTTGGGATGTAGGCTCAGAATACACTTACAGTATTAAAACATTTATGATTGTTTTCACATAATACCTCTGTTCTATCTTTCCTTACTTACATATAGTTGATTCTGTCTTATTTTCACATGTCTGTGATCATTCTGATATATTTTGAGTAGTTTTTTGGGTGTTCATTTGCCCTTAATTATTGTTTATATTTCATGAGAATAGAAAACTCTTCTGTTTTAGTCCGTCTTGTGACGGTCACTAACCTGTAATATTTGCCCACTGAATTTTGATTGAAAGAACATAACCTTGTTATATAGGGCAGTTTGCTAGTACCCGTCTTAATAGCATGATTGCTGGTAGATGTTTTCATGTTTTGGGTGATCAGAAAAACAGTAGAAATAGCATGCACTGAGAACAATGTACTAGTCAGCCAGTATATTGGTTGACTGTAGCAATACCTGTCTTTGGGTCTGTTTACAAACTAATGACCAAACTCTTACTCTTTTTGAGCTGTTTACCCTGTGAGTAGGCTTTAGAAAAGCCTGTTTACCTTTGATGTTCATGTGTATATACTACCTTTCTTCGCAAGACATATACCCCTTTTTATTGTCTATGAATTTGATGCTTACACATGAAAAAAAATATTTTGGCATTTTGTACATACAAAATTCTGTATTTTGAAATTGAATACGAGTTTTTTGAAGGGTCTGTCACCATTTAACTAAATATTTATTATGACAGAGCACTTTAAGAGGGACATGTCAGTTTTTCTGCTTAAAGTTAGATAAAAATACTATATTCTACAGTCTTTACTAGCAGGAAACTACCTAGAATAACATTTAAAATCTTCATAGATTCTGTTAGTTTTTTTCCTTCTGTGAAAGTATAATATAAAGGAAGAAATTTGCTTAATGATTTTGGAAAATAGCTTCTAACTAGATGAACAGAAACTAAGTAAAGGTTGATTTAAGCTAAGGTAGAGAAAACAGAGCTTTTGGGTTAAGCTTACAAGTTGAACACTACCATCTAATTTCATTTCGTGTTGAAACCTTACTAAAAATGCCATACAAGGATTTTTTTAAAAAAATGCTAAGTCCACAGGATGGGAGAATAGGAATAAACAGCAAAAAATTTAGTCTAGAGATTAGATGGGTGAGTTGTATTAACTAGGCTTGGGAAGAGTAAATCATAAGCTTAGCATGGGGAAAGCTAAGAATGAAATTCCTTTTCAATAAAGAATCTCAAAATTCTTGGTAACTGGCAGCCTTAACTGTGTATGAAACTGAAGATCAGGGGATGTTATGTGCAACAAGCAAAAAACATTGAAAGATTGTTTGAATAGTTGTTTGATAACTCATTATCCTTCCCTTCTCAGTGCTATTAAAATGCTATCCTAATCTATTATCCTAGAAGTCTTCAGAAGGTATAATACAGAGGGTCACTTGTCTTGGTTTATATTAGCAAAATGAGAAGGGGGTTATGAGACTATGCAAACTGCATGTTGAGTGCAAAACAACATTCCCACCCACTGCTTTCCCTAACTGCAGGCAGTGCTAGGTTCCTGAGATGTAGGCAGGTACACCATTACCTTGCAAGCAGGCCTTGGAGGATGCTTCTTTAGGTTGTCTATGTGCCTTCCTGACTCAAGCTGCACTGCTTTCCCTAACTGCAGGCAGTGCTAGGTTCCTGAGATGTAGGCAGGTACACCATTACCTTGCAAGCAGGCCTTGGAGGATGCTTCTTTAGGTTGTCTATGTGCCTTCCTGACTCAAGCTGCACCCAGATCGCTCTACAGTAAAGGTAAAAGTTGATACCCATTGTGCTGAGAGCATTTCAACCCTGGGCCCTTTGCCCCTCCTTTCACTCATCATGAGGAATCAACCAAGTTATTCCAGAATGTTAAGGAAAGCATTTAACATGGAGATAAAAACAAAAGAGACAAATAGAAAAAGGCAGCTCAAAGAAACAGAGACAATATCAGAAGACACAAAACAGAAAAACAATTGTTAACATCCCCAGAGAGATTACTAGGTTCTAAACCATGAAAACTAGAAAGATAATGCTATTCTAGAATAAGAATAGACAACCCCATGACACCTATTAGAAATTAATGACAATTGTAGTAATGATACACACATAGAGCTTATTTTGTGCATTGTAACCATTTTAATTCACATATAATAAATTTTATCTCAACAACTATGTGTTAGGACCTACCTGTTAGTATGTTGTTGGGGAAATCATTAAACATAAAACTCTGCCAACACAAAAATACCCTGTCATCAACATGTAAAAAAAAGAGTGAAACAGTATTATTACTAAATTAGCATTAAAGCATACTGTGGTGCACATCACAGGCAGTCCACTAAAGACTTTGCAGTGACAGAAATACATTTCACTCTTAATATCGCCTGGCAGATATGATTCATTACATACATCTAGTGGTTATCCAAAAGAAAAAATAAAATTCTCGTATATTTTTAACAAGCTGGAGGTTTTATCTTGGAGCCACGTACCTAGGCTTAAGCTGCCACAGACACACTAGGCAGGGCGCCACCATCACTGATGTTCCTGTTTCAAAGAGATGGCATCAGTGCCTCCAGGAAAGACATTCCTATGATGCAAAACTGGCAAGAGGTTTATTTAGTCTTTTAAAAAAGATTTGTGTATATCCCAAAGTGCCATAAAAGTATTTACAACTTCATGTTTTCTAAAGGAAATACTAATGAGTCGAAGAACTCTCCCAATAGTAGAAACAAAAGACAAATGGATAGAAAAATAGAGAAATCATAAGAAGTTTGAAGATCAACTAGTGCAGTGTCAAGAAAACTAGAAATCCTAGAAAGTGAGAACAGGGGAAAAAGGGGAAGAAGGATAAATTAAGTGATTCAAGAAAAATATCCCAGAACTAAAAGATATTTGTTGCTAGATTGGAATGGCCCAATGGGTATTTAGCAGAATGGATGAAAGTAGACCCATGTCAAGAATCATTCTGAAATTTTAAGCACTAGGAACAAAGAGAAAATTTTACCAGACTTAAGAGAGAACTTACTAGGTTGTGTGGAGAATGAAGAATCAGAATGGCCTGAAATCTCCCAACAATAAGTGCAGAAATAAGAAGGCAATGAAGAAATACCTTTCAGATTCTGAAGGTAAATGCTTTCCAATGTATGATTTTTGTACTCAATACTCAATTAATTCAGGTCTCAAAAGTTTAGTTCATATATTCCCTTTTCCAAGAAGGCACTGGAGTATGTTCTGCACCAAAAGAAGAGAATAAAACAAGGAGAAAGATAGGGGGTATACAAAACAAGAGAGGCCACATGAGAGATGAATGGCATCTCCAGGGCCATAGTGAAGGGCGATCTCAGGATGGCAGCTGTTTATAGACCTATGACAGTCTGTCTAAGTTGAAACAGTTTGATTTAAGAGATAGAGGGGGAGCTATTATTATTGAAATGCCAACTGCCTTTATAACTGTTTTAAGAACCCGAGGACAAATTACCCACATGATATGGGCCCATATTCTTAATGACCACTTGGCTTAACTTAACCACGTGTGACTGAATTCCTGCTTTTTTTTCTAGTCCTGCTGCCTGGATCACCTGAAAACTCTCACTTCACTTTTAAAAAATGTGGTCTGCTTTTACCTACTTCTGAGAGTACAGGTAGACCATGGTGAGCTTAGTTTATAATTTGGAAATTATAAAGTAGTCTACTTCCTGGACCATATAGCTGTTCCTCATAGATGCTCCAGTTCTCTTGACCTCTGTATTTCCCAGGATTTCCTGAAGACCTCACCTATAGACTTCCCAAAGATAGCCTTATATAGCCTCTTAGAGAAGGTGGAGCCCTGTTCCAACACCCACATTCTGTGTAGCTTGTATTCCCCTGGGAGCCTTCAGTTAGTAATGGCAATATTGCCCTTTTCTTACACAGCTGGCTAGGTTTGTGCTATACTTAGTTGATGAAACTAAACATAATAGGTATGTTTACTATGTAGGAAGTAGAACAATGAAAAAACAAGCGGGAAACAGTTAATGGAAATGTCGGTATATTGGTTTCCTCTTGATAGGGGTGGGGAGGTGGGATTACACTTGGGCATAGAGGGGAATTGGGAGGTAGAGCAGTGTTCCGTTTCTTGATATTGGTAGTAGGTACATGTAATAAAAAAAATTCTTTAACTTGTACTTACAAATTGTATGTCTTCATGTTTACTGATACATTTTATAATAATTTTTTTAAATCCTAAATTTGAATAAAGTCAAAGCAAGTGATTACTTAAAGCTAAACTCATTCTGAAACACTGGCTGTTGTAGAAATAAATGATCTATTTTCAAAATCACTGTGAAGTGGTAGTATGTAACTTGCTTTCCTGAGATAACAATTATTGTTGCATGAATACAGAAATAATCCTCCTGAAGTCAGGTTTCCAGACAGACTAAACAATACTTTAAGAAATCATATCATGCTTTCTTCCTCTTAACAAAATTCTCAAATGGTTCTCTTTCACTCAGAATAAAATTCAGTCTTTAACACAGTCTGTAAGGCTCTACGATCATGATTTAGCCCATGACTACATCTTTGACCTTATTATCTATATTTCTCTGTCCACTGGTTTATTGTTGGCTCCCAAGTATATCAAGCTTATGGTGTATGTGTACATGCTGGTGCATAGTTGCCATCACAGTTGGGAGTTTTCTGATTACCAATTCAATTTCATTGCTGGTAATTGGTCTGTTCAGATTTTCTGTTTCTTCCTGGGACAGTCTTGGAAGGTTGTATTTTTCTAGGAAGTTGTCCATTTCTTCTAAAGGTTTTCCAATTTATTGGCATATAATTTTTCATAGTATTCTCTAATTTTTGTTTTTCTGTGGTTTCCATTGTGATTATTCCTTCTTTGTTTCTGATTGCATTTGTATGTGCACACTCTTTTTTTCTTGGTAAGTCTGGCTAGGGATATATCTATTTTCTCAAACCAGCTCCTGGTTTCATTGATTTTTTTCTATTGTTTTATTCCCTATTTTATTTATTTCTGCTCTGATCTTTATTATGTCCCTCCTTCTACTGACATTGTTGTTCTTTCTCTAGTTTCTTTAATTGTGAGTTTAGACTGTTTATTTGGGGTTGTTCTTGTTTCTTGAGGTAAGCCTGCATTGCTGTGTACTTTCCTCTTAGAACTGCCTTTGCCACGTCCCATAGATTTTGGGCTGTTGTATTTTGTTTTCATTTGCTTGATTTCTGTTTTAATTTGTTCATTGATCCATTGGTTATTTAAAAGCGTGTTGTTTAACCTCTATGTGCTTGTAAGTCTTCTTGTTTTCTTTGTGTAATCTATTTCTGGTTTCATACCACTGTGGTCTGAGAAGCTACTTGATACGATTTCAATCTTTCTGAATTTATTGTGGTATCTTGTGGCCTAGTATGTGATCTGTTTTGGAGAACATTCCATGTACACTTGAGAAAATTGTGTATGCTGCTTTTTTTGAATAAGTGTTCAAAGATATCTGTTAAGTTCATTTGATCTAATGTATTGTTCAGTGCCTCTGTTTCCTTATTTATTTTGTCTAGTTGATCTGTCTATTGAAGTGAGTGGTGTGTTATCGTCTCCTAAAATGAATGTACCACAGTCTGTTTCCTCCTTTAATTCTGTTAGTGTTTGCTTTACATATTTAGGTGCTTCTATGTTGGGTGCATAGATATTTATAATGATTATATCCTCTTGTTGGATTGACCCCTTTATCATTATGTAATGCCTTTCTTTGTCCCTTGTTACTTTCTTTGTCTTGAAATGAATTTTGTCTGATGGTAAGTACTGCTACTCCTGTGTTTTTTTCCCCCTATTATTTGCATGTAATATCTTATTCCTTCACTTTTGGTCTGGTCTGTGTATGTTTTTGAGTCTGAAATGAGTCTTTTGTTGGCAGCATATAGATGGGTCTTGTTTCCTTATCCATTGGTGCATTCACTCCATTTACATTTAAGGTGATAATATTGATAGATATGTACTTACTGCCACTTTTTTTTATTAAGGTGTCATTGATAAATGCTCTTATAAAGGTTTCACAAGAAAAAATGTGGTTATTACATTCACTCTTATTATCGAGTCCTTCCCTGCATACCTCATTGCATATTGCCACTTTATTAATTGGTTTCTGCTGTTTTTTTAATATCTCCTCTCTGTTCCTTTCTACCTCTTTTATATTCTTCTTGTTATTGATGATTTTCTTTAGTGTTGTAATTGGATCTCTCTCTCTTTTAAAAATTTTTTTATTTGTATATGTATTTGTTGTAGGATTTAGTTTTATAGTTACCAAAAGGTTCCAGGATAGCTTCCTTCCTGTATAGTAGTCTATCTTAAATTGCTGATTATTTCAAACACAATCTAAAGGTACTTTTTTTTCCTTCTTCCTCCAAATTTTTCATATTAGATGTCATAATCTGCACTTTTTGTGTATAGTTGATTTTGATCCTTCTGTTCTGTTTTAATTTTGTACTTGCTTGGTAATTAGTTGGTCTTCTATCTTTACTGTGGGTTTATTTTCACTGGTGAGAGCTATTTAGCCTTATTGTCATTTCCATCTATAGCAATCCCTTTAACATATTATGTAAGACTGACTGAGTGGTAATGAATTCCTTTAATTTTTGTTAATCTGGAAATTATTTAATCCCCACTTCAAATTTAAGTGATAATCTCACCAGGTAGAGGATTCTTGGTTGGAAGACCTTCTGTTTCAGTACATTAGATATATCATGCCACTCCCTTCTGGTCTGAAGAGTTTCTATTGAGAAGTCTGCTGAGAGTCAGATGTGATTTCCTTCTTAAGTAATCTTTTTTCTTTCTCTAGCTGCTTTCATTACCCTCTCATTATCCTTGATCTTTGCTATTTTAATAATTATATGTCTTGGTGTTATCTTGCTGGAGTTCCTTTTTTTTTTAGGGGATCTCTGTACTTCCATGACCTTAGTCTATTTCCTTCCTCAGGTTGGAGGAGTCTTTAACAATTATTTCCTTAAAGAGACTTTCTCTTCTCCTTCTGGCACCCCTATCATATGTATATTGTTTTGTTTGGATTGGTCACATAGCTCTCTTAGCATCCTTTCATTCCTAGAGATCTTTTATTTTCTCTGTTCCTTAGTTTCTTTGTTTTCCTGTTCTCTAATTTCTATTTCATTTACCATCTTCTCTATGTGATCTAACCTACTTTTAAATCCCTCCATTATATGTTTCATTTCAGATACTGTATTCTTTAGCTCTGAGTGGCTCTTTTCTCTCTTTGTTGACGTTGTCCCTGACATCTTGAATGGTTTTCTGTAAATCCTTGAGCATGTTTATGACTTTTATTTTGAAATCTTTATCAGGAAGATTGGTGATCTCTGTTTCATATAGCCCTCTTTCTGGGGTTCTGTCTTGTAGTTTTGATTGGATCAAATTCCTCTGCCTGCTCATTTTGGTCAGGGGTTCTGTGTTTCTTCCTTTGTTTATATGTCTCTGCTATGCTTTCTAATCAAAAGAGTAATAGCTTTATGAAGAAGGTGTGCTATGCCCAGAAGCTCAAGATTCTTTACTTCTGGTGTGGGGCCACCCTCTGCCTGGCCTGCAGCAATGGTGGGGCTGCAGGGTTAATGGTGTGGGCAGACTGATTTGCTCCAGGTGGACCTGCAACACCAGGTTTAGGCATCTGCAGGGAGGAGGGAGCCCTTGGGGCTGGCTCCTCCAGGCACCTCTCTGGTTGCGCTGAAGTGGAACTAAGCAAGCTGGGTGAGTCTCCTTCTACTGAGGCAGCAAGTCTGATGCTGCAGCTGTGCTGAGTGGGTTGGTTCCTGGCAGCACATGCAGTTCCTGAGCTGTTGGGCCAAGGAAGGGCTGAGGAGGTATCCTCCACCTGCCCTTTCTCCTGATGAGAGAGTTCCGTCCAGCCCTCGTCTCCTCTGGTACCTCTCCCTACTAGCAAGTCTTTCAAAGTGCCACCTCCGCTTTGGGTCTGAGGACTGGTGGAGCGTGAATGCTCTCCACACTACTCTCAGCCTCCCAGAGTGTTCTACCTGTCCCTGGTGTCCAGCCCCAGTAATCACTAGAGTCCAGAGTAATGTGGGCTAATGCTTCTAGAGCAGATCTCCAGGGCCAGGTGTGCATTGTGTCTGAGCTCCTACCCCTTCCCTGCTCCATTCCTCTTTCTTCTGCCTTTAGGCTAGTGTTGAGGAAGGGCTTGGGTCCTCCTTGATCTTGGCTTTGCTGCCTCAGTCTTTCTGTGTGGTCCTGCCTTCTCCCTCAGGTGTAGGGGTCTGTTCTGCACTCTTTAGGTCGTTTTCTGGTCTAGTTGCATTTGTTGTATTTTCCTCTTTTATGTGTTATTGGGAGGAGGTTTCTGTCTAGCCTTCCTATTCCACCACTTTAATCTGATCAAAATTATAAACCTTTGACATTAAAAATCATAGTACTTCTTTTATGCTTTATCTCTAATCAGTTTTTCCACTTAGCTGTGGTAAAGGTAAGTATGATGGGGGATGTTCATAGTGCTGAATACATTGTAGTCAGTCACATACAAGTTGAATGCATAGATGCAGGGATGGAGTAACTAAAATTTTCAGACCATTTATGACCAACCAGTTCAAACTTTGAAAATTCTGATTGACCTTTGGGGAAGGGTGGTTTTTTTTTCAATGCTGAAACAATTTGTGTTTTTTAGTTTAGTAAGAAGCAGTTTTAGTAGCTTAATAAATATATGGATGGCTGCTATGCATTATAGTGAGCATAATTGATATTTTATCTGTGCTGAAGATAAATCATGGTGAAATGGGTTTTCCACTGAAGTTGAAGCAGTGTATTATCTAGTGCACAAAGCAATTCCCAATGGTAGGTACTTAGATGGTGGTACAAATTACAGAGGCTGGTAGAATAGTGTATTCTTTTCCTGGACATCTTTAAATAGGCTGAATGTCTATGTTCTTACTGTAGTTGATGCCATGCCATCTCTTGGCATTGAGATAGCCATTATTCTTGATTATATTTTTGTGGTTAACCATTTATCATTTTATCAGATAAAGATATTGTAGAAAAAATTTTCTATTGCATTATGTAAGCCAGGTATTTGAAAACTTAAATATTTTTATGTTTTTTATATGTTTTTATGTATACTCACTTCATTTTATTTTTATTTGCTTCTTTGACTGGTGGTATATTTTTCCTCTAGGTCACTTTTGAAATACACAAAGAAAACCTTGCCAATATATTCAGGGAACACCAGGGAAAAGTTGATGAAGAAATTCAGCATATTTCTTCAAGTCCAGTTCAAGCACTTGCTGGCATTAGCCGGGATGTTAATGGTTCAGTAGGACCCCAGCAATCAGATATGAGGGATTCTCCTTTGTCTCCTCATATTACCAGAAATAGTGATGAAAAGTCAAGTACTGAACAGACAAGTTCAGTGGAGTTTGAATGCAACATTGAACTGCAAACTCATAGTACATCTGATGAACAAAGGAAAACTGGGCAAGAAAATCAGGAGTTACTGGATGATGTCCCTTTAGAAGGAACATTGGTAAGTGAAACAATTAGTGCAAGTGATTTAGAAGTATCTTCTGACATAATAGAAGGTGTGGCTATTACCTCGAATTCTTTGACAACAACTGGTGAAGATATAATAACTGTCGGTGAAGTAAATGCTTCTGTAAGTTCTCCTTCAGAAGAGGATGCTTCAGAGGTACCAGAATTACTGGATAAGTCTCTGGTAGAGGAAGAAGATGATGATTATGTAGAACTGAAGGTAGAAAGCAGTCCTGCTGAGGAAGCCAGTCTATCCACAGAACACCAAGATGATAGTTTGTCTCCAGCTGCATCTGAAGCCAGTGAAAAACTGGGTATCTTTAGTAATGGCCACAGAGTAGTATTTAAAGAAGAAGAACCTGTAGGGGAAAAGCAAACTGATACTGAAACTCGAGATTCTAAAGATTCTGGAATCAGGGTAGCATCAGGGTCTTCAGCTACCTCACCAGACACTCCTACTTCCCAAACAATTGAACAGTCAGACATTGTCCAATTGCTGGAGGAAGAGAAGAAAACAACTGACTCTGCTAGAGAAACTGAATTAATTACTGATTCTCATGGTATTATCTTTGAGTTTCCTACTACTTCTGAACAGATGATTGCTAAATTGGATGTATCCAGTGTTGCTACAGATACTGACAAACTGGAATTGAAGGCCAGTGCAAACATGGAAACATCTCAACCTCATCAGCTTGTGCTTGAGGTGATTATATTTGTCTTCTTGAAGTATATTTGCATTAAGTAAAAATAGAGCAATTATATATGTATACTTAGATTTTATATTTAGACTTGGCTTATATCCTATGTATGTTTACTAAATATGAACATAAAGATTATATTTCTTAGTTTTAGCACAGGGCTTGGCTTTTTTAGTGTGAGTTCACTAAGTGGCAGCTTTATTATTATTTTCACCACAGCATCACCAAAAGTAACTACTGGGAAATTTCAGGATTGGCATAATTTTAGTTAAAAAGCAAATACTAGAAATGCTTGCTTTTACCCTTTATTTGATAACCCAGACATAGTTAGCACATTAGTTTTCCAACAAAATCTAGGGCTAACTTCCTATATAACCACCTACTACCGTATAATTTTATGTTTGAAGTATGTGGTTTAAAACCATGAGATCTTTTTACTTTGTAAGAGGGAGGAGGCTTTGTGGGATCAAGAGGCACAGCTTTCTCCTTTACGGGTATCTCAGAGTGATACATGAGACAGTGGTTGGCTGCATGTTGTCATTTCCCACTTCATTCAGCTCTTATCTCATTCCCTCCTTCCTATTTTGTTGCTTTGTTCTTCATTCTTTTGACTTTATATTTATTTGCTCTTAATTCTAGCCAATTTATAACCCAGATACTGCCTTTCTTTCATACAAATATTCAAAATGAAGAACTTCTGGATTCCTTTATAAAATGCCACATTAGCTGGTGGCAATACTAACGTGGTTCCCAGCTAAATACTTTTGTATTGTGGTAGTTGAGCATTTTTGATAACTCTTCTTTAAATATCTTAAAGTATTAATGTTATTACTCATTAATAATTTTTCTATAATTTGGTTCCTTAGTATTTTAAAATGTATTTGTTAGATCAATTGCATATAACCTATTAAATTATTCATTAATGCCTTCCTTTGAAGTTGAACTTACTCTATTACTCTTTTTAATTTTTGTATTAGATGTCAAGGCCACAGGAGCAGCCAGGACAAGGAATAGCACCAGAGGCAGTTAATGGACAAAGGAGGGATTCCAGATCTACTATGTTTCGTATTCCTGAATTCAAATGGTCTCAAATGCATCAACGTTTGCTCACTGATCTATTATTTTCCATAGAAACAGATATACAGATGTGGAGAAGGTTTGTCCATATGTTTATTACAGAAGATATGTATGTTTTCAAAGAAATTTAGTGGTTAACAATTTGCAATTTCGAACATTTGATTAAAAATTTGAATTTAAATTATTTCTCTGGTAGGATTCTATTAACTTTTATTTTCCATTATAAAAATGAGCTTCCATGTGTAGATTATAAAAATTTGAAAACCAGAGATTTTTCTTTTAAAAAGTTTGCTGAAGATTTCATGTAGCATATTTTATAGCCTCTGAAGGTATATCTGCCAAATAGGTTTATTACTAGCAGTACTAAAAAAAAAATTGGGATTTAAATAAATCCATTTCTCCATTGTATTTTTGGTATTAAAAATCTGTATATTTCAGATTACCCTCCATTGTATGACGATTTTAAAAGTGCCTAATTTGTTTACTGTTATTTGTATACAACTCTTAATTCTGTTTAAAAATATTTTATGGCATTATCTAAGAAAATGTTGGTAGAAAATTTTTCATAGCACATGTAGCACCACTTACCTCTTAATTTTTGCCATGTAACTTCTCAATTTTGTTTCCAGTTAAGGATAATTTAGTGCAACTTTTTAAATCAAGTATAAGATGAATAGTGTTTATGTTTCAGCACTGAAAAGAGCATGGATAGTAACTGCTGATATGGAATGGGTTACATCTTCTGAGGAAGTATATAGCCCCCAACTGCCTGCTTCATTATTAACTTTTCTCAGCTTTCAAGATGAAGCAAAAGTACCTTCTTATCCTCCCACCCCTCAAGTAGGCAAACTGTGATTTCCTTTCTTTAGCTTTATCAGTAAACAGCATTTGTCTTTGGACAGCCATTCAACAAAGACAGTTATGGACTTCGTGAATAGCAGTGATAATGTCATCTTTGTGCACAACACAATTCATCTCATCTCTCAAGTGATGGACAATATGGTCATGGCTTGTGGGGGCATACTGCCATTGCTTTCAGCTGCTACATCAGCTACAGTAAGGACTTAACTACTATATAAAATTGGTGTGAAAACATAATTTTTGCATCTCTATTGATGAAAACTTGAATGAGGTGATTACTGTGTATCATAGTTGCTATAATCGAAAAACAACAGGATCTTTTAGGATTACCCAAAAGGGTCTTAGAATCTTTTCCAGGAATGGAAGAACTTAAAAACAATGTTGATTTCTTAGGGATGAGTCAGCTAGTGAATATGATTGATGGTATTTCACCTGTATGTTTCCACTGCCTTCTTTTTAGATGAAATGATAAGGAAATCACTGTTGAATTAGATTTCTGAAAGCTGGCTTTTTATAAAATTCAGAAATTTGGGGAATGTTTCTAATACAACTAGATTTTTATCAGGCTATAGATATAAATGTCAAACTTTATTCCTTACAGCATGAGCTGGAGAATATTGAACCTACTCAAGGCCTTTCAGTAGAAGCTTCTGTGACATTTTTGCAGAGGCTCATCAGCCTTGTAGATGTGCTTATATTTGCAAGTTCTCTTGGCTTTACTGAAATTGAAGCTGAAAAAAATATGTCATCTGGAGGAATTTTGCGGCAGTGTCTTCGACTGGGTGAGCTGTTAAAACCTGTTAGGAATTTACTTAAAAAATTTTCAGTAATCCAGACATTAAATTGAAAATTATCTTTCTTCTCTTGATGGGAAAGTATATTCTAGGCAATTTTTCATATGCTACATTTTAGCCTCCAAACAATGAAGGACTATGTATGTGCTTTGCTTTAGTAGTAGTTCTGAAGTTGGTTACAGGAGGTAAGACGTGTTTTGAAAAATCTAAGTTGATTCTGGTCTATTTTCTCCTCTCCCCCAATCTTTTCTTTGTTTTCAAGTAGTGCTTCTCAAATCTTAAGATGATTCATACACATGAATCACCAGAGGATCTTGTTAAAATTCAGATAGATTCCATAGGTCTGGGATGAGGCATGAAATGTCTACCAAGTCCCAAGTCATGTTGATGTTTCTTCTCTTACAAATACACTTGAGTAGCAAGGTTCTAAATTAGCATCATTTATGTATAGCCTTTATCCAAATAAGCGGTGAAAATTTGTTAAAGCAGTTAATAAAATTATTAAGTTTCTTTTTCTGGAGTCATTCCTTCCTTAGGTAGAAGTTAGGATACCTGAAAGAAATTTTTAGCATTATCTGAGCTTCCTTAGGTGAAGCTCCTTTATGTAGAAGAGTTCTGGTATCTAGTTGTAAATACTGAGACTTTGTTAATGATTTGCCTATTAAAAGGAGAGAAGTAGGTGGAGAGAGGGGGACCAAGAAATGTAAGTAAAACTCTTACAAACTTCACATGGTGAAGACAGATCAGAAATAAGGTGTCTATGAAAATATAACATCAGGAGTAGAAAATGTAATTAATGAAATATTTTCCCATATATAGTAGGAGTATCTGTTCTGTAAGTGAAATATACTTGTACTTAGACTTTTTTGGTGCAATGATTATTTTTACACAAAATGTTATTCCAAGTACTTTAAAACTTAGGATGCTGTAAATAACTTGATATAGCAATTTTTAGAAAGTTCTATTTCCAGTTTTTAGAAAATTTTATTAAGAGAGGTTCAAATGGTGAACATATGAAAGTTGTTTATTGACTAATGTCACTTGTCATTGCTGATTTTCATAATGAGTCAGCAATCATTTTTCTTTTATTTATGAGAAAATTTGAGATCAGAAATTAGAAAACTTACTGAACATTCAAAAGACAATTTTGCATTACCTAATTCATCATTTAAAATTCAAAAGTAATTTCTAACCCTCAATTTTTAAATAACTGCCTGATTGGTGAGACATCTAGAGAGGTAGTTTTGGACTGTGTATTTGTTAATCAGTCTCTTTTCTGTGTCCCACCTTTTAAGCAGTTTTAATGAAAGCCAGTGAAAGGTAGATCCTATAAATATTCTCTACAAATGCTATACTCTTTCTTAGTCTCTATTAAAATTACATTGTAATGACACATTATAAGAAAAACATGCAAGTTTACAGTTTATGACTCTTTTACTTTAATGAAGATAACAGAAGATTGTTATTCCCAGTTCATGGCAATGTGATTTGCTTTCTTTTTTCTTCCACCTTTCTTTCAATTCTTTTCTTTCCTATTTTTTTTTTCCTTAATAAAAGATCACTCCAAGTAGCTTAGGTGAGATGTACGAAACAGTAGCCTTCTCATTAAGATTCCTGAGCTAATTCCCTCTTAGCAGTGGGCCCTAACAGAGTAGGTAACAAAGTGAGAAAACAAGAGTAGGCGATAAAGTCAAGGGACAGTTGAGGAATTTGCTTTCAAGGTACTCTGCTTCAAATAAGTTTCATACAAAGTATATTGTGTTGGTGATTTTTATCAGTTCCAAAATCTTAAACATAATACTTTCTTGCTCAATGCTTTTCTTAAAATAAATGACAGTTTGTGCAGTGGCAGTGAGGAATTGCTTAGAGTGTCAGCAGCATTTGCAACTGAAAACTAGAGGAGATACAGCAAAAGGCCAGAAAATAATACACAGCCTGATTCCCATGGGGAAATCTGCAGCAAAGGTAAGCATACAGAATAACTAGTTAAATTAAAAAAGCATACTCTTATTTTACGATTAACATCTTAAACTTATTGTTTATTTCAACCTACAGTTAAATAAATCTGACAGAGGTCCTAAAATAGTTATTTTGGTCTGTGGACATAACATTCAAATATTTGTGTTTAAATGTACAGTAAAGATTTACTTATACTTAATCTTGTCTGCTTTTCCAAATGTTTACTTTTTTGGTGTCTGTGATACTTTTTCATTCAAATATGTCAATTGGTATTTCATATGTGTCATTTAGGATGCAGTTTGTTTTTTTCCTTCATGTCTGCCTTCTACAACCCCCGATCCCCACCTCTGTCCCAGTGCCCCTAAAAAAAGAAGAAAGAAAGATGTAGGAAAAATCGGCTGGCAAAAACAATGTCATAGACTTGTTTTTCTGGTTCTTGGAAAATTGTGTTTATTTTTTAAACATCTATGTAATGTGTATATAAAAATGTTTTTGTCTTAAATAGAGTCCAGTGGACATCGTAACTGGTGGTATATCTCCTGTAAGAGATTTTGACAGGCTCCTACAAGACATGGATATTAATCGGCTTAGGGCAGTTGTCTTCAGAGACATAGTAAGTGGTAATATATCTTTCACATACTATCTTAGCTGATACATAAATTCTTCTAGGCCCAAAGTATTGAGAATAAAATCTTTGGTATATAAAATAGTTGAGTAGAGATTAAGAAGTCCTAGAAACCACTTCTCTTGGATTCAGTAATTTTAGAATCTTAGAATATTGGGAAGTATTATTTATGTAAATGGAGCTAGTATATCAGCATAATATACTAAAATGAATAATACATTAATACATAGTAAGCACTGTAAATGCTTCACATGTATTCATTATGTCCAACAACTTCTTCAGTTGTGTACTTTTGTAATTCCCACTTTATCAGTGAGTAGGATCTGAGGCCCAGAGAGCTTGAGTAACTTGTTTAAGCTCAGGGAGCGAGTATATGATAGGATTCCAACCAGCAATCTTAACTCCTAAATCCAGACTCTGAAAGTAATGAAATGTTCAGATTCTGAGTGCCATATTACTTTACTGAATATCGAATGTTTTTCCCTCAAAGAAACATAAATACATAAAGAAGCATGATGAAATCTGTGTGGTATTTTTAATTGTTTAAAGATGAAAAACAGTTTTGTATAGCTGACTTTGTATACAAAATGGCTAAGTTTCATGTAAAAATTGTTAAGTCATACAAGGAAATATAAAGATGAAAATAAAAATCATTTGTAATCCTATTCACCAGCATTTAGAGTAGTATCATTATTTAATACTTATTGAATACGTAATACATGTTAAATAGTAGATGCTGTATATTAAATACGTGTTTCATGAACTTTATAACTTCAATTTTTTATTTTCCTTCCTCTTTCTCTAGTGTTTAGTCTTTTCTGGAGTTCTTCACTAACTTTTGTACATGTATACAATATGTCTGTAATACTTGTAGTTAATAGCTGTTAGCTACAGTTAATAGTTACTGAACATTTACTGACTCTTAAGTATAGAACTGGCTGCTCTAAATGTATTATCTCATTTAATTCACACACTAATCCTATGGGAAAGATAGCAGTATTAAGTTAAATACTCTGCTTAAGATCACACAAGTAGTAAGATGTGGAAGTGGATTAAGGACCTAGAGAATCTTGATTCTTGAAATTTTATTCTTAACCATGAAGCTACAGTGCTTTCCTATATCTCAGCTTTTTGCTTTTGGTAGCTGTTATAATATCCTTAATTAAGAAACTATCAACATTTTTTTTCCCAGAACCCTGATTATGGTTATTTTGGGACCAAATATTGCTGCTGGTTTCTCTCCCATTCTCTTTTTATGAGCAAGTGTTGAGTTTATTGTTTATTGTCCCAAAACTTTGTTTCCTAGAATGATCTTTAAGAAACTACTATAGATTATATAACTTTTTTACTGTAAATATTCTCTAATGGTTTCCTGTAGCACTTAAAATGAAGTAAAAATGCCTCACCTGGCTCCATATGATTTGGCTCTTTGGAACATCCTAACAAGTTATTTTATAATGGTATTTGGACAGAGGATTAAAATATTGCCTATGTCTTCCATACCATTTCTGAAAGTAACAAATTATTTTAATTTCTTTGTAATTATAAAAATTACTTAATTACCTCATGAGAGCTTTAGAAAAAGAGGAAAGATTATATTCCCCAAACTATACCCAGAGCCTCTGCCAGCATATGCAAACTTTGATGAAAAAGAAAATGAACTAAGATTGGGAATATGAATAAATTATTCTGAGATTAAGTATAAGGTTTTTATTCACTCTAATCTGAGTTCAGATTTGCTTTTTCTCTTACTATATGCTTTTAGGTAAATTACTTCTATAGGCCTCATCTTGTTCAAATGGGTTATTGAATGTATATGAAGTACATAACCTGACTTATAGTAAGTATTCAATAAGTGACAAGTATAATTGTAAACTAATTTATTTCAAGAATTAGGACATAAACCTAAAGATTATGGTGTATTTTTTATTTGGGCAGAAATCAGGCATACATTTCAACCTTTATACAGAAGTTAGTGAAATAAACATTGAACATATTAATGGGCTAGCTAACGATTTAGAGACATAAATAATTTATAACAGATTAGGAAGTTAAGACCAAGCAAGTTCATTGATTACATTTTTAATGTTAATATCATTAGCAGCAGTTATTATAATTGGTGGCATGGCAGAGGAACACAAGTGTGTCTGGAGAAAAGGAATGGTTAAATAAAGGAAAAAATGTACATTTATTTTTTCTAGTCAAGACTAGTAAGTTCTTATACATGAAACTAAAAAGTACTACAGATTCTTTTCAGATTAGAAATCTGTCAATAATGCTATCCTATCAGTGGATATGTTCACATAGAGTCTGAAATCTCATTTTTCCCCTAAAATTGTGCAAAACTTTGACACCAGCTAATTGTTAGCTTTTAGTTTCATTTGTACCATTAGTTACTATTTATTTATCTGCTAAGCAACAATGTTCTTTGTTTTCCTTATCCTAAATTTACCTGCTGCTTGAGATAAGGTACTTTAGTTTTCAGGATTTGGTGGAAAAGTTTTAGCTTTTCCTTTAAATTAATTAAGTTCAAACTTATTTTGAAAAGTAGTGGTGTGTTCAGGGTCTCTTTGTAGATGAGGAATTAGACTAGATGAAGAGGTCATTGATATACAGATACGTAGGTGATCTGTGGAGGCCATTACAGTTTGTACTTTTCTTTCTGGCAGACACTGTATTTTCAATCCAAGTCTGTACTATTTAAAATACTTCTGAGAAGTTATTGGTAAACTGTCTATAACTGATAATTTCAGTTTTTTTCTCAAATGTTTGTCTTTTAGGAAAACTGTTACTGTGACTTTTGACATACTTTAATTCTTATCATTAGACATAAAAAGTTATTCATATATAATGATTGAGATTAATTAATCCTATAAAGTGTATTAGGACCTGTCTCTTCTGTTTGAGTTACTTAATTTAAAAAAGTGAGCCAAATTCTGCCTTTCTAAGTTTTAGAAGCATAAAACCTCTTATTTACAGGCATTTTTTCAATAGACTTTACCTAATCTTTTCTGAGTTGAATTTACTAATTTCTGCATATATTAAAAGATTTGTGAACATATTTTTATATTTAATATTTAAACATTGTCTTGTAAAATAAGATGAATACACATTTTTTAATAGTGGCATGATAAACTACTTTTATTTTTCCCTAGGAGGATAGCAAACAAGCTCAATTTTTAGCTTTGGCTGTTGTGTACTTTATCTCTGTTCTTATGGTCTCAAAGTACAGAGACATTTTGGAACCCCAAAATGAAAGGCGTAGCCAGCCATTTAAGGAAACTGGTAGTGAAAGTGGGAATTTATCCCTTCCTGGTAAGTTTCCATATCTTATTCTCTGACATCCAAAGTTCAAGTAAAAGGCTACCTACTTATAATAGTTAAAATATTGATTCTGGAATTAAATCCATTTATGGATAAAGTAAGAGCATACATTTACTTTAAGTACCAAAATATTTTACTTTGAGTACCATGTAGTTAATTGCTATTGGGAGATGACTTCTGTTCCTTAATTGAGTCACCTAATTAAAAAGTAAGTAAGAAAATGTTATCCTTTACAAATAAACTGTTAAACATTTTTGTTGCAAAGAATAAATAATATACTCTTGTAAGAGACAGATTTGGTATGAAATAATGGTAATCATTGCAGTTATAGAAATAGCTACCAGTTATAGATTTATAGGTAGAGAAGCAGCTATTGCAGTTATAGAAGTAGCTGCTACCCAATGGAGACAATTTAATTATTCAGTAAATATTCAGGACCTACTACGTACTTAGGTATATTCATGAACAAAAGAGAAAAAAAATGTTTGCCCTCACGGAGCGTGTATTCTAGTGAGAGGAGAAGGAAGATACAAGTACATGTAGTAAATGACAGTATTTTTAGAAGGGTAAGTACTAAGAAAAGAAAAATCAAACAGAAAAATATCAGGAATGACCAGGAGAAACACGGTGTGGAAGAAGGAAAATAGGGAATTATTGGAGAGTTTTGAGTGTAAGAGTTAGAATTATGTTTCTAAAACTATCACTTGGGATTCTGTGTTGAGCATATGCCCTAGAGGGCAAGGAAAACCAGTGTTTTAGTTAGATACTGCCACTTAACACATTGCCTCAAAGCGTAGTGGCTAGAACTACAGCTATTTTCGTCTTGTTATCATGATTCTGTGGGGAATGACTTAATTCCCTGCTCCAATTGGTTTTTGCTGGGGTTGGAAATTCTGAGATAGGTTTTCTACTCATACATCTAGTGCTTTAGCTAGGATAACTTCAAGAGCTATGGCTGGCTGACTGAAATGGCTTAGCCTGGTTTCTATGTCTGGGGCTTTGATACTTGTCCTCAGCTGGATTCCTTGGTTTCCTTCCAGTAATTGGGAGCACCTTTTTCTCTTCACTGGGTCTCTCTACATGTCCTCTCCAGCAAGGTAGGCAGACGGCAGTCAGGTGTTCAGAGACTGCAAGAATACACAAGCTGCCAGACTTTTTTAAAGCTCAAGCACAGAACTGGCCCAGTGCTAATTCAACCTCATTTTGTTGGTTACAGTAAGTCAATTCCAGCCAAAATTCAAGGCCTTCTTGAGGGGGCTAATTCCAGGAGACATGGGCCAATAGGATCACTGATGTAATAGTCTAACACAATCACTTGGGAGGATATTGCAGTAATCCAGGCAAGAGATGATTTTGGGTTGGTTTAGGGTGTTATCTGTAGAGCTAATGAGCAGTACTCAGATTCTAGGTATATATTGATGGTAGAGTGAATAGGATTTTAAATTACTAGGTGTGCATATGTGAAAGATGGAAGGTAGTCAAGAATGATTATAAGGTTCAGTTGGATAGTGAAGCATTTTCAAGGAAAGATAATTCGAATTCAGTTTTCAACATGCTGAATTTGAGATGTCTTTCAGACATACAAGAGAAGATAACAGAGTAGGCGGTTATAAATAATAGTCTGAACTTTTAGTTTTGATGCAGTGGTATTTTAAGACTTGTGAACGAGATCACTAAGGGCGTAATGCTGATAGAAATGGTAAGAGGCCAAGGACTGAGTACTAAGTTCCTCCAGCGTAAGAAGTTAGGGATAAAAAGAAATGCAGGAAGAGAAGGAACAACCAGTAAGGTAGTAGATGAAAAATCAGAAAAGCATTGGGTCCTACAAGTAAAGTTAGAAAAGTCCTCACCAAGCTGGAGGGAATAATCAGTTGCTGCTGCTAAGTCAAGAGAACTGACCGCTCGATTTAGCAAGATCATTTTCGTTGGAATGTAGTGAACACCTGATTGGAGGGAATGAAAGTCAAACAGACTGAGGAGATGATGTACCTTTTTGAACTAGATTTTAAGGATTATTGAATTTTTTGTGCATGCAGGAGGAGCAGCAACTTTTCTGTCAGTAGAAACCATGTTTGAAGTAGAGGTCTTGAGATTAGTGTCCAAAGAAATGGCAATGTATAAAGACACAGGAGTCCAAAACATTGTCCTGTGTTCAGCAGATTTCAAGTGTTATGGTGTTGTCAAGTGTAACATGTTACATTACATGAGTGGCAGGAAATTAAAGTTTGAAATGAATAGTCATCTGATAAATATTTGTTGACTGCCTTCTGCTTTGTTGTAGGAATTTTTTAGGCCCTTTGTTGTAGGAATTTTTTAGGCCCAGGCATTGCTGCAGGTGCTGAGGGGAAGTGTTAGAGAAGACAGATCCCTGTCTTGATTAAGTTACATTCTAGTAGATTCATATAATTGAGAAACCTTGTACTTTATCCTTAGGATTTGGGGCTTTTTCTTGTTGGCCAATCACTGGCTTTCAGCTTTGTGTTGCATTCAGTTTGGAAAGCTTTTTCCCCAAGGTATTTTCAAGATAGTTTGTTGGCATTTATTATTATTACTGTTATTATTTTATGATACCATCTTTTAATTATAGGTGCATTTACTGAGGGCGTTTCATAGGCCATGCAATTTATTTTTGCCTTTTAGAACATAACACGTATTTCATACTTTAAAATAGATGGCTATCAGGTCTGAATATACCTTTTAAAAACTTGTCCCCCAAATTTTTAATTTATGTTTTTCTTCTGTTTCTGGGTAAGATGTAGAAAACATACCAGCCACATTCAGCCCGTTAACACCAGCATCAGTGGAAGAATCTGAAAGCACAACATCCTCTCGAAGGAGGGACTCAGGCATTGGGGAAGAAACAGCTACTGCCTTGGGAAGCAGTGTAGATGCAGCTGCTCCAAGTGTCAGTGCAGTCCCAGATGCAGTTAGTGAGGTGCTATGCACTCTTTCTTTAGAAGTCAATAGATCTCAGGAAATCAAAAATGGTGGAGAAAATGAGTTGGATAACAAGGCTGCACCATCAGTTCCAGTTTCAAAAAATGTTAATGTGAAGGATATTCTCCGAAGCTTAGTTAACATACCAGCAGATGGAGCCCCAGTGGATCCTGCCCTTCTGCCACCAGCCTGCCTTGGAGCTCTTGGTGATTTGTCGGTTGAACAACCTGTGCACTTCAGATCTTTTGACAGGTACATAGTCATTTGTTTTGGTATGCTTATATTTATAAAGACTTAAGAGTAAACAGGAATTTAACTCTGATAAATTTTGTAGCACCAGCACTAAAAAGGGATGTTTTAATCTAGTTTATAAAAATTGTAAGGACACTTTTGTGTGGTTTGTATATAATTTCAAGTTTTTATTAGCAGAGAAAGTGCTTTAAAAATAATTCAGATATTATTTTGGCAAGTTGTATGTTAATTGTGTGTTTATTACAACTTAAAAATCACCTATACTTACAAATGACTGTCTTTCACTCCCTTACTGTCAGTACTATACCAGCCTTTGTGAAAAAAAGTGGAGTCTGTGGATTCCAACAGATTGAGGAATTCAGCAAGGTGTTCAGCACTGAGAGCTTGAGAAATCTGATTTACAGATTCCTGACTTCATTGGTTCTGCTGCCCTAAGAAACCTTTCCTATTTGTCTGAAAATTTCCTTCATATATTATTAAATTTTCAGAAATTCTACCTATAATGACATGCATGTATTAGAATAATTAAAAGTGTTCTTCAAAAATCAATATTTTTATCTGGAAATTAGCTCTAATTTTGGAGAAGTTGCTAGCTAAAAGACATTTTATTTCCTTGCAGTCATTTGCAAGGAAGTTCACACACTACTTCATCTCCTTGGAATATTTTATTGTATTTTTTTCTACATAACCATAATTTGTCAAAATATAATACTGTCTTATAATCCTCAAATACCTTTCAAGTTTCTCAGTAATGCCATTTATAGTAGAAGGCTCCAGTTCAGAATTACCTGTTATATTTTGTTGTGTTTTATTATTATCCTTCAATCTGAAAGAACAGTGCCTTAGTCTTTTCTTGAATTTAGTGATATTGACACTTTAAAAGATGATAGCCCAGCTGTTTTAAAAAGTATCCCTCAATTTAGATTTGTCCAATACTTTGTTAGGATTAGATTCAAGTTGCATCTTTGGCAGGAATATCGCTATTTATTCTTGTATTCTTACAAATGAGATAGTTTTACCTAATTACTGATGATGTTCTTTCTGATCACTTATGAAAATGGTACTTTCTAGGTTTCTCTGCTGTGAAGGTATTCCTTGAGAAGCAGTTCTGTTAAACTCTATCATCCTCCTCAAATGAATTCATTTCTTATGCTGCCTTATGGTTTCCTTTCTCATTCAGTTGGTTATAAACTGTTGTCATTAGCTATGTTGCCGCTCAAATTGTCTGTGATTTGGTCAGTGGAATTTCCTTCTTGTTGGCTTCTGTTTTCTTTTGACATTTTCTTCGTCTGGTTATTCATTTCTTTGTGTCTCCTGTTCTCTTAATTTCCTCTATAATCTCCTAGTTTTCTACTTTAGGCTTGGTGTGCCTTGGCACTTTAGATATACAAGCTGGTTTAAATTGTTCATGGTAATTAAGGTCTCAGAAAGAACACGGAGTAAATAATTTTAATGGAGAATCTTTTGCCACTATCCTCTGTCATATTATCCTCTACATCTGTTTAAAGGTTAGGTCAATGTCCTGGAGTGATGAGAATGACAAAGTCTAAATTTCAGGTAAATAGCATATTGGTATATCTATAATATAGTGGCTGCTAGTTTCAAATGTCTTTTTTTTTAATAGGCTTACTAACATAGGATTTAAAATACTGACTCTAGAAATAAGACAAACAGTGTGAGTCATGGCTTTATCATGCATTAGTAAATTGGGAAAAGTTATGTCATCCCCGAGACTCAGTTTTCTTATCCTTAGGTTGTGTAATGCTGAGCCATGAAAGAGAAAAAAAGCAGAACAGTGTATGTATTGATATTAAGTGATATTGAAGATAGATTTATCTATAGTGATTAATATGAAGAAATCACTCAATAAATACAAACATCGGTATCATACATAATGAGACTTTCAGTCACTGCTGCTTTCTGGTGTGTGTAAGCATGTATATATAGACATTAAATATTTAGAATACATATTATCGGTAAAAGGATAATAAATCAATAAAATGACTAATGTGCTAGAAAAATCGACAGACATAGGTAGTTCATGTAAGAAGAGAAATACTGTTAATGTGTAAATATGTGAAAATGGTCTGGCACTAATAATAAAGAAAATAATAACCATGAGATAATTTTATCTGATTAAATTAGAGATTTAAAATAAGGTACATAGTGTTAAGGTATGAAGAAACATCTATATTGTTGAGATAGTATATTGGTACATTTCCTTTGAGGGAAAATTCCAGTATTAATTAAAATTTAAGATATGTAAACGTAATCACACCTCTAGAAGTTTATACAGAATATACAGACAAGTATAAAATGTTTTCTTTAAGAAGAATTTCATAATTAAAGTAACAGCTATGAGCTTTTACTCTGTGAAGGTGTATTCTAAATGCATTTTTTTAGATAGGTAGGTAGATAGATACTATTTTTATTCTTATTTTACAGATGAAGAAATTGAGGCACAGAAGAATTAAGTAGCTTAAACTCATATGCAAATAAATGGTGGAGCTAAGATTTGAACCATGGAAAATTGACTCTAGACCCTGTCATTTTGCTGCGCTATGCAAATATAGTTGCCAAACAATGAAAGATTGGTTCCATGTGTTACTTTCCATACATATAGTAAATACTATGCAGCCACTAAAGAGGGAAAAGCAGAACACTGTATATTGATGTAAAATGATATTGATGATATATTATTAAATGAAAAAGCAGTGTACAGAATACTTTGGAATTTATTACCTTTTTAAAAAATAGATATACATGTTCATATATACCTCAGAAAGTTAACAACCGAGTGTATTTTGAAGGTGGGAAGTGGTGTATACATGATTAGGTTTTTAGTATTCTCAATTTTTATAATTTGCTTAAATTTGTGTTAATCTTAGATTGAGAGGTCATAAATACTTAAGTGAGTGTATTTTTTTAATATGTCTTAATATAGTCAAAGGTATTTCATATAAATGTCCAAAATTTCATGTATTTTGACATTTATTTCTTTTTAAATAGTGTAGAAATTAAATCTATGCCTTAGCAATGCCTTCAGTGAGTAGACTTATGAACTTGTTTAGGAAACCATGTTTATTAGGTACTACATTTTAGGGGGCTTTATAGAACAAAAAGGGGAATTTTGGTGATAGTATTTTTCAGGATGTTACATGGAACTTAAATGTCTGGTGTACTTTAACGTATTGTCTGATGGCAAGCAAATGGCTCTGTTTTTCCCCCCTCTCTTAGCAAGAGACACCTTTTGAAAACTATTCATGCAGGCATAGACCAGTGGAATATCTTTGGGGATTCCAAAACATCCCTCTAATCATGTAATTATCTCTGGAATGCTGTGTCAGAAATCACAACTCTCTTCATATCTTAAGAATTATCAACTTCCAAGCAATAGCTGGAAAGTTTAGAGTAACAGCTATGTGAGTGCAACCTTGCTGAAAAGCTGCCAGGTTGTGGGCCTTTCTGGATGGCAAGGTGTTTGTGTTCATTCCCATGCCAAAATTCTTGTTCTTATCTAATTTGAAGATCCTCTCCGGTGATTAGTAGATGCCAGGGATTTATCTTGATAAAGTTCAAGGGCTTGTCTGGCTTCTCAGCTAGATCCTTAGGGACTAAAGTGTTAGGCTTAAAATGTTTTTTTCTCCTTTGGTGAACCATTTTGCATGTTAAATAAAAGAACATTTATGTGAGAGTTTGTGATATTTGAAGCTGATATGATTGTCAAGTCGAACTTCTGAACCTTAGTGATCTGGAAGACATTGTTGCTTTATCTCTGTTGTTACCAATAAAAAGAACTTTCACTTAACATCTTAGTTCATGTTAAAAAAAATCATCAGTGTTTACACTTTTTTTGTATTTAGAACTGTAAGAAAATTGTTTTTCATCTGTAACATGGGGATAATAATCCGAAGTACTTGCCTCATAGGGTGTTGTAAATATGAGTAATTCATATATTATCACAGTAGTGCCTCAGCTTAACATAATGCCTCACAAATGTTAATTAGTCATGAAAGTTAGTGAGTTTGTAAAGAAAAAGTGCTATAATATGTAAGCTTTTATACTTTAATATTTGTTTTTTAATTGAGTGTAGAAAAAGTTTGTATAAATACAAGACATTTGTCTTCCAAATTATGCCAACAAATTTGAGTGCTTTTTGTCAGATATTAAAAATTCAATTATTTGTTTCTTAAATATTAATAAGGATTTCAATTTGTCTCTTAAATAGAAACAATATTCAGCCTGAGAATGATGCCAGAAATATCCCTAGCACACTGCCTGGCAGTGGCTATCAGACGTTGTGTCAAATGCCCTTTGCATCTTTGTTCTTTTTTCCAAAGCATTTTATAAAAATGTGAAATACATAGTCCTTGCATGATCAGTTTTGAGTGGTGATAAATTTAAATTTCTAGATTTTTGTTTTTCTTGTTGGATATGCTACATTAGTTTAGGTTTACACTTAACATACATACACATAATAAATGTGATAGCTTAAATATCCTTTCTGTTGAAGATGTCTTTTACATGGCACTTTATAATGATGAAAACACTTGGTAAAGGAACTGAAAATATCTTGAAGTCTGCCTACTGCTTAATGTCCTTTTAATTGGATCGTTTTGACTTTGAATTTTGTTTTCATGTGGTCCAGGGCTGAAGTATTATGTTATTTCCTCAGAAATGATTTTAATGAGTCATTAAATTTGGAAATTGATCAATTTTATTTCTCTATTATATACTAAGTACATAGCTAGGCTCAAGAATGCAGACTTGTAACATTTGTGAGTGGATACATTATTTTAGTAGAACATACATAATTTTCTATCTTGGAAATCTGTTACCACTGCTTTTAGATGATTATAATATATAATTATGTTTTAATGTTAAAAATTATTGTGATGGTTGCATAACTATGAAAATACTAAAAACCATTTAATTGTACGTTTTAAATGAGTAAATTATATGGTATGTGAATTATATATATGGTATATGGTGTGTAAAAAATACATATTTATATTATATAAAACTTAAGAAAAAAGTCACTATGAGGAAACCGTTCAAATTAGAGGCTCTTAGGTAAGCCTGAATTGTAGGGCAGTTTTGCCATTTGGGAAGTAATTTTACCTTTCTAAGCTTAACTTTAAAAATTTTAAAGTGTAATATGCATATTAAGAATATTTTGAGAATTGAGTGCTGATTCTTGGTGTATTGTCAGTGCTAAGCCATAGCAGCTATTAATAATTTATAAGTTTATATAGTAGGATCATGTGGGGGCACAAAGAATAGTGCATTATGAACTCTGGGAAGGCTTACCTTTGAGCATGGTTTTGAAAGGTAAACGGAAATTTGCTGGCTAACAGGACTAATAGGAAGGCATCTTAGCAGAAGAATAGCATATATAAAGGATTAGAATTGTGATAGGATATAATGCTCAGGAACCATACAAACATATTACAGAAGTGTGTGAGGAATGCTGGGTTAAATCTACGTTCATGTAGGAAGTTATACTTAGATGTATTGAGAATAACAATATGTGAACAATCTTGGACAATAAATATTTATTGAACTGAAAGAAAGAATAGGTATATTCATGATTTAAAACATTATAAATGGAAGTAGCTTACAGCATTAGAAATGAGATAAAGTTCTTTTGTTACATGTAATTAACCATGCTATCTGGGACAAATAAGAGATTATGTACATTATGGAATGTCTATAATAAATTTTTTGTTACCAGTTTTCCAGTGTTTTATTCTGAAAATATTCAAACATATAGAGAATGTGAAATATTGTACATTGAACAGCCATAGACCCATCACTGAGGTTCTGTAATTAGCCTTTAACTGTTTGTTTCATCATACAATTCTCCATAGATCCATCCTTCTGTCCATCAGTCTATCTTTTTTTTTAATTTGATGCATTTCAAAATAAGTTATGGACATGAGTTCTCAAACTTTTCAGCATGCTGATCTCTAGAGATCAATACTGTTTTTTAAGGTCAAGTGTATATATAATGAAAGGCAAAAATCTTAATTGTGCCATTTGATGAGTTGATAAATTTATCCACCTGTGTATGTATCATCAGTCCTGAAAGTTCCCTCAGGCATCTTTCTAGCCAATGCCTGTCCCCATCCCCAGAGGCAGATATTGTTCTTTTTCTCTACTGTAGATTAGATTTGTCTTTTCTAGAACTTCATGTGAAAGGTAATACGAAGTTTGTGTTCTTTGTGTCAGGTTTCTCCACTCAGCAGTAATGCTTTTGCGAGTTACGTATGTTATATTTATTAGTAGTTTGTTTCTTTTTATTAATGCTGAGTATTGTTTCATTGGGTAAGCATACTGTCATATTTTTATTCATCTTTCTGCTTAAAAGATTCTGGCTATTTCCAGGTCTTTGCTATTATAAATAAAGCCTCTCTGAACATTATTGTATGTATTTTTCATGGACATAAGTTATCTTGAGGCAATTCCTAGGAGTGGAATTGCTGATGCGCAGGGTATATTTATGTTAAATTTCAATTATAGAAAAAACAATCTTACTTTTTTAAATATATTTTGTATTGCTCCTATTAGAACTTACCTATATTGTATGAGTAAACTTGGTCTTGCTGGTTCTTTGTTCTGTTAACAGATGTGAAAGTAAACCCTCCATATTTCTCCTCCTCTCCTTCTTCAAAAATAGGTTTGCTGTGGAAAAGGTAGAGATTTTCTTAAACAATAGGCTTTTAGATTTCTGCCCAGAGTAAGAAATAAACACATTACACTTTGTATTGTTTTCTGAATGTACCTGCAGCACATGTGCCTTGCATATGTACACACACACACAGGGGTCATATCTACTCCCCTTAAAGTCAATAATCTTCATCTCAGATAGGCTACTGTGATTTAAGCACACCATTTTGGACTGAGGGCTCAGGTGGCTGTTGCTTCTATTTTTTAGTGTATAGTTAACATTGGCAGTCACCCTTATAATGATGTGACACCAGCTACCCCCAAGTTCATTGAATAAGCCGTGACTACCACAGGAGAACTTGATTTAATTGGCAACAGTGTTTGCCATCACATGATAGGCACTGAAGTAAAACGGAACCCAATTTCTATATTATCCCTTTTTGATAAAACAACAAAAACAAAATGTATTTTTAAACTATGTGAATTATGTAATTTCTACTTTTCAATACATTTATTGGGATCAAGTATCTAGATAACTTTATTTAGAAACTGAAATCTTTAAAGCTGTTAAGGGAATACTTGAAGCTTGCAGTTACAATATTGTCAACAAAAGATGTGATTAAATAAATTGACTGTTGAAGACTTTAGGCTTATGGTTAACACCAGGTAATTAAAAGTAAGCACTGCTGTGGGAGTGCATTATATATCAGCTGTCCTCTTTACCTCATTAACTGGGTTTTTGCATGTTTATGGAGCTAACTTCAATTAAAAATGCTTTTTAAGTTAAGCCTAATATGGTCTTTTAGTTACTATTTTTGTGTAAAGTATTACATTTAATTGAAATTGGTGCATAATAAATATGTGTGAATAATATACAAGATAAACAAATCTGATAATTTGATATTTTTGCATCTAGCTTTTATATCTATGCATTTTTCTTCTATATATATTATCAAAATACAGTCTGGGGGTTAAAAAGAAAATCTTGGGTTCTATAAATTCCAAAAAATTGTTTATATTTGCATTTATTTATTTATCTGCCTTGTAAGATTTCTAAGGTTTTAAGATTTCAAATTAGTGGTGCTTTAAAGTCCTTATAGAAACATGTTGGGTTTTCTGCTTCAATTCTGAGGTTAAGAAAAAAGTTAATTATGTTTCCATTTGAGTGCCAAAATTCCTTTTTTATATATCTTTTATATATGTTATTTAAGTTGGATAATTAAAGATAATTGTAAATTTAAAGGATATTATATATATAAGTTCACATGTTACAGTGGATTATTATATTTCCATAGTACATTGTCCTTGTCTTGCTAATGGGTTTCAGCCCCTGGCAAGTTTGCTATGAATTCAGTGTGACCAAAGAAATGACAGTAAAGCATTCTTGGGTTGAAAGGGTTATACCCAACTTTATTTCCATGGTGACAGGTCAGTCACTATCCTGTTCACTCATTGCGAGTCTGCATGTAGCAAGCTGGTCTCTGCCTCTGGGCCCCTTTGTCCGCACAGCCATCTTCTGGGCCCCTCTGCCCACACAGCTGTCCTCTGGGCCTCTCTGCCTACACAGTTGTCCTGCACAGCGGACCTCTGGGCCTGTGTCCTTGGTGCTGCCACCATTCCAGCCTCTGCTCTGCTCTCCTGCAGCCTTGCAGCCGTGCCACTGTATTGTGCCCAGAGCACTGGGTGGATCTCTTTATATAGAGTCAATAGCAACATATTGTAGTTATATGTGTAGTGAGCCAGCCAGCCAGGGCCAGGTGAGAATCCTGGCCACAGGAACTTTCATTTTATCCAAACTCCACCCCTCCAGGATTCTCTCCTCACAATCTGTGTGCTCTCAGTCCTCTGCAATGGTCCCTGTGCAAGGAAGCTGGAACATTGTAATCAAACTCCACAACAACACAATACAATATACAAATAACAGAAATTATAAATTATAATAACCCTCAAGCCTGAGGAGCTCCATTGCCACAAAGTGGTCATCCTGGCTGTATTCAAATCAGTTCTATTCAACTGAGTTAACCAAAAGAACTATGGGTGGGTTTTACAATACCCTCTTTCTTCAGTCTCTCCAGCAAAAAGTCTTACAGGCACACGGGACAGGCTTGTGGCTCTGTCTCTGATCTCTGCCTCTTTGGTTTTAATGGCTGGAACTGCTGCTCTTGTTTCAGTTGTTGCCATAGCTCTCATAAGATCATATTTGACTTCCCATCTAATTTCCTTCCATCTGCTCCTGCCCGTATTAAATCAACCCACATCTGGGACCTCGTAACCTTCATGGGGCCCTTTAAATTCTTCTTGTGAGTAGCAGACCTTATTTCTTTCTGTGTTCTCATTGCTTCAGCCTCTTCTAAGTCTGCTACTGTATATGACACCTCGCTTATGGGCTGCCCTAAGTGAGGGGAAAGAATGGCCACTGGAGACCCAAAGAGGGATGTGGGAGCCATTTGAAGCACAATATTTCTCATCCCAGTAGTGAAAATCTTCATTTGGGTCATAATTCTCTGGACTATGGATGGCATCTCTTATGCCTAGCTCTTGTAACACCCGTTGGAGCTCAGCATATGTCTGCCATCTAACAGGAGAGGATGGTAGATCACCATGATTGGGCCACACAGCATGAAGTGCGGCCATAAGCCAATTGAGGAGGGAATGACTCCCTGGGGTCTGATGTGCATTTTGTAATCGCTGCCTGAAGGTGGGCTGCACTGTCAGGGAAGCCAGCTTTCCCATCTCTGATCCCGACAGAACAATTCCATCCACCCCTAAGTCCCACAGATGCAGGAGCAAAGCTGATATTGACTCCGAGGGCTTTTGCCTAAACCGGGAGCCCAAATCCACCAGCTCAGCCTGAGTATAGGGGTGGAGCATAGAGTGCTCCATGACCTGGGGAGGGGGCTGCTCCTCTCCTTGGGAAGCTCTCAGCTGCTGGGTCTTTCTTTACAACCACTGGGTGTGCTTTCAATACAGGAGGGGTCAGTGCTTCCAGCACCACCCCTTCATCCTTCCCCAGCTCCTCAATTTCCGGGGATGATGGCACCTTTTTCTCCACTCCCCCAAGTGCCTCTGCTGCAGTGCCTCACAGCAATGCCAGCTCAGTCTTCAGCAGCTCTCTTACCTTCATCTCAATGCTTCACAGCTGATGTTCTTGTGCCATTTCTGCCTGTGCTTCCGCCAGGAGTGTGTCTTTTTCCTTGATGGCCTTTTCCTCCTTCACAGCACCTGGCAGCACTGCTGTCTTGTTCTGTAAGGAATCTTTTACCTTTTTAATGGCACCTCCCTGCCAGTGTTCTTGGGCTGCCTCCTCTTGCATCAATGCCATTTTCTCCTTCAGGGAATCCATAGCAGTTTGCATCTCGTGTTCTTGTGCTGCCATTTCTTGGGTCTTTTTCAGGAGTATGTCCTTCTCTTCTACTAGACTTTTTTAATACTGTGAGAAGCAGCCATCCCACAGTCCCCGCTGCCTCTCGGGCACTCTGTCCCTCAAAAGACCTACTTACTATATCAAGGGCTATCTTTACTGCCTCAGGTATCGCCTCCACCTGCCTCCAGTCCTCTGGTGGGGCCCAGCCCTCTAGGAGGCAAACCACCTCAGATGACAAACCCATTGGGGGACAATCCACTGTGTCCCCATTTATAGGGGCAACCCACTGAAGCACCCCTCTTATAATGGCAGCCTGTCTTTTTCTTTGGTCAACAGTGAATCCTGCCGACTGCGCCAGTTGTCTTGGCAATGATTTTCAGTCCCTGGAAGTTCGCTGTGGATTCCGTTGTGACCAAAGAAATGATAGTAAAACATTCTTGGGTTGAAAGGGTTATACCCAACTTTATTTCCATTGTGGCAGGTCAATCACTAAAGTCCCATTCATTCAGAGCAAGTCTGCATGTAGCAAGCCTGTTTCTGCCTCTGGGCCCCTCTGCCTGCACAGCCTTCCTCTGGGCCTCTCTGTCTGCATAGTCATCCCGTACAGCCGACTGTCCTCTGTCCTTGCCGCTGCCACCATTCCAGCCTCTGCTCTGCTCTCCTGCTGCCTTGTAGCTGTGCCACTGTCTTGCACCCAGAGCACTGGGCAGAGCTCTTTATATAGAGTCAATAGCAGTGTATTACACATGTGTGTAATGAGCTAGTCATCCAGGTCCAGGTAAGAATCCTGGCCACAGGAACTTTCATTTTATCCACAGTCCTCATTCTAAAAAAAATGCAGGTAAATATGAAGACCATTGAAAAGATATCTTTCTTATTGGGAGAGTATTTTAAACTGTACATCAAAATGGAGATCCCGTTCACTAAATTAAATTCTTGTAATTAACTTGAGAGGTCTGTATTTGAAATCTATTTACTTTCTTTCTTTCAGAAGTGTCATTGTTGCAACAAAAAAATCATCAGTCTTACCTTCCACACTTACAAGTATACCTGCCAATGCTGTCAGTGTGGTTACTTCAGTAGATTCATCCCAAGCCTCAGACGTGGGAGGAGAATCACCTGGTGAGTAGCTGTTAGTGATTTCAACCAAAAATTTTTTAGATCTCATGTTAGCAAAGCTTGGGATTTTTGATAAAGCTTTGTTAGGTATCTTATAAATCATTATGCTTTTATATTATACTGTTGATTGTTTAGTAATGTCTTTAGTAAATCTTAATATTAAATAAACTAAATCAAATACTTAAAGCATTTTCTTAACTTAAACATAATAGTGTATGATAAATTGGATGCTGCTGGTGGGGTGGATGAATGTGTGAATGAATGATAGATTAAAATACATTTTTTCTTTTTTCTGCACTTGGGAAGATTTGTATAGTCATTTTGAAAAGCAAGTTTTGGTGACATTTAGTCTTTTAATCTGGTTATCAATTGTCAGATGTTGGGTAGTATTTAGTACTTTGATATCTTTTGCATATTTTTCTGAATTAGAGACTTGGAAAGGGAATGCTGCCCTGAAGTATATCATCATTCTACTATTAATCATAGAGGTTCAATAACTCTTACTGCAACTTGATTTTTATCCATCTCTCTATATTCCTTCCAAGTGTAAAAGCCTTTTGGTGCATATAAATAGGTGCAAGATCCTAAATTTCTAGATATTAATGGTATCTTGCCCGTGGGTTTCAGCCCCAGTTAAATTCACTATGGATTCAATGTGACCAAAGAAAATGACAGTAAAACGTTTTTGGGGTGAAAGAGTTTATTACCTGGCTTGTTCTCCCCATGGTAGGTCGAGCACTAGCGTCTCTGCCTCCGCCCAGAGTACTGGGCCGAGCTCTCTATATAGTGCGGTAACAGCTTATTGCCTACAGGTGTGGAAGCAGTAGCCTAGCAACAGGTCATCAAGTGGTTTAGGTTCAGTGAGGATTCTGGCCATAGGAGCTCCAACTTCCCCACAATGGAAAGCTTAGTCATAAAGTACCAGGTAAACTTGAAGACCATGTGATGCTAAAATGACCAAGCTAGCACAAGAGATATATTTAATAATATCAGTAGCATTTTTCTAAATGTTGTGCTCTTTCATTAAAAAAAATTGCCAACTTAATATTATTTCCCCAAAAGCATTCTTTCTTGTTACGCTTGAATGAGATTAATAAAAAAAAAGAGGTATTTTGAAGGAATTAGTAGGTGGATTATATTAAAATCATAAATAGTATCTTTCCTTCATCTTTTTGGAAATCACAAGCCTCCCATCTGCTCTTCTAGCTTTACTTGGTGAAAAAGTGTATATCAGAAAATTTTGTTCCTAACTTGATGTTTCTACTAGCCAGTTGCCAGGGATATTTTGTTTTTCCTTTCAGGGTACTATAAATCGTGTCCCAGAAACAGACTATGACTGCTTATTTCTTTTATCTTCCCCCAAATTTCCCTTCACTTGTGTTAAGAAAAATAATTTTTTTCAAGGTTTTAAATGATTTATTAATTAGAAGTATTTTAGTTCTTAGTGATTAAGAGAAAATGCTCATAGTTGGTTAAGTAAAAAAACTATTCTATGCAGTACTTTATACACCATGTAAATCATTGGTAACTGTGTGAGGTGTGTATCTTTTGTATCTGGGAAAAGCAAGAAAACGTACTCTGAAGTTACTCGATTAGTTCTATGTGGTTGAACTACTGGCAGTTTTGATTTTTTAATTTTAATTTTAGTGGCTTTTCCAAATTGTTATCAGTGATCTTCTATTGTTTTTATATTTGAGAAAAAAATAGTTATTGAAAAAAAATATCCACCTGGAAACCAGAAGCTGCAGTGGTAGTACACAGAGTTTTGTGTTGCCTTGCTTTTTATTTTATTAAATTAACAAAAAATAAGAGACCTTATTTTTAAGATCAGTTTAGGTTATGGAAAAATTGAGTGGAAAGTAAAGAGTTCCCATATGCCCCCTCAATCCCACTCCCTTCCTATTTCCTTAATAATATCTTGAAATAGTGTGGTACATTTATTATATTTTGTCACTGACTTAGATAATATAAAGGGAAATAAGTGTAAAACTAACAGGTTTTTCTACTTTCTTATTGTTCCATTGTACTGTGATGCTTCCTTTTTTTACTTTGGAGAAGCAATTTGATAATCTATTTTGGGCTGGTTATGCAAATATCTCTTCTACCTCCATCCAATGCCTTTAAGAAAATATTAACTGATTTTTCTGCACTAGCTCTGTTGGGAAAAAGGCAGAAGTTACTAATATGTGTGAAGCTATGTGCCATCTTCTTAGTTCAGTAAGAGTGAATTCCTTATAACTTTCAGTAAATGTATTAATTTCAGAGGTTCATAATACAGAGTAAAATATTTTCAGTTTATTTTGAATACATTGCCCTTTAATTCCAGTTTATGGGACAACATAAATAGGATCTTCTGATTTCTTTTAAACATTTTTTCAAAATTTAAATCATTCAGTCTTCAGAAAAAATAAACAGTAAGAAAGTTGAGATATATGGCTAATATTTGATATATAGCAGTATAATAAATTTTGTCTGAAGCCATGGTATTTTTTCATGTAAGTGCATTATATTATGAAGTTACTTGAAGAACCATATGCAGAATTACAAAATGATTGCTATTCTGAAGACTATTGCATTTATTGGCAAAAACCCACTAAACCTTGTGTCTCGCCCATAATGTACCTTTTTTCCTCCTATTATTTAAATTTTGTGTAATTTATGGTGGTGGTGTTTCTCAGATATTTCCAAGGTTTTCTATTTTGTGCTAGAATTTTTAGCTATTTTCTCTTCTTCCTATCCCTCTTATTTTTTAAAAAAATGATTCAGTCCTTTTTAAGTCATTCCAAGTCTTCGTGGTGACGGTCTGTCTTTTTATCATTTATTTTGGTTTCCATAGCCGACTCTTCCTTTCCTCTTCCTATTTCACTGTGCTGTCATTATCAATGTTATATGGTGTCTCCATTTTAGTTTATTATTTCTATTCCATTCCATTAATTGCTTTTATGAATATTACTGCTTTGATAAGAAAAATCTACCCCAATCTAGTGTTTATAGTCATTCTACTTCTTACTCTCCTACAGCTCCATTTTATGTGCTTTTGCCCAGCATATGTGACCCTGTACCCTGTTCTCTTCTCACTTGGAAGCCAAAGCCCACAAGTAAAGAGTTATCTCTTCACCATCAATATTTTTAAGTGATAGATTATTTTTAGTAGGTGTGCATGCACACACACACACACACTGAAGAAGTTTATTTTCCTTTTTGTGATTTAAGCAGGATTTAGGAAAATGACTTGTAGATGAATTGTTTGTTGTAATTGCATACTGAGCTAGGCAGTTTATTCTTACAGGTCTCGGTAAGTAGGTATTAGTCTTGATTTGATCTTGAATGATTTATTTTATTATAGTTAATATATGTTCCTATATAGTTAATATCTGTCCCTGTGGGCCTTAAACCTTGTGCCTTGGTGTGATTTTAGTTCTGAATTTTATAGTGAATCAGCAACAAAAAATGAACTGTTCAAATTCAGTGATAGATTATTGGTTAACAAAAAATACACTTGATAGTCCATGGTGCATTAGCAAAAAAAAAGAAAGGGAATTTCCTTGGAAGAAACATGTGAATATAAAACAGAAAGTGTAACTTATGTAGTGAAAGGGTTTAAACTATTTGGAAATTTTGATATCAAAGTAGGATTTCTGAATTTTACTTGTGGCACAATTAAAGGTAAAGTGTGACTGGATAGAGAGGGATCCCAGAAAATGAACTAGACCTTGTCAGCTTTATGTGAGGTGAGGATTCTTATGTCAAAATATTATTACCCAAATAATTTTATAATTTTTCAGAAAAAAATTAGGATTCGTAATTGACATTTTAAAAGTGTACATTATTAAAACTATGATTAGTAATAATAGAAATTTCAGATTTTAGTTTGAGTAATATTCCTTAGCTTCTGTTGCATTATACTGGCAAAAAAATATCATCTAATAATAATAATGGGAAATCTTTTTGAGTAAGTAGTAAAAGGTACTCATTAAAAAAAGAGGTATACTCTTTGTATGTATGTTTTCAAAGTAAAACTGAAAGAGAAAATCATTTTTAGTAAATTTATCAAAGTGTGGAATTTTTGAAGTTACTCATCAGCAGAAGTTTAATTGCCCAGAATAAAATGTGTTAAGATATTACTCTTTTTTCAAATATGGTGTTTTTCTACCATGCTGCAAAACATAAATGATAGACTAAAATTGAAGCTAACCCAGTAAAGGAATAAATGAAAAAATTTTTTCATCTTGTTCTTCAGTAATTTATATGCTTGGGTGTTTGCTAATTTGCGAAGTTTAATGCTTATGTAACTAGAATATTATATTCTATTCTCTTTATCTGAGCCATGCAGATTATTAATTAGTATGTTCATTTTTGATGTTGAAGGAAAATATTTGATTCTTTGCTTTATATAAGATTTGACACAAAAGACAACTTTTATTCATTTCACAGAGGTTTTTTATTTAATAAAAAGTTTTTACTGGGCATATAGACTATTCCTCCATGAACTGGTTCAGAATGGGTAAGGGGGAGGGAGAGAGAGAAAGAAAGAGAGAAAAATTAAAAAAATACGGTGGTGTGTAGGAATGAAATAATGACATTTGTTTTAATGATACCTTATTGAAAAGGACATTATTTATTTAGACCCATAGGGAACTTGAATAAATAATTGGCTATTCCCCAGATAGATGCTAGACAGATCATCTATTTGCATTTTCTTTTTTGTTTTTTGAATGTCTGGAAAACTGTCAGTTTGAAGGAGCCAGTTTATCAGTGCAAAGATAAGGAAAAGATAAGTCAGTATCATTCCACATGTTGGAATTAGCTTCTGCATCTACATGTGTGATCATCTGTTGAAAATATTTAATGTTAAATTAATTTGAAACAGTACATTTGTCACAAATTCATAATTTTATCTGAGGTGAAAAATTACACTTTCTCTCTGGCAGTAATGAAGGACAACCTGGTGTGAAATTCCTGGTAAATTTAGCTTATTTTTTCATGTGATTTTTTTTTCTTATATAACCATTGCTAGTTGATTAATCTTCATTGGTAAATTGTTTAAAAAGACCACTTTGTAAGACTTCCCTTTCTGCTGTAGTCTCTTAGGTTTGAAAATTGCGTTACTTCTAGGGTAGTGTCAAAAGCATTTTTGTTATTTTTTTTTTATGTAGAGCCACCATTTCTCTTAAGTCTTTTACATGTTTTTAATATGTCTTTCAGCTCATTAAAATTAGGCTTACCTAGCATAATAAAAGCTAATTTTATTTTACAACTATTGCTGAAAGCCTGATACAAATATTTTCTTGAGATATATTGCTTCTGTCTACTTTTAAACAGATAGAACCTTAATGTATTCCTTTTATCAACTTCAGAAAAGCTCAAGAAAAACTATCAATAATCCTTTGAGAGAAAATATCTGGTTATACTCCAAATAAAGTTTTTTTTCTCTTTTATTAAGGTATCATTGATAGGCACTCTTATGAAGGTTTCACAAGAAAAACAATGTGGTTATCACATTCACACTTATTATTGAGTCCCCCCTCATACTCCATTGCAGTCACTGTCCCACAGTGTAGTAAGATGCCACAGAGTCCGTATTTGTCTTCTCTGAACTACACTCTCTTCACTGTGATACCACGCACACCATGTGCACCGATCATGATACCCCACAATCCCCTTCTCCCTCCCTCTCCACCCGCCCTCCCCCACCCCTCCCCTTTGGTAACCACTAGTCCCTTCTTGGAGTCTGTGAGTCTGCTGCTATTTTGTTCCAAATAAAGTTGTTTTTAAAAACTACCACTGATTAAAAAAATAAAGCTCAGAAATATTTAATCACTGATATAGAAGTTAGTGGCCAAAAGTAGTTCAATGATCATATTGCTATTAAGGATTTAGGAAACTGCTGGTGTCATTAACTGAGTGTAATTAGGCTTTCTGAAATCCTTCACTGAGTACTGACTGGGAGTGAAAAATTTTTTTCATCTTCACCTTGTTTTACCCTCCAGTTTGAAATTTTGCTTTGAAAATGCAAAAGTGAAACTCTTTTGATACTGAATGGATATATGTACTTTAAAAAATGTCAGTATGAAGAAATGTATACTTTAACTTCATTTTAACATTAATCCTATGCGTTAAGATAGCTTCAGTTCAGTTTGTTAGAGTTTGTGTGGACAGTTAGCTCTGAACTGGGCAGAATGGTGAGGTTGGGAGGAAAGTCTAAACAAAAATCTCAGTGAAAACAAAAGTCAACTCTGATATCAAGGGAAGGGGGAAAGAAATGTGTTCTGGGAAAGATTCACTATAGATAACTTCATCTGTGGGAATATGCTCACTGTAAGGGTAGGCTCAGTAATTATCCAGAGGTTAGTTGTAGTGCCTCCCCCAAAGGAACCAAGCCTTTGGGGGATCAGACAGTCCAGACTTCTGGATTGTTCTATTTGGCTGAGACCAGGTAAGCAGAGCTTCTGATTATTGATCAAGTTTTACCTCAAGGCCAACCATGTCTCAGGGAAGGTCAAATTATCTTAGATCCTTGAAGACCCTTGCAGTTTCTTAATCACTTAAATCAATAAAACCTCTGATTAGAGCCTGGCTGTGTTTATTTATATCCTGAATTAATTTTATTTGCCTTACCTAAAAGAGCAAGTTCAATCAAAATGCCCAGACATAACTGAAGTGAGCCTAAGGAAATTGTGGGAGTGGTGTGAGGCAGTGACAGGCTTTTAATAAAAGTATTTTCTTGTAGAGGACAGTGACCAGATTTACACTATTTTTATAGCTGTGTTTTGTTTTATACTGATAAATGAAAAAGTAGAAATCTACTTTTTATAACAGTTAAATCTGGAATTGTTTCTTTGCTTTACAGTTTCTAGACTTTTCAATAGAATTTAGCTTTGGTTACTTTTTAAAGTTTTTATGGTTTAAGAGGCACTTTGTAAGCTTCATTTCATTTAAATTACCTACACTTACTATCACACGAGTAATCACTGAAAATTTTGAGTGTTTTCAGCCTCAAGTATGGACTAAGTTAAAGGGAAATGTAGCTTTCTTAAAAAATTTTAAAGACAGTCATAGAGTTAGAGGAGTAAGAAAAGAAGCAATCATTCATTGTGTGTTTACTGTTTACTATGGTTCAAGCTTTAAATACTTTAATCCTCAAAATAAATTGTGAAGTAGTTCAGTATTAATTTTATAGATGTGTGAAATAAGGCCCAGAGAGCTTAAGTAACTTTGTCCAGGGTCACACAGCTAATAATTGAACAGAGCCCTTACTGCTTCCCCAGACAGTTCAATTATATAAAAATCCCTTAAGCTAGTTATTTTCAAAGGAAGTGGCCTAACTTAGGATTTAGTTTGAAAATAGCCTGGTTGTGGATGGTTGGTGAGGATGTGTTTTCTGCCATCTTAAAACTTGTTTTCTTAGAAAAAAAATTGGTAATAGAAGTTATGTGACAGATTGATAGTTGAGATAGCTTGAGAGCTTAGCAGGATTTTCTTCAGATGTACAGAGAAAGGCTCTGGTCTTGGATGACCTGGCATTTCTTTTTGGAAACAGGAAGGAAAATGGGTTTCAGGCTAAGAAGAGTGAAGGAACTTTTATATTTATTATGGGAATTCGACAGGTAAGTAATATATAATATAGAAGACTTGACTAAAAATGGATAGCATGAATCATGAATATATAGTAGAGTCCCTCAGAAGAGCCGTTACACTTTTTTTCTATAGTGCCTTTCAGAAATGTGGGAAAGTATTACTGGAGAATCTATTTTACCTTAGTTGCTTTACATTTTAAAATTTAAATATCTTAACAACCCTGTTAAAAATTTGGTGGTATTTTTGTTTTCTGTGTCATGCTGGTACAGATGATTTAGAGGCAAGATTCTAGAATTCTTCATAGCAAAAAATTGCTACAAACTTGAAAAGCATTTGTATTGAATGATAAAAGGTAAATGTTCATTAATTATATATAATGAATAATTACAAGTCATAAAATTATCCCAATAAAGATACTCAAAAGGTAAGAATAGTCATTCGTTTCCTGTTTTGTTTCCAGTAAATTGGGAAAATACATTAAATTTTATTGGTAATCAAAGAAGTGTGCATTGTTTATTCAGGGCAGTTTGACAAAATATATCAATATTTAAAGTGTGAACTTAGTAACTTCTAGAAAGTTACCTGAAGAAAATAAAAGCATGTACATTGATTTATGTAAACATTTAAAAAGCATTGTTTGTTATGCTCAAAGATTGAGAACAACTCTAATGTCCCTGAATCTTGGTTGGTTTGAAATTTCCTTGTGGTTAAAAATAGATTGTACTTCTTTGGTAGGAACATTATGGAACAGATGGAGAAGAAAAGAATCTAATCGCATGGTGCGCAGTTTTGATTGTCACCATACTGACAATGACCACTTTCTTCACTTGATTAAAGTATTCCTGCTAAGTTTCTATGTTGTAAAGTTATTCTTTCCCTTTTGTAATTAATTAATAAGTGTTTTATAGGAAGGTACTTTGAAATTATTTCAATATCCTGTTCTTCAGATTGTTAATTTATAATGTCAATATGGCCTCACCGATTTTTATTGGAGATGTTGTAATCTGTTACAATCATTATTTATTTTGATTCTCAGCTTATCTCCAGTTTGGTGAATGGAGTCCTTCAAGCTGGTTTCTGTCTTTTTGTGACATATCCTGTCAGTCCGTGATCATTTCCTTGCTTTCTAAAAAAACAAAACTAGATGGTTCAAGTTCATTTTGTGCTTTCCTTCCACAGATCTTGAATTAACCGTTTCTCTTTTTTAGTGGATAATAGTATATAGATCTGGACATTAGACATTAGGTGTTAGGTTATTGCTGCTCCCAGGTTCTGTCAGTATACAGAATTAGGAATACATTGTATACACATAGTGACATATAAGTATATATTTGAATGAGAGTTTATATTTAAATGTACTTTTATATATACCTATATTTAGTGACGCCATGAATTCACACAGATACTCTAAATTTCAAGCCATTACCTGAAAGTTTTTTTTGTTTTCTACTTAAATGCCTTCTTCATCCTGGATTTCTGTACCTTGCTCTGGATCAGTGCGGCCTCCAGTCCTATTGCACATGCTTTCCTTGATCTGTTCCAGTTAACTGCTTCCATTCTGACTACTTAAAGAAGGTCTGGGAAAAGGGCCCTTTTTCTCTTTAAAGCATGGTGTTTTCATATTATGGTCATAATGGGAAAATAACTGATTATATTTGTAACACAATTATAATTGTCTGATAAGAGCTCTAAACTTTAAGCCTGATTACATTTTACTACAACTTTTACAGTTCTTTAGTAGTAATGAGGGTGATGGAGATGGTCTCCTATGATTTGTACCCTTGGAACCAAGCTACAGTAGGGCCCTTCATTCTTAGTATTCATTTTACCACAAGCAAATCATTATACTCAGACAGTGTGTTTAGATTATTTAGTTTTTCTTTCAGTTTATATACACTTTTCCTTTGAGTTTATATAATTTTGAGGTTGTAGAATGGCAAAATAAAGATTTCAAGTAGTTACACAATTCTTCCTTATTTAGTCTTTTACTACATTTCAGATTTGATCCTGTTGCTTTCTTGAATTTATCCATTGTATTTTCTTAACAGTCAGGTCTCAAATTCTGGCTGGCTATGGTTGTTAAGATGCCTTTGATTATTAAAAATGCATTGTTTTTAGAGGGTCTGCTACCATGTGGAGAAATACACATCTTACCATGATGGAATAGGTTGTTATGGAAAAGAATTCTTACTTAGAGATTTTTTAATTGCTTTTTCAAAAATAAGCCCATGATTGCTATCTTTCTTTGCCTGACTTGTAAAGTTTCTCTCAATGTCCTCCAATCAGAGACCACCATGAATAAACCTTGGTTGAATAAGTTAGCTCAGTGAGGGAGAATGCACACAGTGGGGAAACTTGGTGCATCTCAGTAACAGCATACTAGAAAAAATTTATTAATAAGATTTAAGCTTAGGTGATTTTTGGGGAGGGATTAAGAAAGTAGGGCTTCCTTTTGAGTTGGATACTGTTAGGAAGCCTGAGTAATTCTATGATTAGCCATCTTAATAAATTTTGTCGAGAAGCATGGAAAACATGACTGAGGCTAAAGCTACAAGTAGAAAGAAACAGCTGTCATTCATATTAAGGTTTGGGATGTTTGATTATCTTTTTTATTTGGATGGAGTTTATGGTTTTGTCCCTTGGGACATGTTTACAGAGTAATATTGTTCTATGTCGATTCATCGTGGTCACAGCATTGCTTTGTCTGATGTTGATATTTTGTGAAATTGTTTATAGTCAACAAGAGAACACCAAGATGTAGTTTGTGGATTCTGTGCCAGCACCTAACAATACCAGAGCCTAGTTGGTATTACCAAGCCAGCTCATGGATATCAGAGGCTGCTTTTTTACCTTCTCGTCTATTTCTACCACCCATCCTCTTGTATCTCTTTTTCATCTATCTTTCTGTCTTTAAGGTACTTATGGTTATACCCATGCCTGAAGTTTTGAGAACAGATGAAACTTTTGAGCATCAGACCTCTGATCGTGCATAGATTCCAGGATCTTTCCCGACCCTCTCCCTTCCTTGTTTATCAGCTTTGAATATTCTTTGTTTCGTGTGCTGACTTTCTTGGTCTGCCCCGCTATAGAATTGTTATGTGATTTTGGTCTGTAGTTATCCCAAGACTAACTTGGCATCCTTTTAGGGTCTTCAGAACCTGAAACTTTACTTCCTGAAATTGCAGCTGCAAGCAAGATGTACACACTTCCTATACCTGTACATTGTAGGTCATTAGGATACCGTCCCAGGTGGATTCCAGTGACTCTCACGGTCCCTGTGTAACAGAGGAGCATTGATACTGTATGTGTCTGTTCTTTTCCTCCTCCTACTCCCTGATATTGGCCTTAGACAGCAAATGGCTCTTGGTTTCTTCAGGTCCCAGCTTCAATTGAATGACATTCTCTCCTGTTTATCCTGATTCCTACATGGGAGCTTTATCTTTCCCCTACTTTCTTGAACTTGTTAGAACTCTTCAAGCTTCAGTAAGTTATCCTCCAAATTAGTCTCCTAGACTCACTCTTTCAAGACTTGTCATAATGTAATTGTTTCTGTTCCTGTCTGTTATTTGAGTTTGTTAGAGTTAATTTCTTGGTTACTATTTTTCTCTTGCCAAGTAAAATTTATAAGCACAGTTATTCATTAAAAATATAAAGATGATGATTATGTATAGGACAAAATAGTTTGAATATTTTATACTGTAAGAGTGAACTGGCTATTCAATATAATAAATACACAAGATAATTTAAGGGTATCTGGAGTATTCATTGGAGAATAAAATAAGATCACTTAGTGGGAATTAATTTTCACAGTAGTTTGAACAAAGATAGGGACATAAAATTGTAGGAAATAGAGGTAGAAGTATATAACAGGTGGAAAGATTGACCAGGGTAAATGGGGATGCATAAGGGAATAATTTCTGCAATTAACGTCAGTTGAGGACCTTCTGTTGTCTGGTTCTCAATGCTCTAGAGATAGATGGATGGAAAAAGAGGTCTCTACTTTCAAAACAATTAATATAGTAGGAAGAAAGGCATTAAAAATCAATTAAGATACAATGTAACAAATGCAACATCAAGTTATATGCTAATTACAATGACACATGAGTGAGTATAAATTCTGCATGAATCATTTAAGAAAGGTTTTTCAGGTGTTCACTGGATTACATTTGCTTCACCCGATTCTGTCAGTGTGTAGAAGTTATTTGGTGACTGAATAAGGACAGTTTTCATGGTAATGGAGGTATATCTATTTAAGGCTACATATGTAATTAGCTGTTCCTGTTTTTTGCTTCAAGTAAAATAAATTTTTACTTGTAAATCTATATTGCCACTTGGTATTGAATAGGAGGAATTGTGACCCCAATTTGGTAAATCAGAGTTTACTTTTCTATTATTTCTTCAGCCTATGGGTGGAAGGATTGCTTGGCATGATAATCCAAACTTGTAACTCAGATTAAATATTAAATGATTGAAGAAAACCTTGATTTTTAATGTTTATGCAAATTATAGTGGGCATTTAAAAATGTATTATGAGTCTTTTTTATTGTTGACTTTGTATAAAGATATCCTTTTTTGTTTGAACCCTTGTCTCTAAAAGCAGAAGATTTCTGTTTAATGGTTATTTTCTTTTATAGGTCGTAGATCATCCAATGCAAAATTGCCCTCAGTTCCAACAGTTGGTTCAGTTCCACAAGACCAAGTTTCAAACATGAGGTATTCAAGCTTCTAACTTGGATATCTGTATTTATTATTCTTGATGAATTTTTAAACTGCCTATAGCTACAGTTATTTCTTTTCTTTCTTCCCCACCCACTTTTTCTTTTTAACTTTTGTTTCTTTTTATAAAAAGTCTGTATGACATGTAGAGGCTTGGGAGTATTTTTAGAAGTTCCTTTTAAAGATTATGAGATGTAAAATGTTCATGAGAAGTGGCTAGATGTGACTAATGAATGCTGCAAGCATAACAAATAATTACAGAGGTAGTTTGTAGCTTATGGCTTTTGTTTTGTATGATTGTAAACTAAAAGTTTGGAATTCATTGTTCCTCTTCCATAAAAATGCTGAAAAAATAAGTTTTAGCCAGTTAACCAAAACCATAATGATACTGAACTACAGATAGGTTTTTACTGTCATTAACCCTGTGTAATTGGGACTATGCATTTCAAATTCTAATTTAGAATGCCATGAATATTTTCTACTATTAGAGTCTTTGTGTCCAGCATTCTTGATCCTCCTTACTACAACTGGAAAATACATAGCTCTCCACAAATACAGGCACTTGGGTGCTGCAGTGTAGGCTTGTAGTTGTGATATTGTCCAGGGGATAAGGGACTATGAGATGAATAGAGAGGAATAGTATTAAGGGTAGTAGCTGGGAGGAGATAGTTATTGACAGCAGAAATTTCCAGCACTTTATAACAGTTGACAGTTTCTATAGCAATTCTTGTTGGTAATATGAATGGGAAGTACTCTGTGAGTGAATAGTAGATAATATAGTAGCTGTTTGTTTATATGTTTGGTTTATAATTGAGAAATGATAGCTGTCAATATCTCTGAATTTCCTGAAATATAAGGGGCTTATTTTTTTAACTCATTAAATTTATATGTTTATGTGTATATATGTGTTTACATGTATTTACATATATTTATAATACATGAATCACAAAGACATAATGTGTGAATTGAGATCATTATAAATGTGCCAGGAAGTATATTATTTTCAAAGGAACAGGTGTTGAGATTGCTTTATTTAGAAAGGTGTTATAGAAGAAATGTCAATGAAAAAGAATATACAATGATTCTTTCAGTTTATAAATACTTATTGAGACTCTAGTATATAGAGTCTGTATCTGAGGACTTAAAAATGAAGACATAGTTCTTGAATTCAAGGTGTTGATGGTTTAGTAGTGAATAGACAAATTTGATAGAGACTTGATAGAGTTTGTTTAGATTATTATGGGGCTAAAATCAAGTGCTTTGAACTGGCCAGGTAAGACTTCCAATAAGAGCTGATGGTAGATGGAGTGGTTTTTAACCACATTAATTGGTCAGTGCTGGGGGTGGCAACATAGAACAGAATGAAAAAGGATATTATGGGCAGAAAGAAGGAATGGTATGCATAGCAATAAAGAGTCTTCAGGTTATTTTATTTTCACTTAATTTATATTTCTGTGGAAAATCATTTTAAAAAGTAGAAATTTGATGAAGTCAGGTCACCAAGCATCTTTCTATTAGTATTACAGAAAGGCTTGAACATGCTTTGGAAAAGGCAGCTCCTCTTTTGCGAGAGATTTTTGTGGATTTTGCACCTTTTCTTTCTCGGACTCTTTTGGGTAGCCATGGACAAGAACTGCTTATAGAAGGAACAAGTAAGTGATTTTTATTAAGTTAATTGTATTTGTATATTACATATTTTTAAACTTCAAGATTAAAAACTTAATGGATAATAAGATGTGTTTAGTTTCAGTGTTTGTTATCAACCTTTGACAAGTCTCAGAGTGTATCTTTTGACGACCAAGTCACAGCTCATATTCTTATCTGTTTAAGATGTTTTATTAGTGATTTGGTTGAAGTAGAAAATTATGTATTGAACCAAAAGAACTAAGATTTTTTTTTTCCCACACATTAACTGTGAGAATAAAGGATTGGATAGACTAGTGTTCTAGTAATTAGTGGGGCATTTATCTTAGATTTTACTTGAACTTAATATCCAAATAAACAGTAGTGTATTGTCACATATTAGGAAATAAGGAATGTATTATTAGTCTCTATTAGCAGAATTGTAATTTATAGTAAGAAAGTAGAAATAACAGTAGTATTGTACTCTTTCCTGACTATACATAGACTACTGTGTCTTTTGTAGCTGGTGAATATTGAAATTGTGTCAGACTAGCTAGCATGCAGAAGTAGGTTGCTGCATGTGTTAGAAATAGAAACCATGCTACTTGTAGAATAGATGACAAGTATTGGGGCTACTTTTTTAAATAAAAAACATGGAGCACTTGCCAGGTAGTGAGTGTCTTCAGATACTAAAAAGGGTGATGCAGCTAAGTAAAAGTAGCCTTACCCTGAATTTCTTCAGACAGTGGATAGCAGTTCAGTCGAGTACAGCTTTTCAAACAATTAGTTCTGTTTAAGAGCATAACAGACTGACTTTACAATACCAATCTTTGTCACAATATTAGACTTTTTAAAGAAGTTGGGGGACTTTCTTAATGTTAAAGTAGAATTTCTTTTGTATTCAAGATGTTTGCTGTATTAGCTTGTCTGTGTCCATTGTTGATGATTTAGGATGAGGCCCTTATTGATATTTTCCTAAAGCTGAAAAATTATAAGAGAGCACAATTATCTGTACTCTAGTTTTTAAATATCAACTTAAAGTTTTAGTTATAATTTTTTGTTGGGTAACTGTCACTAGATGATACCCTAAGCAATTTCTTAAAACTTGTGAAAAAGCCCCTCTTTTTGTAGAAATAGAATATAATGGAAATGTAAGGTGTAGGTAGGTAAATAGAATAAGATACCTGTATCTGAGTATTAACTATGGACAATAAGCACTTATTTGACCCTAAAATACCTGTTTATAAGTAATAAGCTTTAGCGAAAACAGGGTTTTCATTATCATCTCTGCTATAGTTGTATATGGAGTTGGTGATGAGTGATCTCATTTTTATATAATCAAAAAGTAGTATTGAATTCACTTGAAAAAATTGAGATTTTAGAAATACTATGTTTGGTGTGGAAGTTTATCTGATGAAGGGTATAATTTGTTTTGCTATGGACTGTTTGATCTAATGAAGTAATAAAATTTGAAAGGAAATGAATTGAAAAATCAAAACCCTTCACCCTAAATTATACTTTACATATGAAATACTTATTTTTTAAAATGGTGTGACAACTTATGAACTAGATTTCAGTACTCTAAAATGAATGTATTAATTATAGCTTTCGTTGTAACAAGACATTGTTGCTTTTTAGTTTGTCTTTGAATTTAATAATAGATCCAGCAAGATAGGATCACCTTAGATACTCAGAAGTATTAAACTTGCGAATTCTAGATCATCCTTAAATAACTCATAATGTGTATAAAAAAGATGTTTTCTTACATAATCATAATTGCTGCTTTCACACCTAATAATATTAATGGTAGTTCCATAATGTCATCTAGTGCTCAGTCCATATTCATCTTTACTTAAAAGATGTCTTTTTATAATTGATATTCTTCTGATTAAGGTCCAAACAAAATAGTTTATTGCATTTGGTTATGTCTCTTAAGTCTTTATTAATGTCAGGTAATTTCCCCTATTCTCCATCATGCTATTGACCTGTTAAAATCTGGTAGGTTGGTTCTGTAGAATGGTACGTATTTTGGTACTCTATGGCTATTGTTTCTTGATGGTGTCATTTAACAGTGTCTCTGTCCCATGTATTTCCTGATGTCTTGAGGTTAAATTTAAAAGTTAAATTAGATGTAGTACTTCATATTGTATCATGCCTAATCACATATTTTTTGATTGTCTGAACTTTAGTGATGTTAACTCTTTTTCAAGTAGTTACAATGCTTTGTAGGGATTGACACTTTGTTATTTATTTCTAAAAAATTACATAAAAAATAAAGTTTGTTGTATCTTACAATTATCAATGTGAGTTCACTGGACACTTTTTACAAACCTAAGATTCATTATGGAGTGTGATCTTAATTTTCCTGTATCTTAAAACATTTAGCCATTTCGTCATTACTCACCAATTATTCCAACTATACTGAGGACTAAAATAATAAGGAAACGAGAATACTTGGATTTCCGCTAGAACCATGGTGCAAGAGGAAGACAGATCATCACTCTTGATCATCCTTATTTTGTTATTGCATTGCCCAAAGTATTGCATCATATTTGAAGAAAATACAAATTTGTTTCCTCAATGGGAGCAAAAACTGGTATTTGTGAAGGGAAGAAATATCTTAGATATTACAATGGTTTGTGATCCTCCAGTGGGCCACAATACATCTATACATTATATCTTTAAATTTAAAATTTAATGGGGGTACAATTAGAAGTGGTCAGAAATGGCTCCTTGGGCGGGGATGATAATGAAAAAAGGCTGAGAAATACTGGTGAAAAAAATGTCTGTGGCTGCCATCTTTGTGGTTTTATTTTTAGCCTTCATTGAATGTAGTTAAGAATTCAGAATTTTTCATTTTTTCCCCATATGTTAAGGTGAAAAAATTGGCAGAAGGAGACATTTTACAATTATTAGACCATCTCAGGATGAATTTAAGAAGCAGGCAGCGGCATTCATAGATTTTACTAAACTGTAAGAATTCATTAGTACACAGTGTATTTCTGTGGATAAAAGGAAAATTGGTTTTCCCAGCACATCATTGCCTAGGAAGGACCATGATGTTTTGTAACAGCATTTTGCCACAAAGGCATGTGGCAGTATTCTTCCATTGCTTGTGATGATTATATACACCACAGTTTACTTTGTACAGTTCCTAAGTGAATAAATACTAAAGGTAGGTGTGTATATAAAGATGGATTGGAAGGAAAAGTTGATGTAGAAATGAGAAAATTCAGTGGATTGATCATTGTGAGTGGTATTTGAAAATCTAAAGAGGAAAACATTTTGTAATTCTGAAGCAAAGAAGATGGTTGTCCTTTTCATTTTGAATGAACCTACTTTTCCAAAGTATTGCACTTGATGATGTAAACTCAAGAAGAAAGACCAGAATTAATGGTTAGTCAGAACCTAAAAGTTTATTTGAAATTTGGAATTATTATGTACAAGATACCATGTTTACACATTCATGAGGAACAATTAGTTGTATCCAAAGGACAGTGCTCAAAATCTTCAAAACCAGGAAAATATAGAATAAGAATTTGAGTTATTATGCTTAGGTTATTATTAAGTCTTCTAATAATGTTTATCACCATCCTTTTATCTTTCTGTAAATTATTTAAGGTAACTTAAAAATTTTTTTTTTGTGAAAAGGGTACTTATATTCTGTATGGTACTGACTGTTTTTCATGGTATACTTGAGAGTTTAGATAGATCATTGGATTCAGATGTTGCTAGCTTAATATCTAGTAAACCACTTATGTATTTCTGAGTTTTATAGTAAGGAAAAATAGTAGTAGTAGATGTGGGATAAATAGTCTCTGGTGAAGAAATTACAGTCATCTTTGGTCATGAAACTCCAGAAGAGGATAAAACTCTTGGCTTTTTGGCATTCTGAATTTGTCTTTTTTAAAGAGACAAAAATTATGTATCTCTCTGAAAAACCAAAAATAAAACCAAGCAAACTCAGCACACCTATTATTCTGAGAGGCATTTAAAGAGGTCAGATTGTGAGCCTATTCAGATCTCTGAGCCTACAGAACCCTATTTGCTTTCAGTTAATTGAGGCAATAATAGGATGTATGTGCGTATAAAATGAAAAACTTGTAACAGTTTACAACTTCACTCCAAGTTTTGTTTTAGGGCCTTCCCTTTGATAATTCTTAGAGTCTAAATGTAAATCTGAATACAGATTTACTGGTTCATAATTCATTTCTTGCCTTTTCATGCAAGCAAGCAGTGTTACCCAAAGGCAGACATTTAGGTCAAAAATAGAGAGATGTGATTAAGTTATGTAATCTGATACTAAGTCCCTTATTGGGATTACCTCTTGTTTATTTACTCATGAGGTTATATAGTTGTGTTTACAGAGTCAGTGTTCTTTAGGCAAGGAAGTTAGTATTAGAGGTCTAATGTAAGGTCTCTTTTGTCCTTTGAAACTATTTCAACACATTATCCACGCTGGTTCTCTTTCCCATCCTTTACAAATCTACAAAACCCCACTCAAAAAAACATGTGAATTGTTCTAATCAACCTATGACACATTATTTGATACTTATAGTATCATTGTATGCTCAACTCACTGATTAGTGGATCTATTTTTTTTTTTTTTTTTTTTAGTGGATCTATTTTTTGCTAAATTTTCACATCAACTAAGTTATCGTCTACCTTCCTCTGGTTTGCTAATCATTATTTTTTATTATTGAAATGAGACTATATTTTGAAATGAGAAAACAATAATTTTTCTTAAAGTGTACAAGTATTGAAGTATTCTGTGATATGTCGTAAAAGGGGCATCCACATATAAATCTTTCTAACTTGTTCATTATATGAGTAGATATAAAAGGCTGAGCCAGATAAGGGCCCAAATGCTTTTCCATAAAAGGAGAGTTGATAGGAATCCTGGTTTCTCTAGAATAGAGCAATAAAGAATAATGACCGAGTTGTAGAAAAATTTGAATTTACTTACTGGAACTAGTAGCTTTTGAAGTTGAGGTGTATGGAACTTAATGTAGCTGCATTGCATTTTATGAAAAGTGACAAGATTTCAGTGCAGCAGAAGGCTGTACCAGCAGTTAGATGGGAATATTGCTTTTTTTTAGGCCTTTGCATTAGCCTAAGGAGCTATGCTCATCTAGCTCTACAGAAACCACAATTTAGTCCAGTTAATGAACCAGTAGATGCATTAATGCAACGTGTAGATGTTCTATAGTTAATTTTCATGCCATTGCTGACATGATTCTGTCATTTCTATGTTACATATTTTCTCAGACTTTGAGAAAAGTGGTTATAAGTTTTTAAAAAGTGAAGGGGGTGAACAGCCTTTTTAACTTGAATTCTATTTGGAAGGCTAGAGACTGCCAACATGTACTACCAGAAGGTATGAGGCATCATAAATAAAAGAGGAAAGAAGATTAAAGAAATTGAATAGGATGGTATAGGATGCCACAAGAGCTTTAATGGCGAGAAAGAAGGTAATTCTGTAGGGCGTGTAAGGGCCACTAGGAATTATTTTAGCTGTTTAACCCTGTATCCTAACTTGTGCTTGCTTAGGAAAGTATAGAACAAAAAATTATAATTTTTCTGGTTATTATTAATATAATTAATTTAATGCTTTTAATTATTGGCTTTGCTTTTTTCTAAGATAGTGGTTATAAAATGTTCTTTGAATGAATTATTTTAGATTTTATTGGTAACAAAAGCTAAAAAATTCTTTAGATAGGTATTAACTGCATAGAATCCTTCTTGAGATATTTTTGGTGAACCCAAACAAAACATAAAAGAGAAAATGTAAATAAATTTATAAGAAATCAAGAATGTATAACTGACAACGGCTTGCACTTTTGTTAAGGTTTAGTGTGAGGTCACAGGTCAAGGTACTAATAAGAGTGTTTGGGATGTCTGCTGCCACGAAACAAAATGGAAACTTGATTGATAGCTGGAGGGTTGAAGGGAGAGAGTGTGGTGGAGAAAGCAAAGGTCAGGGAGCCATTTCCCTTCTCTGCATGTATAATAATCAACTCTCTCCAAAACAAAGTGTAGATGATATTGATCAATATGGCATATGTTGCCCACATTTCTATGAGTATTGTGAAATGTCATTATATATGAAGTTGTAATGTTTTAGTAGTTTAGAAGCTGAAATGAAATCGTTTACTGAAAAATTGTGATATTTTTGATGCCAAGCTTATAGTAGTCACTGTGTTTGTATGATCAAATGTGTATGGGTTTGGTTCTAAACAAACGTTGAATTTTATTTTAAGAACCAGTGTGGACAAAGTTGTATAACAAATCCTTCATTTTTTGTTTTTTACTTTGTAATTTTTTAAAATTCTCTTTAAAATAGGTCTGGTTTGCATGAAGTCTAGTAGTTCAGTTGTGGAGTTGGTTATGCTTCTGTGTTCCCAGGTGAGTGACAAGAATGTTGAATTAAAATAAATTCTCACATTTTAGTTTATTTTGTAAGGAAGTTATAATTATTTTATTAGAAAATTTTGCTATCGTAGAGTTTTGAGTTTGCAGTTTTAAAATTTATTCTTATTGTAAAAGAATTACTTGTCTTTGAAACTAGTGGATTATTTTGAATTGAATGCTGAGAGAAATCAGGTAGATGAATAAGAAAACAGGTTTTTACAGTCCAATTAAAAAATGTTCAGATCAAATGATCTTGCGAAGGCTAAATTTCTTTGCTGTGTATATTAAGGTTATGGAAACAGATTTATTTTTATACCTTGCGGAGTGCCACTCTGTCTCCCCTAGGAATAATGGGTTTACTTCCCTTTTGTGCAGAGGTTATAAAATGAGTGATAAATAATTTTGAATTCTTGTCACTGCTAATTATTTTTGACATACAGAGTAGATTTGTGAAAATATCAACAAAAATATGGCAGCTATCATAATAAAGTGCAGTAGATAAATTCCTAAAAGCAAAATTGCTTTCAATGTAAAGCAGCCTTATATCTTATGTGGTAAACTAATGTTTTTTAAAAACTTACGTAAAAAATCGTGTATCCTGTGGTATTTTTTTCTTTTTGTTTTGCAGTTAAACAGATAAATGTTTTCATTGAGAGTTCTCTTTGTAGTCTTTTAAAAATGATATCTTGCTGGTAGTAAATTCCCCTACTTAAAACTTTAAAATAGCCTTTTTTAATAGGAAGGGTATTGGTCTAGAGGTCAAGGGTTCTGACCCATTTCAAAACCTTTGACCTTCATTTACAACTCTTGTGGTTTACTTGCCTGACGAATAAGGATAATGCAAAATTAATGTTTCTTTGCATCGATTTATTCATTTTAGTGCCTGTATTGCCAAATTTATTTAGACTGTGCTGATGGACATTTCATGAATACAAATTAAAGAATCATAGAAGGTGTGAAAAATCAATATTATGCATTGTCAATAAAATGCGATGATAACACTTACTTCTTGGGATTACAACTAATGAATTTTTATAATGAACTAGTGAGGAGTAGTTATGTTTCTATTGGGCTTATTATTCTTAGGTTTAGAGAGAATTGTTTTTATAATTTAATCCTCTCCTTTAGAAAACTCCATTTCTTTAAAAGATGACTGGATAAAATTTCTCATTACATAATCTGATTGGAATAATCTGATTTGAAATAATTGGTTGTTTATTTCTTAGATGAAAATGGTCATATGTCATTCTTATATCAACATGAAATTACTCTTACTTTTAAGAAGCATTCACTTACAGATTTGGGTGTTTCTTAAGAGGAGTATGAATTTATGAATTTGTTGTTTTATAGTGATATAATTGTGTCATAGGTGAATTTTGATAATGAAGTTTCACTTCTAATTCAGAAGAATTGAATATATTCTTGATATGTGATGCTTTCAGATATATTACATAGTTGAGTGCTAGAAGCTGAAAAGATAAAGAATGACATGTTTTAATATACCTATTTGTCATGTATGTCACAGTGTTGTTTAATACTAATCCAATCAAATGAGATATGAAAATCACTTAGTAGAATAAGTTGCTTAAGTCAGATATTTTCAATATTTTTGTTTGAAAGAAACATTACTGGTTATTTCAAGTTAAGATTTTTTTGTGAGTTCTTCAAAAGTTCCATGGCATCTCTATAAGATGTAGCACAGTGTGAAAAATGATGTGAAAAATGAAACCAGAATTAGCTCCAGATGTATACAGATTGTTCCGGGGTGATAATTACATTTTTCACTTTGAATTTTCCTAATTCAAAGAGGTCAGATTGGCAATCACAGAAGTGATTTATTTTGTTAAGAAGTGAACTGTCTTTTCTACATGAAAGCTCAAGAGATATGAAATTGAATTTGAAGTTGACATTTTGCAGATACTGGGTGGGGATGGCTTGAGTTTGATTGATAATTTTTTTTAGTTTGAGATAGGGTGGGAAGTGAAAAGCTAGCATCTTGCTAAAATTTTAATTAATTTTTTAAGAGGAGATGGAGAGGATCGAGTGCCAAAGATCGAAAGATCAGGTCAAAAACTCCTTTTTAATCACATAAATAATGGGATATGCTTATGAACTTAACATCTGCAAATGTGATTTAAAACTTTACAAATTAGTTGGTGTTAATTTCATGACAAACAGCCACATTCTGATTAATTTTCTTGAGTCCACTCAAAACTTTTTTTGCATTCTTTTTAATAAGCTGTTTAAATTAGCCACATTTTATTACAAAAGAGACTTTAGAGCCTAAATTTAAGAAATGAGGAAATGATCACATTTGGTTCACTGTCATTAAGACCAAACAGATCACTATGCATTTTCTTAAAGCTTCAACTAAGATTATATTTTTCAGTATCCACTCAGTAATTAATAGGTTGATTATATACCATTTCATGTTTTGTCCCATTTAAATTTTAACATTTTTAAGATAAAATGTTACTATTTGGAGTTGAAAGGTTATCTTAAAATATTCAGCATTATATTTTCAAGTGAAGTTTTATATATGTGAATTTATATATGTATATACACACACACACACTTAAGGTTTGTTAAATTAGGTTTATTTATATTTTGAATCTCACATTAAAATAATTAAAGAACTACTTAAGCTCCAAAGCCTGATTTAAATCTTTTCTATTTCTTTAAAATAAGACTCATACAATTTTCAGGAAACTGTACACTCTCTCAAGCACAGAAAAAATTGAACAAATTCTTAATTATATTTCAGATTCAGTTTTTCACAGACGTGTAACTTAATTTGTGCCCAATGTTTATTGTACATGTGTATAAACATTGTAGAAATTTGAATTTAAAGAAAATATTAAATCATTTCAAGTAATATTACTCCAGCATTGTGCAAAGTGTTTAAGTGTTTGTGTCTTGCTCATTTGACATTAATATCATTTTTGAAAGAATTGACACTGCATTCAAGGCCACTTTATAAAAGCATTGCTTTGCTCATCCTAATTCAGTCTGACATACATTCCAATAACACTACCTCCCTTCTTGGGTTTAAAGCTAAATTTATGACTGTGCATTGTGAAGTGCATCATTTAAAAATGGTTTCAACCCAAAACATCTAATAAATAAATAATGTGTATGGCTACTCAGTAGTAGACTTTCTAGACTAGAAATCATTCCATCGGATACTCAACAGTCCACTATCGGAGAGGGCTGTCAGATAAATCTTATGGTAGCTGCATTCATGTCCTGTAAATCACATATTATTGTCTGAGCCCTCTGCCAGGTCATCTATTCTTTTCCCATTTATCAGAAATGCATACAGTATATAGAAAAACTAGAAGCACCATGTAGTCTGGTCTGGCTAATGAGCAGCAAAAGTTAATTTAAAAATACTCTTAGCCTGATTTTTCCTTAAAAATTTTTACATCAAAATATGTAGATTGTTGCTATTTTGGGAAATATTTCCTTCACATGAGGTTTGGTTATTTTTTAATCAAGTTTTCTATTGTAATTTAAAAATTATAATATTCATAATAAGAAACCAGATAATATCATTCTTATGATTCCTTTGTTGTTTTTTGTTTGGATTTTTGCCAGTTGAATTTTTTCTGAATCTTCATATATAATGTTCCTTTCTTTCTTTACTCTCCTAATCTAGTTTTCTTTATCTTTTTGAGTTTATCCATTGCAAATATGTGACATTGTGTTACTGCTTTTGACTTTTTTTTTTCCTTATAAAGGAAAAAATAAAGGATCTTCTTCCTAATAAAGGACCTTATGCTATGCACAAAGATCCTTTATTATTAGGTTCCTCTTACTGTTCGGACCTAATTTCTTACCACTTTGTGGTTATATTTGTTCCCAAGATATGTTGAACTATTTTAAATTACCACATGCCATCATATTTTTGTGTCTTGCATATGTTTTTTCTTTCCCTAAAATTTCCCTCCAAATTTGCTGACTATAATTGTTGGCACCTCTTTATCATTCAGAACCCAGCTTAATTTTCCTCTTCTCAGATCATCATATCTATAGTTGGTATCTTCTTGCTTATCTTCATCTTAGCACCCATCATAGAATATACCATAAATTTTAAGTATACATGTGCGAGTTTGTTACTTTTTTGTCAGTCTCTCTGTCTGTACTCTAGCCCCTATGAAGGTAACAACTATTTATCTTGTTGTTTATTAAAGTGTTCCTAGTACCTAGCACAGTCCTTGGCACATGATCGCTGCTTATTGAAATTTATGGAATAAATAAATAATGCAGCTCACAGCTAAATGGCAGTCTTTTCCTGAAAGCTTTCTTTGACTACTCTGTGCTCCACAACCCTAAGTCTAAGTGAGATACTCATTTAGCATACTCAGTGACCCGTATTAGAATAATTCTTTATTTAAGTTGCCTATGATTTTTATTTCACTACCATTAGACTGTTAAGTTTTATGAAGGTAGGCACTGTGTTTTGTTTTCTATCATGTCTGCAACATCCAGCATAATTATTATTCAACCAAATATTTATATAATGTATAATTAATAAATGTATGGTTATAATGACTATAAATCACTGTAATTTGGGCTTTTGCCTCTTGGTCTTTTTCATTATGACATACCCCCACACTTTTGTGAATTATTAAATCTATATAAAAGTGTTTGTTTTTATTTCGGCAGTTTAGTCATTACCAAATAATATCATGTGCATTTTAAAAACAGGGTCTCATTTTTTTTTTCACTTTTCTTTGGCTTAATCATATTTGGCTCTTTTAAAAAAATCAATTTTATTGAAGCACAATTTATATGCAATATATATGCACACATTTTTAGTGTATAGTTCAATGAATTTTGACATTTATGCAACATGTAGCAGTCATTTCAGTCCAGAAAATTCTCTGTGCCTCATTGCAAGCATTCCCCACCACCGTCACCTCAAGTTGCCACTGATTTTATTTGTTACTGTGGATGAGTTTTACTTATGTTGAATTTAACATAAATGGAGGTTTACTTCTTTTAATTGTGTTGCTTAGATAGTGAGAGGGTACTATATTTAGGGTACATGTTACCTTTTTATTAAAACTTACAACCCAGTAGTCACAAAATGGAAATTTTGAGTATAAGTTGCTTATTGGAAATATACATAAATAAGTCATTTTAACTTCCTTATGCATTTTTTCTCCTCTAAGGAAATCCTATTGTATGGAGTGTTTATACAGCAGTATGATGAAACCATTAGCTATACTTTTAGAATTTTTTTGTTTTTACTGTCTGTCAGGCTCAGTTCAAATGCTGTCTCTTCTGCAAAGTTTTGTGTGAATTTATCTGCCTTGAGCCTTCATGTCTATGCCTGCTCATGGTATTTATTCTTTTGTTTAGCAGACATGTATCAGATACTTTAAGGCAAGCCCCTCCTTTATTTTTTTCTTGTCCCAACCCCATGTAAACTTCCATAACGTTATAATACAACTAGTCTTCTGCCTGCCTCACTCCAATGTGAAAAGCAGTCAAATTGAACAGGGGGAGCATTGCTTATGAACATGAGTAATGCACATCCTGACAAGGCAACTCCTTATTTCTTGTCAGGAGAGATACCTTGCCTAAACTGAAACAGAATGAAACAATAAAGTAAAATACTCTAAGATTGGAAGCATGTATTCTCTGTATTACATACTTATGTGTGGCAAGCTGCTCATTTTTAAGGAAACTATAACCTAGTGAGAGAGACAAATAATTGTAATATAACAGAATTTTATGAAGATCTTAAACACAAACAGAATACAGGGGCATGGAGTGGAGTTAGGGATGGAACACAAAAATGATACCAATATTTACTCTAATGTTAATTTTATTTCTGTTTATGAGTAGATCATTTCAGGCTCCTTTGACTTTCAGTCAGATTTTTTTTCTGGGTTCCATCTGTATTTTCTAGTTTTTTCAGGGTCAGTAGATACTAAAGTTCTTAAAATATTTCTTCTATTCTTTCCATTACCTATTATTTTCCTTGGTTGGATTTTTGATAGCCATGTGCTTGCTTGATCAGTTTTCACTATCCAAATTTTTCAGTACAGCAAATCCCAGTGTGTGTACTTTGTGATGAAAATGGATGTTCTATGAAAAAAAGCATATAGTGGTAAATGTTTGGAAAATGTTGGTTATGTTAATTAGGTTTCTGAATTGGAGAGCCCCTCAAAGCCTTTAGTAAATACGTGTGTGTATATGTATGTATGACTGTGTATGTGTATATATGTAAACTATGTATGCAATAATATATATTGTTTAATCTATAATGAGAATAATATTAGCATATTTGATCTCAGAATCCTTTTTATGGCTGTAGAACATGTGGGTAAAATTCACTGTTGCATATGAGGTAAAACAGTGAATAATGCACAAAATATCTCTTCTTTAATATTCAGATTCTGTTTTTCTCTGCCCATCCAATCATGGTGATTAAAGAAAATCATTAAATATGCAAAATTATAGTTATTTTCTTCATGAAACACTGTGATTGTTTTTGTGTCATTCAGAAGAAATTACCTGTCACTTCTTGTCTGTCCCTTATAGGTAACTTGAACAAAGCTCTCAGTTTACCTCCTGTTTCTGAAGGGTTAGATCTTCAGAACTGGTTATAGTAAGAGTTGGTATTCATCCAAAAACAACTGAAGTTTAACCAGGAGTATGTGTTTGTGTTTTTTAACAATATTTATGATAAACTAACCCCAAGTTTAAAGACAAAATTCATATATTTTGACCTCAATTGATTATATAGCTGTTTCCTTTTTTGATTGAGTGAGACACATTACATTTTTAGTCAATATTGTGGTAATTTATGCTCTATAATCATGTTCAAATATGTAGCATAAATTCAAGAAATCAGGGTCAGAATATATTTTATATTTATGGGATATTAACTATTATTATTGACTAATTTATAGAATTGAGCATTGCTGTGCACTTAAACAGGTCCAAGTCCAAAGAAAATGAAATTAATCTATACATGAATGTCATACGATGTCTGATCAAGTATTTCCATTAAATATTTGTCATGTAAATGAATTAAATTTTAGCAGTAGTTATAGTTACAAAGCTGAATTGTATAGTGGCTGGTGCTCTTCCTATGTCATCCATTTATTCAAACACCAGGATTTGAGGTAGCTTGTAGTCAAGACAATATTAAGTCTTTAATAAGGAGGTTAAAAAGTTAAAGAATTAATAATCAAATTACTGTGATGCCTAAGACCAGGTTTTTCACCATAATCTGTAGTAATTCTGTGTTTTCAAAGTATAATTTATGTGTAAGGTAATTCCTAGAGGTGGTAACAAAAATAATATATTTTGGTGATCATTAACCCTGAGTGGTGAGTGTAGAATGGAATGCAGGTAGTTCACATTCATCCAGGTATTTTAGAAACAAACTTTGAAATAATAGATGGGGAATTGCTCTTCTTCTGATATGATCTGAAGATAAACATGTACAGATATTTATGGCATGAGAACATATTATTAAAATCTCCCTGTGCATATGTTATAAACACTTTTTTAATGTTTTCTTTGCTTCTACTGTAAATTAGAATAAAAATAATTCCAAATCCTATTAACTCTTACTGTCTTCTGTTCTTAGCTTAGATGCCCCCAATTGGACAGTTATGAATTTATAAACTTAAGAGAACTCTATCTTAGAGTTAAATTTATAGACATAAGAGCTCTTTTACCTTTTAGTACTTGTCATGCTATATTATGATTTTTATTTCTTTTGCTAGATTGAAAATTCCCTGAAGTCAGGAAACCATTTCTTTTTTCATTTTGTTTCCACTGCTTATTATTGTCTATATCATAATAAAATAAACACTTAACAAATATTTGTTGAATAAATCAATATATTTACCTAATTTGGTATATACCTTATTTAGGTAAAGTTCCCTTTAATATTGAGCTTTCGATTTATTAAAAATGTAAGAGCAGATACTATTCTATTTAATAATAGTCTTTTCTTCAATTCTTAATCTGAAAGGCAAGTTAGCATTGTATAAGGCTTCAGACCCTGTTTCTATCTATGATAGGATAGACCTATCTCTATCCTATGCTTGCTTAAATGTTTTAAAGTAAAAAAGTGATACATATTAAATCCCTTTCACCTGATGAGCTTTGAGTCTCAAAAGGACCTGGTTAAAAGCATCACAACTAATGACGTTTTTGTGCATGCAAATTATCCTTTTTCTGTAGAATTATTTCTGTTGCCTTTAAGCCACTAGCTTCAGGTAGACCAGCATTCATTTCAGGCATTACAGCTTCTGCTAATAAAGAGAATATGAACAAATTCTGGCTCTTAGAAATGATGTGTTTACCTAAATATATGAATACATTGTTGTATATCAAGGTTTTATAAAAGAAACAAATCTTTATCTGCGTGCAAATATTCTCATTTCTTGTTCAGTGTACTGTTAAGGTGTTTGCATGGCATCAACTTTGAAAAGTGTGTTAAATGTTGAGACTTAGACTTTGACGAACTATGAATCATTACATTTTCTTTGTAAACAGCCTTACTTTTCCAGTGTAAATAGGACTCTGGTAGCAGATGGTTTCTTTGAGACCTGTTGATATGTAGCCTGGTCCAAATAGGATCAGTATAACTTAGTATTTCAACCTTTCATCATTACCCCTTCCTTTTTTTAAATTGGAAGTGTTTATACCTCAGCCTTAGCATGTACTTACAGAAAGTATATGAATGTCAGTATATTGTCTTTGAACTTTGTTACTGTCCGTGCTTATGAACTTTTGATGTCTAGTGGTTGAGTATCAAAAGGAGGGTAGTGATTAACATAAGATTTAAAAAAACAGGCTTTCCATATAATCAAATAGTTTTGCCTTATAACTGTTAATGCTTTATCCTTACAATGGAAAAAGCATAGGTGTTCTATATTGAAATGGTCAGAATTAATTTTGTGTGCAGCACAAACAGTTCACCTTATAAAAAGGAACTAAAGACCTTTGAAGCATGATAGGAAGTCTGTAGGAGTTAGGGCAGTTCAAGGGTCAAGCTGTATTAACTCATTATGAAAAATATTAAATGCACTAACAATTTAAAGTAACTGAAACAAGCCTAATAAACTGTATTTTATGCCAACATGGTAAAAATATTCATGGCTTAAAATTTGATTCAATTGATTTGATTCAGTATGATTACATTTTTTATAATAAATAACTTGCTTTTATAAGATGGAACTGCTTGTCTTTAAGCAACAGTAAAACATTAAAGACTGTGTCAGACTAAAGTACTGTATTTTACTTTTAAAAAATATTGGAGTTGATGGGTTAGTGAACATTAATTGATCTTTATTTAAACCTGGATGCAGACCTTTCCAATATTAATTTAAAGTGCTTTGTTATAACCAAAGAGAAACATAATTTAACTTTAGATGCAGGATTCATAGTGAAATATAGGCATCCTGTTGATTCACTAGCACACTAGGATTTAAAAAACACAACCTTTTAAGGTAAATTTTGTGGAACTGGCAGTACACCCTGTGGCTTGGCAGTCTAGTCAGAAGGATTATACCATGCTGACTATATAACTAGATCTTTGAACATTATTCTCAAGGGTAGTAAATGCAAAACAAAGTAATATCAACTGGCACTTAATTCTCCAAGTTCCCTGCTGATTGGGGTATTCAGTGAAATGGAACTCTTCCTGACAGGAAGTCAGCCTATGAGTATGGAGACATCTGAAAATAAAGTGTGCTTTAATTTGGCACCCTGCTGCTTTACAACTGGTCTTTTAAATTTGAGATTAGGAAGAGAGTTAGCAGAAAGTAGGAATACACAAATGGGAATGTGCTAAGTATAACATTTTCCTTTGGTTTTAATATAATTATGAATATTGGTATTCATCTCTTTCTCAACTGTTTATTACTTGGTTTTGCTTAGTCCTATTTTTATCTACTGAATTTGAAGTATACGGAAAGGCTAGGTTAAAAGCATAAAGGTTGAGATTGTTTAATACCAAACTCTCTGACAGCTTTGTGAAAGCTCAGCTATTATCATATACTTTTTCATAAGTAATGTATAATTTAATAGACTTTAGTCAGAATAATCAGAGTTCTTAGGATCCTGATTTAAGTTTTGCTGTCTATGTAAAGCATACATTGTTTATGTTGGTTAGCTCTGAGATAAAATAGTTCTATAGTACTTTAGTACCCTGACACATAAGAGTTCCTATAAAGTAGCTTTATTTTGGAAGGGACAATTATTGTGTATTATTAGTATTACACATACACTCCATCTGTTGTGCTTTCTTTCGTCAGGCAACTATTTTTAAGCAAGCTGCAATTTTATAATATGAACTTCCAGAAGCATGTATGCAGTTTAAACAAAATCTGAAGATTGATTAGGCCTGAATAAACAATCAGAATGCTGAGGACTATTTGCTCGGTTTTCTAGTAGTAAATTCCTCAGCTGCTGGTGGAGGACTCTGTAGAGTTAGCTGTTGTCTCCATCACTGGGTAACAAAAGGAGAAAGGAAAAGGATACATTGGAGAGGATCTTAAGAGGAAGAGGCCAGAGAAATGTTGTGATGATAGACTTTTGAATTTTAATGAATGTTTTTTCCTCTACTACATGTTAACTCTGTAACTTTGGACAAGTTACTTCACTTGGTTGAAACTCAGTTTCTTAGTGAAATGGGTGTAATAAAGATTGCATTAGATAATATGTATAAAAATATGTAGAATAGTCAATAGAGCAAAGTAGGCTTCAAGTTATTAGATTTTGAATCTAAGTGTTTTAGCACACACAAAATGCTTTCCCTTTGTTTGAATATTTTGAATGACCCTTGTTTTCTTTTCATGAAATTAATTTTATTTCTCAGGTCTTTGCCCTAGTAATTATTTTCTGCAGTGTGTTTTTCATTATTTTCTGTCCTTTTGGGGGCTGTATGCCAGTCCAGTCTATTTTCATCTCAAGCCATAAAAATATTAGAGCTAGGAGAGATCTAGATTAGCAGTTTTTGGCCTTTTCCAAGTAGATAAGGGTAATGGGTAACATTCATACTTTCCATAGGCTCCCAAAGGTGATTTTACTGTTTTCTTTTCTAGCCATAGTCACAGTTCTTTTTGGGAAAATCACTGAAGTAAACCTGACTACAAGTGACTCTGATGCCATTATAGGTATTACTACTCCAATGCTTTTCTTGATGGGCTCTTCATGTACTGCAGTGCTTTTTATTTATGCTACATTACTTTGAACACATGTTCTGTAGTTGAGAAATACTGTAGTTGAGAAATACTTTTAAAACAGTTAATTTAGTTTACTGACTATAAATGTTTTCTTCTGGCCAAATGTATCATTATTATTTACATTTGCTCATTATGATGGGTCTCAACTTGAGTCCTATCCAAATAGTAGAGATAGGAAGGGACAAAAGGAGGTATCATTTGAAAAAGGCCTCTGTGAGGAATCACAGATTCACATCCAGCTTATTCCTGAATTACAGGAATTACCTTTTTCCTTTCTGTTGACTTTACCTCTTTTAGTAGATACTGACAAATTTACTTTCTTAGGAGTGTCTCTGTATTTCCTTTCCAAGAGATATATGTGGTTTACTGTCTTCGTTCAGTTCAAACTCTTCTACCTTATTTTCAGGGTCTCTAAAAGCTCTTTTCTTTTAGCTTATACTTATTTCTATGCTGCCTTATAAATAGTATTTAGATATTTAACATATATTATGTACATCATACTATTTTTCTGGGTAGTTTACCAAAAAGAGTCAAACTTCCTAATCCTAAACCTTTTCTCCACATTGTCTTGACCCTTTCCTTTCCACAGTGTGCTTTTACGTGCAGTAAGTGTGAAAATGCATACTAATGTCCTAAATGCATGCACAGTGTATTCTCTTTGATAGAGAGTAACTATGTATTTGGAAATTCTGTATTTGGAAGCTTAAGTTTTCATTAGGCATTCAGTTAAAACAATCAGTATTGTCTTGGGTCTGTTGGTTTGTCAGGTTATTCTTTTTATCAGATACCACGTAAGTGAGGAAAAATCTAATTTTGGTTTCTTATTCATTTTTCAGAGGAATGATGATCTATTCCATTATCTTAAAAAGCTAATACATTTGCTTGATCTTTCAGAATGGCCTCATTTTTTTATATCCATTGAAAAGATTCACTTGTTTTGTAGCACTTGTCTAATTAGTGAGACTAGAATTCTATATTCAAGTTCTGTAAGTTAAAAGAAAGGTCACTGGCAGTGAGAAAGTTAAATAACGGGATAATTTTTTTAAAGAAGTTTTCTATTTCTTAGCAGTCTCGTTACCAAGCCTGGGCCATTTGACATTGCTACAACTACTTAGTTGGCCATTTGATATTGCTATAACTGCTTTTCTCTTCTGCCAATTGTTAGAAGTTGTTCTTTGTGATATCCTTTTGTTACTAGTAGCTCAGCAGCCCAGCTTTCAGTTTCTTATAGCCTGATAAGCTTTATACTTAGCAAATAATGTGGAGAAAACAAAACATATCACAACTCAATCACTAGTAGAACCAACACTTGGAGCAGAAGTCGACTTGCTTACCTTACATTTTTCAGCTCTTGCCTTATATTACTAATTTTTAAAAATATTTTCATTTTTTTGCATCTTTTGAAGTTTTTGAACTTGTTAATAAAGTTCATTTTTCTTCAGCTTGCTGTTTCTGATGTTTTAAATTGGTTTCTCTAGTGTGATAGGCTGAAAAAAGTTTCCCTAAAAGATATCCATGTCAAATCCCTGGAACTTCTGAATGGTACCTTATTTGGAAAAAGGGTCTTTGTGTGATTAAGCTAAAGGGATACTCATGAATTACCTGTGTGGCCCCTAAATGCCATCACATGTGTCCTTGTAAGTGAGAGTCACAGGGAGATTAGAGATGAACACACAGTAGAGGAGGCAGTGTGAAGATGGAGCAGAGAACAATGTGGCCTTAAGCCAAGGAATGCTGACAGCCACCAGAAGCTAGAAAAGGCAAGGAACATGTTGATTCTCGCTTAGAGCTCCCAGGAGAGTAGCTTTGGTGACACTTGATTTGGGCTCAGTGAAACTGATTTTAGACTTCTGACCTTTAGAACTGTGAGAGAACAGACTTCTAGGATTTTAAGCCATTACATTTGTGGCAATTATAGAAGTTACAGCAAACTATCTAGTAGTGCTTTGACTGTCTTGACTGTTCTCAGTGCAGTGAAGCGCTCTGCCCTTGACCTAACAATGTTAAAGTAATATTTCTTTAACAGCATGTGAATGTTTTTTATATGGAAAATTGAACCAGGTATTGGTGAGTATGCAAACAGAGATTTCTACTCTTAAAGTGTTTCAGCATAGTGGAGGAGACAAATTCCAATTTGTGAAATTACTGACCCAGAAACAAAAAAGCAAAATAAGCTAATATTGCATGTATTTCTAATAGAGATGAACTGATAGGAATAAAATACTGCCAGAGAGATGCACTGTTGATTATTTGTTTCATTAGTACTGTTTATTTGTGTAGCAAAACCAGGTTATCAAGTAGTGTATCACATCACTCTTTGAGTTATGGTGTAGGTTAGAGAATGGTCTACATTTCGATATTTGTCCATAGCATGTCTTAGTACTTTTGCATTATACTTAAAGTTGGTAACAGCTAATCTTTTTTTTTCATGTTCCAAAACTTTTTATTTGCATATTAAAAAACAGTGCCCTCCAATAATTAAAATCATTTGAACAAAAAAAAATAGCACTCTGATTAAACTGCATTTTGCAGACTGCAGGACACCTTGGACCAGCTTTATTTTTACTTTATATATTTCACTGTTGTCCCACCCAGCTTCTTCCTTCAGCAACATGCAATTTCTTTTCCTTCTGTGCCAGCCAGACAGGCAGATGGAAGAGGCAGGCATGGCCTTCACTGTCAGTAGTTGTTGACTCTTTGATATAAAAAGGGGCAACATAGTTATTTAAACTTGATTCATCCTCTTTGTATCTTACAGAGTTAAACTTTGTAGGTTTTTACCTCCAAATATCAGCTAATATTTCATTAGGTTCATTGATAAGTATTTGGAAGAGTTATGGAATCATTGTGGACTGAATGGTCTTATTCGTCTTCACCAGGAAAGTCATTAAGTATACTATGTTTGGCTGCAGGCTGTAGTTTTTGACAACTGTAACATGTTACTGTGGCATGCAGTGTATGTGTCTTAGATAGTATACTTTAAAAGTCAGGACCAAAGCTTTACAGGTAGATATAGCATGAGGCTTGGAAAAGTTTAATTCTGAAGATATAATCAGTTCATAGCATAAACATAAAAGATACCTTACTTGCTCCTAACAAATGCTAAAAGGAATGCAATGTTATTTCAGTTATTTATTTGTTGTTTGATAAAAGACTTTGAACACTGAATTAAAATCTCACTCTATATTGACATTAAGGTTTTACTCAGTGAATACATGGTATCAGTTTGCAGTGTTCACTGGTGAGAGTAGAAGACCCCAAATGGTTAAACAGCAGGAGAGTTTTCTGCTTTCAGTTAAAAACTGCTGTTTTCTATATGCCTTATTTACTACATGTTTAATTCTTAATGTTGTGTGCTATGGGATTGGGCATGCAAAAGTCAGCAGAAAGAGTTCTGGTTTTTACATCTAGAGCTATTACTTGCTGTACAATAATAAAGGCACTATTTTATTGGGTTACTTGTAATTAACTTCAGCACTAGGCATTCATATAAATCATCCGTAATCTGTTTTCTTTAGATTTTTATTCTTTTAAACTGATTTAACGTACTTGCTTTCTGTTATCTTTTTATATATGGATTGAGATTGTAATTGCTTTTTGGAATTAGGCTGTCAGAAGCCAACATATATGTGAATTCAAGAAATGATTGAGGCAAGCTAATTAATTTTATATAACATTTTATAGAGATTTGTTACTGAAATATTCTGTAGCACTATTGTTTTGTTGTGAAACATACTATTTTCTCAAGAATGTCTACACATTCAAAAAGTTAAAATGCTAACAATTATTAATTAGGAGAAATATTTTTTGTTTTTCAAAATCCTGAGAAAGCAGACATGAAATTTCTTTTAACTGTCAACTTACTGACATTCTTTTTTTAATTTTAAACATTTGAATTCTTTATATATTTTTCATAGTATTTGATCAATGCCATTTCATAGGTTGACTAATAATTTATATCATCTTGTACTTAAAACTTTTTATGATTATTAGTTTAAAATGGAATAAAAATGGAATAGGCAAACATTTTTAGATGGAAAAAAGAAGCATCTGAAAAGAAATACATATGTACATCTGGCTGCATTTACATTGACCGTGTATGTTAAACAAAACTAAATATTAGAAAATGAAACTGTCTCTAAAAATACCATCATTTCTTAAATGTTTACAGTGATGTGTAGAAAGAATTTAGAGATGAGATAATTTTATTCTCTCCTACAATATAAAAATTTTGACTTAATGATTATTTTAACACAAATGTTTGGTGTGCTGATGGTGGGGATGGGAGGTATGAAGAAAGCTGTCTGCACACATCCTGAAAGTAGTGCTTTTAAAAATAACTCAGTTTGTAAATACTTTTTATTGTAGCTGGGTACTTTAGATGGGTTAAAGTCTTTTAAAAATAATTAGCTGTTTTATATAGTTTTAATGGAAGTCTTTCATGTTTCCTCTCCAGCAGTCTCTAATGAACATGCCTTGTAATTTCAGTACAGGCTTTGAGATTCCCTAAAGACTTGACTTCAGACCTCAAAGGGCAGCAGTTGCCATATGTCTGGAGAACTGTAGTTGCCAAGCAGACTGACCATGTACTAGTAGGACACATTTATATCGCTCCTGAATGGAAAGCTCTGATCTAAATGTAATGATGATCATCTGTTGAGAGCCTGTAGCTGGAAAGGGTTAGAGTAACTTTTGTCGCCTTTACTGAAATCCAGCTTTCTATATTGATTACTAAAGGATCTTGACTGAGGTGACACCAGTTCAGAAGTTATTTGAAGGATAGCTATTGGCTGGAGAATTTGTTTTTCCTGGAGAAGTTTAAGAACAGATTTTTAAAAGCACTTATAAATACATTAACTTTTTTTTCCACTTTCTGTCTTAAAAATTTTTGACTTCTGCCTCATATGAGTGGAATCGTGCTGTAGCTGTCTTTTTTTTTTTATTAAGGTATAATTGATAAACTCTCATGCCGCCATCTTTAATCAGAAAGTCACAAATACATTAATTTTAATGTATGCTTAAACACAAAAGCAAGGGGACTATTTTTTTTTGTCGATTATTTACAAATAATTTAAAACTAGTAATTACATAATTGATTTCATGGTTCTATCAATCTTGAATTTTTAAATCCTTGCATCCTTTATTTTGTAAATCCAATCAGAAGTACTTATTAAGTAAGCAATTATAAAACTGAACCACTGTTAGTCCAACTTTAATAGTTTTTTTTCTCTCTTTAATTTTAAACTATAGTTATCCATATACATAATCACAATATTTCAGTTATAAACTGAGCAATATTTTTAAAAGCTATGTGTATTTTAGAAGTATGTATTTGCAAAAAATTACTGAAACCAAAACTTTCTGAAGGGCAGTATTTTATTTTTCTATTTCATGTAATGATTTGTTTTACACTCTAAAGAGACAATGGAATAAAACCTTTTACTATTATTATGCTCTATTCTTTCCTGGTATTTGGTTACTGTAGTTTGTGTTAGATATGCTGCTGAGAGAGTGCTGACACAAAGTGCAAACACTGTTGAAAAGTTCTTGATAGTTTACTTTGAGCACTTAAGATTATTATATCTTGACCATGAACAAGTTTTCTCTAGTTTTGACCTTTACTCCTGTGTGTAATGTGGTTCCCAATTTTGTGTTAATACATTCCCTTTGTCATTTGAGCTCTCCTCTGTGGCCTCCTCCCTTGACTCTTAATAGTGTTTTTGTCATCTATTGAGGTAATTGGAGCTATATCCAACCAATTTCATTTATTTTATAAAGGCATATATAACTGTAACTTCTTAAAATAGCAATACTGATATTTTATTGGATAGTACAAGCTTTTACTTTTTTTTAATGGGGAAAGTGAAGTAGTTTGATAAGAGTTTAGGTTTTTGTTAACAAATTATTCTTCATTCCTTTGTTTAATTTAAATCATTTGAATCCTTTAGATCAGTATTGACAAAAAAAAAAGAGTATTTTACTGCCAAGAGCAACAAAGTGTATTTCATTTGTAAAGATACAGAATACTGACTTAAAATATTTTAATATATGAGATATATGCATATGTACACACACATATGTATATTTGTAGTTTTGATATCAGTATTGTGAAACTTCAGTGCTTGTTATATTTAGAGGTATTTCAGAGCAATTTTGGACAAATAAATATTGTCCAGTTAGAAAAATATCTGTGGACTTTTATTTTCTGTTCTTCATTTGGAGCATATTATTTTTAATATAAATTTCAATTTTTTTTTTTCAGGAAAAACATGTAGATTGTTTCAAAAATCTAATTATAGTATAATATTTAAACTGAAAAATAACATTCCCCTGCCTCAATTCTTCCTTTCCCCTTTACTTCTCCTAATTCTTACTTTCTGGAAGAAGCTGTGTTTAAATCTCTTAACTGCTAACTTTGCTATTTACCTTAACATTTCTAAATGATATTACATCCTATTCTTGATTTTTCTAATTTAAACATCACCTGATATCTTCCATGGAAGATGAGTATTTAGTACATATATTGCTGTGCATTTATGTTCACACTCTTCCTTGTTCCAGTACAGTTATGTAATAATATTTACTTGAAACTGACTTACATTGTGACAATGTAAATATTCATGGCAGAGCTACAAAGTGTACCATGACTCCCCTCTACTCCCTCCCTCCTTCCCTCTTTTCCTTCCTTCCACTTGGCTTGTCTCTTTTTTATTCTTTCTCCTTGAGTTAATAATTTCTTTTTTGTTTATTTAAGTTTCTGTGCACCCACCATTGATTTATTTCTGAATTTTCCATGGTGATCATAATACTTCTACCAATGTGATCAAACACACCTGTTACCTATTGGTTCCATTGTTTTTCTTGAAGATATAGTACATGGAGTTCTCCATTTTCCTGTTCCAGTCTAGATTGGTTTCTGTTTTGGTCTGTAGAAAGCTGTCATCTGGAGCCTTCTTTCATTATCAACGTAGAATATTACTTCTCTTTCTTATGCTCCAGTATCTATCTCCTATGTCCCATAGTGGCCTTCTTTTCTGAAAGGCAAGCTGATTCAGCATTTATTGATCACTTATTATATATGTGCTGGTAATTGTTACAGCACTGGGAATCTTGTAGAGAATAAAGCAAAGAGAAAGGCAAAAAAAAAAAGAAATCTGCTAAGTATGCCATGGGAAAATTAAGGCAGAACAGGGATGGTGGATGATGGTGGGTGTCTATTAATTTTGATGAGGCTCATCTTTTGTAATTTGTTGAGAAAGAATGAATGATGGGTTGAATTTTTTAGACTTCCTTGTGCTAAAATTATCTTTTTTTTAATACTTGACTGATAGCTTGTTTGGATATAGTTTCAGAGGCTGAAATTTATAATTTCTCCAAATTTTTTTCCCCTGGCAGCTTTTAGTATTTTTATTATTTTAAAAACTGTTGTTGTTACTCGTTTGTGCCTTGATGTGGCTGGATCTCTTAAAATTCATTGTCTTTGGTAGTTTATGTGAATCTTTTCAGTTTGAAAAGTTTATGCATGTTCAGAGAAATTTTCTTAAATTATGTCTTTGGGAATTATGTTTTTTTCTCATTTCTGTTTCGAGAACTCTTAAATGTTGAACTATCTGGATTAATTTTCTAAATTTTATATCCATTCTCAACTGTTTTCCTTTATCTTTTATTTTACTTTCTTAGAGTCTTTTCAACATCTTTCAGAATTTTTGTTTGATAATATACTTTTAATATCTAAGAGCATTCTAGTTTTCTGAGTTTTTTTGCTTGGATGTGAGAGCTGTGATGGTTTATTTTAATGTGTAAACTTGACTGGCTCATGAGGTGTATCCTCAGATATTTGGTCAAACATTATTTTGAGGTTTTCTGTGAGGGTGTTTCTGGATGAGATGAGCAGTTAAATCGGTAGGCTAAGTAAAGTAGCCTGACCCCCCTGGTGTGTGATGTGCCTCATCCAGTCAGTTGAAGGCCAGAATAGAAAAGAAGGTAGACATCTCTTAAGTAAGAATTCTACCTGCTTGGCTGCCTTAGAATGGGACATTGGCTTTTTCCTGCTGTTGGACTCAGACTGAAGCATTGGATCTTTCAGAGTTTTGAGTCTGTAAGCTTTCAGACTGGAACAATCATTGTTTTTCCTGATTCCTAGGCTTTTTGACTTCGAGTAGAATTATGCCATTGGCTCTTCTGGTCTTCACCTTGCTGACTCACCCTGCAGATCTGGGTACTTGTCACCTTCCATGATTGTGTGAGCCAATTCCTTAAAGTAAATTAAAACAGATGTTTCCTTCCTATTGGTTCTTTTTCTCTGAAGAACTATAATACAGGGCAGAGAGTTACCAGTAAAATCCTGCCCTGATTTTTTTTTTTACATGGAGAATTTATCTTTCTCATGTTGTTAATTATACTTTTCTTTAGTCTTCCTTTCCCCACCCCTTTAACAATATTCCTTTTTTCTATTGACTCTCCACTCCCCACCACCCCCATTGGGCCCCTGGCTTTTTTCTTGGAGATTTGTCATCAAAAAAAGTCTTTCCTCTAATGACTGGTAAGCCTTTGCTCTCTACTCATGTTTAAGTGTAATGCACAAAAAACCTGTGTGCCTGTGTGTGAATTTCCTACTGGTGATGGATGAACTACCTTTGCCTTGATAGACCCTTAAATTTTATCATGGCTTTTCATTTCTCTGAGAGAAAACTACTCTGATACTGTTTGGAGTCTCATAGTTCAGAAAGTATACTTTTGAGTTTTTTTGTTTTTTATAGTAAGGATTTTTAAAGTGTTCAGAATTTTACTTCTCTGGGAAGTAAACTTCCAATCTTTTATCGTGGTGGGGATAGTCATTAAGTATGGGGAGAGGATCTGGGATTTTGTATTTTTTATACCATGTTTCATTAACTTAAACTGTTTTCATTCCTGTCCCTCAGCCATCCTCATAAGTTCTCAGAGCCTTCAATTCTTGGCCTAAAGGGTTTTGTAACAAGCATTGCTTTGCTTCTTCAGGTTGATTTTCTCCAGGTTGTAGAGATATTTCACCCTCTCTCATATACTGTTGTCTCCTCTTTGTTATCTGTGTTCCTGGCTTTTGCTGTATTTAACCTGAAGCTATTCATTATATATCTCTTTTCTTAAGAGTGATAGATAGTTTAGTAATTATATAGCTAGAATAAGAATTAATACTACATTTTTATGTCAACATTGATGACTTGACTTTTCTTGCTCCCCCCAAAAAAAGAAAATGGCAGAATGGAGTATATATAGTATATCTTGTGAATCGGTGCCCTGATTTTGTTTGCTGTAGATCATGGTAATATTTGGGACTTAGTTTAGAAATTTGATTAATTTATGTAGTGCCTTCAAGACACTAAAAAGTGTTGTAGGAGATTATCAAATTTATAGAAAATTGAGAAGTTCACCTTAAGGAAGTTAGAATTATGTTAAAATATTATCAATTAATATATAGCAGATTAGTTGGTGCCCCTTTTCTGTATATTAGTTTGTTGAAGGTAGGAAGGAATAGTTTTAATTTGGTTAATGAAGTTTTTTTTCTTTTCCCTCAACCTAAAAAAAGACTTTTATCATCAAAAACCAGGTATTTGAAAATTTGGTGTTTATTTGGTTATAAAAGAAAGTTTATTTAATAAATTTCATCCTATCTTTGTTGTTGTATGACTTAAGGGCATTAGTAAGCTAAGAGTGTATTTTAGTAAAAATTGACCAGTCAACAATTATAGCTTAGGAAGTGATAGTCAATTAAATACAGCTCAGAACAGGTATGAAATTATTGACTCATTTGTTGTGTTTTGAGTCCTTCCTTTCCAAAGTGCTGATATGTGTTTTGAAATTACTTAGTTGCATTAGTGGTTGTATCTAAGGCTTTTAACGTGTTTTTCATCAATACCTCTGGGAAGAGAATAACCAAGACCTTTAAATGTACTGTGCATTTTGTATCTCTACATAATTGTAAATACTTTGATGAAATATTGAAATGATCATGAAAGATGATAACCATTAAACTTTTCTTTCAACTATTAAAACTCACTGAGGGTTATATTGAACTGTGGTTTATGAAATTGTTTAGGCTAACACCTTATTTGATAATTGTCTCAGAAGTGGAGAAAAATGTTTTAGGAAAGCACAATTAATGAATCTTCTCTTCCAATCTTCTTTTCCAGTTTTGGCAATTTCCCTTAGGATTATAGACAGTGTTAGTATGGAAAAAGTTTGGCTTCGACTAACATCTAGGCTTACTAAAAAAATTATTTTTATATTCTCATGGGTTTCAGATTCTTTTTATCCTGGTTATTCTTATTAGTATGTAATTAGGTACCTACTGTGTAATACTTTATTAAATATTAATTTGTAATTAGGAATGGATTATAAACAAATTAAAACTCTGTGATATCTGAGATTTGTCAGATTTTATAACAATATCAAAAGTATGAGTAAGATTTGTATTTTCCCTTCATTTATCATTTTATTAAAATTGTTTTTTTACTCCCCTAAATTTTTTTTATAGCTAGTGAAAAAGTTTTATTCTAGATAATGAGATAGTAATTACTCTAAGTTAACAAGTACATTTTTATAGATGATGCTTGGGAAACAGGAAGTCTAATGTTTTAGCACTAATAAATTTGTTTCTGAACTTTTATTAAAAATAAGACGTTTCTACTTCTATGTCTATATCTTCATATCTAACTTATTTTTAATTTAACAAATATTTTGTGTGACATACCAAGTAAAGTTCAGGTCATAAAAATTTTTAGATAAGTTTTCTATATTTTTACTAACTTGAAGTAGTTTTTGATCTGACATAAATCATGCTGTTTAAAGTGTTTGTGAAATTTAAATAGTATGCTTCCTGATTTTACATTATGAGTAAAGGTTTGTATACATAAATGAAAATCAAATCAAATTCATGTTTACTTATCTACTTAAAATTTGAGTCTCTCTACTGTTATCTGTTTTACCTATGTGGAATCTTGATATCTGTGTGACTTACATAATAAAAACCTCCACCTGTTGCAGTTTTAGATCAGAAAAACAGATTTGAGAAAAATAATACCAGTAAATATTTTTTAACATGAAATGCCTGATCTAAAGAATTATATATAGTATAACTGCTTGCCTATTTTTTTTTAGCAAGAAAAGTAATTTTACTTCCTCTTTCCTAAAGTTTCCATTTTGAGATTTTTCCTTCAAGTTAAAGGAGCTAAATGAAAATTAATTAAAAATCCTGCCTCCTCATAATCTGGTGCTGTATCACATTTCCACGTGGCTTGCTGAGAGTTCTTTGTTGGGTGTAAGAGTTGAGGAGTGAGCATATGCTTCTTTTCCTTGACTGTGGTATCCCTTGAGGTGTCACCATCCCTGCTGTCTATCAGCAAAGGTCACAGCTGGGTTCTCCTCAGCCCTTCAAAGCCTCAGCTATCTGTATTTCTTTCTAGGATAATTTTCTGACTGTTGCTATGGCATGAGTTACTTTGAGGCTCTTTTAGGTCCATCTGCCATTAAATCTTTATCTACTATTCCTGTGCATTACTAGGCTTAGGGCAACCTTTGAAACTTGTTATCTCTCTGCGCTTTTCCAGGGAAGGGAGACATGGGAACTTCTGCGCTAAGAAAAAAAACTTACCTGTGGTTTCTGCTTTTTTCGTTCTTTTTCCTACTTCTGAGAAGAGTGGAGGGTGTGACAAAGGTTGAGGGTGAAAATAAAAATTACACTCTCAGAGATGTCCTTTATGGAATTTGATTACTTTATACTATTTGTCTGCTAATTTTATTTGCTGGAAGGAAAGGAGTTCTAAATTAGACTGGTATATGTATTTATCTTTGACTTGGTTTATGTCAGTGAAAGACATGTAACATCTTTATTGTTTCAGTTGAGTGGCAGTTGTGAATTTTGAGAGAATATGTGTGTATCGTAGACTTATCAACCACTAATATTTGAATGTTTGTAAGTTACTGAATCATAGAATAATAGAGCTTGAAGGTAATTTTTAAAGGAGATATCTAAAAACCTGGCAATGTAGTGATTCATGGACATATCCTGTTACCAGAACCAGTTTGAGAACATATACCTCATGACTTCTTGTTTATTGCTCTTTCCTAAGCACATTACTTTATCTTCTCTCCTAGGATTAGCCATTTACTATCCTCAAATGTCTGGCTAACTTCATACCTAATTTTCATTCTACTATTATGCTCTTACCTATTCACGAAATAGAACCTTGTAACAAAATAATAGCCATTTAAGTCCTGAGACCCACCTTGGGTTTTTCAAAACATAAAAAAAGAAAATAATGTAAAATTGGGGATAAGAAGGAAAAAGTAGAAGAGAAAGGATAAGGGTGAAAATAAAATAAGAATTTGGTGTTACCCAAAGAGGTTGTTGGGTGAAATTACATGGAATTTAAAACTCTTAAAGGTATTATATTCAGAAAATATAAATATGGCTTATAGTAGCAATGATAAGTACACCAACATTGCCTTTTGTTTTTAGCTTTATAAAAGATCACTTGAGGCATACTATGTATGTGAAATATAAGGGGCTCCTTAGTTTTAAGGAACATAAAGATTCTGTTTATACTTCCAGTTCTTTAAAAAAATATATGCATGTGAACATAAACACACATTGGCATTTCTCAAATCTAGCTACCTTTCAATTCCTGTATGTCCAACTTTATTGGATTAATGCTTATTTTACATGTGTTTAGAATAAGGATTAAAATTTTCATTTGTACATACTCTATACTCATTGATTTCCTTCTTGTGTTTTCTTTAATGGAGAACTTATTCATAAATTATGTAGTCAGTAGATTTATAGCATCTTTTGCAAATTCATAGGCTAGTGAGCTGTAGGTTTCCAGCTCAAAAGTGGTCTAACCAAATTCACTGATCCTCTTTATCTCTTTCTCAATCACTAAACATCAATTTTTATGGTAGAATATATGCTATTTACTAAGTGTGCTGAACTACTTAATTCTGTCTTCCCCTCATTTGGGGTCATGCATCTCTTTTCTTAAATAAAAATGAACCTCTGTCTTTCATCTTCTTTGCTGCTTTCATTTCCAACTCCCAGCTATTTCAGTTAAATTAGTAGTGTATAATGGTAAAAACAAAAAGATCAATATAAATATAGATAGGCTAATTTAATTTATAGAAAATCAAATTTTTCCTAACTTATTTACTTTTTAATACCAACTATTCATGTGTTCACAGGGCTTCATTGGGTAGGTAACATGTTTAACAAAAAGCTCCCTTTAAGAGTTAAAGTATGAAATTGATATGGGTGGTGTTTCATAATTGTTTTAAAGAAATAACCTACGGAGTGAAATTTGTTCAGCTATTTTCTGCTATTTTTTTAGGAGTGGCAGAATTCTATTCAGAAGAATGCAGGCCTTGCTTTTATTGAACTTGTCAATGAAGGAAGGTAATTTATATCCATTTATATTTTACTTAAAAATCTTACTTTATTTTTGCCATTAGAACTGATATTTTTAGATACTGCATTGTTTTTTGCAGTTAGCAATGCAGTGGAGCTCAGATATTAATTATTAAAAATGTGTTTATATTTAATGATTTTATGATTTTCTTCATAGGTACATGTTTAATGATAAAGTTCCGATCAATAATTTCAAAAAGTAGGACTGAGTTTGGCAAAAGTAAACTGGTGATTCTATTAGGATATATAAGGAAAACTGTTAATTAATTTGGATGCCTGTAAAGTTCTATTATATTTGTAGAGTCAGTAAGTAAACTAAGATGTCTATATTATCTCTTATGTCATGGCCTTGTCATAAGGGAGAAGGGGAACAAGTTTTTTTTTTGTGTGTGTGTGTGTTGTGATATAATGAGAACGTGTAGGAAGGAGAAAAGTGGTACGGTTGCCATTTAATGAAAACAGAAGAATTCAAGGAAAGAAAATTCAGTAATAAGAGAGAAAAGCAGGGAAAGTATAGAGATGAAAAGGATTATATAAGGGAAAAAAACCATTTAAGACAGTAAGAGAGTTAGAAAGTATAAGTAAATTGAGGAAATGGTGAGTGGACTACTTTGTATCTGTTTTGTGGCAGCTGATTTTGCATTGATTGAACTGAAGACTCAGTATACAGAGTATAGATTGAAAGGTTGGAAATAGCATTGGCTCCCATTGGAAATAGCATTCTGACAAGATTATTTTTAGGAATGTTTCTTTATAATGTTCTGGCTAGTGTTGAAAGAATGACATCACTACTAAGGAGCTATTTGAACTAGTAACAAGGAATCCAGCCTCTGTCTTATTAATGTTACAGAAAAGGGAGAAAAGGGTTTTGATATCAATTATTTAATATTAACTACCACTAAAATTCTTTCACTCAGCAAATAATTATAGGAAAACACTAGTATTGGAAATAAATAAACCTGCAATTACAATGCTTTATGCTAAATTCTGTATAGAAGTGTTTAAGTACAGGTTACCAAAGTAAAAATGAGAAAAAAGAGAAAGACTCTTCAATTTAGTTTAGAAGAATTGGTAAAACTTCCCCAGGGAATATGATTTTGAGATGTTATTTTCTTATTTTCCAGTTTTATTGAGGAATAATTGGTATAATCACTGTATAAGCTTAAGACAGGATGATGGTTTGATTTACATATATTGTGAAATGATTATCATAATATGTTCAGTTAACATCTCATATAGACACAACACAAAGAAAAGAAAGAAAAAGGATTTTTTTCTCCTTGTGATGAGAACTCTTAGGATTTACTCTCAATTTTCTTATGTATAATAACAGCAGTGTTAACTATAGTCATCACGTTGTACATTATAACTGTACTACTTATTTATCCTGTAACTGGAAATTTGTACCATTTGACCACCTTCCTCCAACTCCCCCTTCCTCTCTCCTCTGCCTTTAGTGACCACATCTTTTTCTAGAAAATGAATTTTTTAAAAAATTCCACATATAGTGAGATTATGCAGGTACTTGTCTTCTCTGTCTCTTTCACTTAGCGCAATGCCTTCAGTGACTATCCATGTTGTTGCAAATGGTAGAATTTACTAATTTTTAAGGCTGAATAATGTTCTGTACATATATGCATGCCACAACTTCTATCCATTCATCCATTTATGGATGCTTAAGTTGTTTCCATGTCTTGGCTATTATAAATAATGCTACTGTGACCACAGGTGTGCAGATATCTTTTTGAGTTATTGTTTTCATTTTCTTGAGATATATTCCCACAGATCGAATTGCTGTATTGTTATGGTAGTTGTATTTTTAATTTTTTGTGTATCCTCTGTACTGTTTTCCATTGTGACTGAATTTCTAATCCCACCAGCAGTGCACAGGGTTTTCTTTTCTCCATATCCATGCCAGCATTTATCTCTTGTCTTTTTGATGGCCATTCTAACAGGTGTGAGGTGACATCTCATTGTGGTTTTAATAATTTGCATTTCCCTAATGACTAGTGATTTTGAGCATCTTTTCATATACCTGTTGGCCTTTCATACATCTTCTATTCAGGTCTTTTGTCCATTTTTAAATTTTGTGTGTGTGTGTTTTATCGGATATATTGCTTGCAAAATTTCCCCCCATTTGTCTTTGCATTTTGTTGATGGTTTCTTTTGCTGTACAGAGGTTTTCTGGTTTAATGTAAACCCACTTGTCTATTTCAGATTTTGTTGATTGTGTGTTAGGTGTCATACAGGGAAACCATTTCCAAGGGTCACGTCAAGGAGCTTTATTTCTATTTTCTGTTTACTTCTAGGGGTTTCGAGGTTTTAGGGATTACATTTCAGTCTTTCATTTCGAGTTAATTTTTATGAGTGTCTAAGATAGGAGTTCAGTTTCGTTCTTGTGCATGTGAATATCCAGTTATCCAAGCACTGTTTACTGAAGTGACTGTCTTTTCTTCATTGAGTATTCCTGGATCCTTTGTCAAATATTAGTTGACCATATAACCTTGGTTTATTTCTCTCCTTTTGATTTATGTCCATTAGTCTCTTAGTCAGTTTTTATGCCAGTATCATACTGTTTTGATTACTCTAGCTTTATAGTATAGTGGGCAAAGAGTGTGATGCCTCTTGCTTTGCTTTTCTTTCTCAGGATTTCTCTCTCTGGCTACTTGGGGTCTTTTGGGGTTCCATATAAATTTTAGTTTTTTTCCTACTTTTATAAAAAGTCATTGTAATTTTGATATGTATTGCATTGAATCTATACATGGCTTTTGATAGTATTGATATTTTAACAGTATTAATTCTCCCAATAAATGAATGTGGAATATGTTTCCGTTGATTTGTCTCTTTGAATTATTTCATCAACATCTTCTAGTTTTCAGAATAGGTATATTTCATTTCCTTAGTTAAATTTATTCCGAAGTATTTTATTGTTTTTGATGCTATTGTAAATGGGATTAATTTCTTTATATCTTTTTCAGAAAATTGATTGTTAAGTATAAAACACTACTGATTTTTGTATGTTGATTTTGTATCCTGCAACATTACTGAATTCATTGATTAGATCTAACAGTTTTTTGCTTGAGTCTTCAAGTTTTTCTATATGTAAAATCACAATATCTGCAAATAGTTTTACTTCTCCCTTTCCAAATCTGTTACCTGTTATTTATTTCTTTATCTCTCTCTCTCTCTATCTATCTATCTATCTATCTATCTATCTATCTATCTATCTATCTATCTATCTATCTAGTCTATCTGTCTAGCCTGGGGCTTTCAGTACTATGCTTAATAGGAGTGGTGAGAATTGACATCCTTCTCTTGTTCCTGATCGTAGAAGAAAAGCGTTCAACCTTTTGCAATTGAGTATGATGTAGATGTGGGTTGTCATATATGGTCTTTACTGTGTTGAGATGTTGTTTCTATGCCTAATTTGTTAAGAATTTTCATCATGAATGGATGTAGAATTTTGTCAAATGCTACTTCTGTGTGTATTGAGATGATCATATTCTTTTCTTTCATTCTGTTAATGTGATGTATCACATTGATTGATAAGAATTGTTTAACAATCCTTGCATTCCAAGGATAAATCCCACTTGGTCATGGTGAATGATCCTTTTAATGTGCTGCTAAATTCAGTTTGCTATTACCTTATTGAGAATTTTTGCATCTATATTCATCAGGGATATTGACCTGCAGTTTTCTTTTCTAGTAGGTCCTTTTCTGGTTTTTGGTATCAGGATAATGCTGGACTCATAAAGTGAGTTTTGATTTTTGTGATGCAAAGAATTTTGATTATTATTATTTTTTTTAAGGTGTTTGTAAAGGATTGGTATTAATTCTTGTTTGGTAAAACTAGTGAAGCCATCTGGTCCTGTGTTTTTCTTCATTGGGAGATCTTTGATTACTGATTCAATCTCTTTACTAATAACTGATCTATTCAAATTTTCTGTTTCTTTTTGCATCAGTCTTAGTAAATTGTATGTTTCTAAGAATTTTTCCATATCTTCTAGATTATGCATCTTTTTGGCATGTAGATTTCATAGTACCCTTTTATGATATCTGTATTTCTGTGGTACCAGTTTTAATGTCTCTGTATTTATAATTTTGCTGATTTGGATCCTTTTTTTCCTTAGTAAGTCTAGCAAAGGTTTTTTCAATATTCTTTCTCTTTTCAAAGAACCAACTCTTAGTTTGGTTTAATCTTTTCTATTGTTTTTATTTCCTCTATTTCTGTTCTAATCTTTACATTTTCCTTTCTTCTGCCAATACTGTGCTCAGTTTGTTCTTTTTCTAGTTACTTAAGTAGTAGAGTCAGGTTGTTTTTTGGGATCTTGGTTCTCAATATAGGCATTTATTGCTATGAACTTCCCTCTTGGCAGCTCTTTTGCTGTGTCCCATAGATTCTGGTGTGTTGTGTTTCCATTTTTTCTTTGTCTTAAGAAACTTTTTATTTCCTATTTAATCTCTTCTTTGGGTATTTGGTTGTTCAGGAGAGTGTTGTTTAGTTTCTATATATTCATGAGTTTTGCTGTTTTCCTCGTTACTGATTTTAGTTTCATGCTGTTGTGGTCAGAGGAGATAGTTGGTATGATCTCAGTCTTGAATTCATTCAGACTGCGTTGTGGACTCACATATTGTCTATCCTAGGCAATGTTCCATGTGTGCTTGAGAAAAATATGTATTTTTGCTGTTGACAGAATAGTCTGTGTATCTTTGTTAGGTCCCCTTAGTCTATAGTGTTCAAAACCACTGTTTCCTTATTGATACTCTGTTTAGATGATTTATCCATTATGAAACGTGGAGTATTAATGTCCCCAACTAATACTCTATTACATTTATTTTTCCCTTTAGCTCTGTCAGTTTTTGTTTTATATATTTAGCTGCTCTGATGTTGAGTGTGTAAATATTTATAATTGTTAACTCTCTTCTTGATGGATTGATACTTTATCATTAGGTATGACCTGCTTTGTCTTTTATACCATTTTTAGTTTAAAGTCTACTTTGTCTAATGTAAGCATAGCTACCCTTGATTCTTTTTTTTTTTTTTTTGGTTACCATGTGCTTGAAATGGTTTCTTCCATCCCTTCACTTTCAGTCTATGTGTGTCTTTAAGCCTAAAGTGAGTCTTTTGTAGACAGCACATTCATATGTTCAAAGTAATTATTGATAGGTAAGTGTTTACTATTGCCATTTTGTTGTTTACTGGTTATTTTGTAATCTGCTCTTCCTTATTTCTTACTCTGCTTTTTTCCTATTTTGATGTTTTGGTGTTACAACTATGCTGTTTTCTTTATCGTGTTCTTTTATGTAATTGCAGCATGTCTTTCTTTGTGGTTACCATGAAGCTTACATAAAATGCTTTAAAATTATAACCACCTATTTTAAACTGATAACTTCAATAGAATTCTAAGACTTTAAAATTTTACTTCTCCTCCCCCTTATATTTAATTTTATTGTTGTTACAGTTTACATATTTTTACATTATGTGACTAATAATAGATTATTGTAATTACGGTTATTTTTATACATTCATTTTTTAAACTTTTAAACTAGAGTTTTTAGTAAATTATGCACCTTCATTACCAAATTAGAGAATATAACTTTAGCTATATTTACCATTACCAGTGACTTTTATGCTACTTTTTTGTCTTTATGTTAATTAGTATACTTTTACTTCCACTCAAAAAACTCTCCTTAGCATTTCTTATAAGGCAGGTCTAATGGTAATAAACTCCTTTAGCTTTAGTTTGTTTGGATAAATTTTTATTCCTCCTTTATTTGTGAAGTGTAGCTTATTGGGTATAGTATTCTTTGTTGACAGTTTTTTTTTCTTCCAATATTTTGAATATGTCATCCTATTGTTTTCTGGTGTGAAAAGTTTCTGTGGAGAATCCACTGACAGTCTTTTGGGGGTTCCCTTCTTTGTAACTTCTGTCTTTTTTCTTGCTGCCTTTAAAATTCTTGCTTTGTTTTTGACTTTTTACAGTTTAATTATAATTTATCTTTGGTGTATTTGGGTTCAGATGGATCCAGATGTCCATTTCTCTCCCCAGATTAAGACTTTTTTCAGCCATTATTGCTTTAAATATATTTTCTGCCCCTTTCTCTTTCTGGAATTATTATTATGTAAATATTGTTTATTTTTATTGTGTCCTGTAAGTTATATAGGCTTTCTTCATTCTTTTATATATATTTTTGTCCTTTTTTCTCCTCTGGATAATTTTTAATGTCCTTTTCTCCCTATAGCTAATTCCTTCTGCAAGATTGAGTCATATTTTGAAACTCTATAGAGTAAAGTCTTCAGTTCAATTATTGTATTTTTTTTACCTGTAGAATTTCTGTTTATTTTTTCTTATGCCCTATATTACTTTTGATCTTCTTGTTTCGTTCTTGCATTTAGTTTTCTGTGTATTATTGTAATTCATTGAACTTCTTTAGGAGTATTATTCTGAATTCTTTGACAGTTCACAGACCTCCATTTCTTTAAGATTAGCTTTTAGAGCTTTATTTGTTTCTTTTCATGATCTTTGATTCCTTACATTAGCATCTGTGCATTTGAGTAATCAGGTTCCTCTTACAGGCTATACAGGTTTGCTTTTGCAGAGATAGATCTTAACCAGTCAGCTCAGTTTTGGTTTTTGGGTGTGCCTGCTGACAATATCCTTGGGCATGTGGGGCCTATTATTATGGTCTGTTTTTGGGTAAGTTAACTGTGTGAGCTCTAAATTTAGTAATGGGGTTGTGTGCCACTGGCTGAAAAGAGTTTCATAGGACTGCTGGTTTGGTTCCCCACTCAAATGAAGCTGCAGATTAGGCTCCGTGGTTGCCTGGATTCTCTGCTCAGACTTACTTAATGGTCAGGACTAGGTACTATATTCAATTGTAAATGCGAATATGAATTAGCTTCCTGCATGACAGAACAATAGTATGGGACCCAGGGCCTGTACAGCTTTTTGTTTGGGGACCTGAGTCTGGAAAGAATGTGTATTAAAGGCCCTGGTTCAGGGGAAGCCATCAATTTTGCTCTGCAGACATGGAAAGCCAAAAACTGTTTTCTCTGTTCAAATGCCTCTGTAGGCAGGGCTGTTGGTTGAGCTATGCATTTTTCCCATGTGCTCTGGTTTCGTGGGTCAGGTAGACTTTAGGTTGCTTTCACTGTTGAGTGGAACTGTGAATCAGATTCCCTGTCTGGGCACAGTAGGAGAAGCAGCTTTAAGACTAGAAAAACGCTTTGTTTGTTGTCTTAACTGAAGCTGACCCATGTCCCACGTTTCCTGTCTTAGCTGGTCTGTCGGCTTTGCTCTGCACACTATCAGCTCCTTTTGCCTTGGAGATTTTAAGCAAAGGAATATCACTGTGATATTTTGATTTTGGAAATACGATTGGCAGAAATGCTCAGGATGGGTTGAAGGTGAGACCTGATTGAAATCTTGCTACTGAAGAACAGTAGCAAGGCTATTGCTGTTATCCATCTTAGAAACAGGACTAAATTATAGTCTGAAGTCTGACAAATAGTGGGAAATCAATAAATATTTCTCAATGAGTAAATGACTAATAATTAAGTTCTACTTTTAGCTAAAATTTGCAAGTACTTATTCATCAGAAAAATAAATATCTCTTAGGCTGAATTTGAACAGTGAAGTGTAGTGAAAGCTTTCAAACTTTATGTATAGAGAAAGAGGTGTTGAGAGCTATTGTTCTAATATATTCTTATTTTCCTTAATGCAAAACACTAATTCAAAGGTTTTTCTATAATTTATAAGGGCTTATTTGTTTAAGGAAAATTCTAGTTTTTTCTTAAAAAAATTTGTTATAAAAATTGGTTTTGGTTAATAATAAGCTATTAAGTGTAAACACCCTCAATTATGCAAGTTACCTTTAGATTTAATAGATAAGGTGACGTGGCCTAGTGATTAATGGCATTTGCTTTGATGTTAGCCCTGGTTTCAAGTTTCAACTCTGACACTGAGAAAGTACTCTTCTGTGAGTCTCCATTTTCTCATCTGTTCATTCAGCCATTATTTATTATGCATTGAGTGTGTATCATGAATTGTCCTTGATGCTGTAGATACAGCAATAAACAAAAAATATAAAAATATTTTTTCTGGTTGATCTTACATTTGAACAGTCATTGACAGATGATGAACAATAAACAAATAATGGGTCAAAGGTGGTAAGTAGTAAGGAGAAAGATAATGTGGAGGTTGAGGGGAAGGTAGATTTTTGAAGGAAGTATAAAGGGTTGGTATAGTTTTCAGTTTAAATTGAATGGTTAGATTAGAATTCATTGAAATGTGACACTGCAGCATGCATTTGAAGGATGTGAAAGGTCTAACCATAGAGATGTAGTGGAAGAGCATTCCAGTCCTAGGGAACAGCCACTAAATAGATGAAAACTTTCTTGGCATATTTGAGGAATAAAGACAATATGGCAAGAACAAAGTGATCAAAGTAGAGAGAAGTTTAAGTACTGAGGTCAGAGAGATAACATGGGTCAAGAATTTGTGTAAAGCCTTGGAAATTAATTCTCTGAGAAATGACAGTCACTGCAAGATTTTGAGTAGAGAAAGGAGACAGCCTGTCATATTTATTAAAAAGGTCACTCTGGCTGATTAATGTAGGAATTTAAAGATAGGAACAAACAGATTAATTAGGGTGATATTACAGTAATTCTAGTTAAACATGATGGTGACTTGGATTATAGTAGTAGCTGTAGATGAGGTAAGAAATAGTATGATTATGATATATTTTTAAGATAAGATTTAATAATGGTATGATATGGTTTACGAGAAAAGCCAGGAGCCAAGTACCACTTTTAAGATTTTTGGCCTGCACAGTTGGAAAGATGTTTTTGTTAACCTGAGAGGAAAAATTTGTAGATAAATCAGTTATTGGTGGAGATTAGTTCAGTTTTGGTAATACAAATTTTTAGATCTCTAGTAGACATCTAAGGAGAGATGTTAAATAGGCAGTGTATTGCTATTTATTAATACTACAGATATAAATGTGGGTATTGGAAGCCTATAGATGGCATTTGACTAGACGAATTTGTTAAAATGGTAGGATGACAACTAAGATTTGAACACTGGCTTAGAAGTTTCTGATTTAGATAATAGTAGTTTTGGGAGAGTGGTGTGGAAAAAAGCCCTTTTGGAGGAGGAGCCAAGATGGCAGCGTGAGTAGAGCAGTGGAAATCTCCTCCCAAAACCATATATATTTTGAAAATACAACAAATACAACTTTTCCTAAATGAGAGACCAGAAGATACAGGACAACAGCCAGGCTACATCTACAGCTGCGAGAACTCAGCGCCTCACGAAGGGGGTAAGATACCAGCTGCGGCCCGGAGGGACCCGAGCGCCCCTCACCCCAGCTCCCGGCGGGAGGAGAGGAGTCGGAGCGGGGAGGGAGAGGGAGCCCAGGACTGCTAATCACCCAGCCCTAGCCATCCAAACTAGGAGCTCAGACACACAGTGTATGGTGTGTTGGATACTAGGGAAAGGGAACAGTAAAACCTGCAAGCAGGTCCCCACAGCTGGTGCTCCTGGGACAAAGAAAAGCGAGTGCTTTTTGAAAGTCTTAAAGGGACAGGGACCCCACAGCTGGATGGAGGCATCCTGGCACCCTCAGCCTAGCAGCTGGGAATCCCAGGGAACTCTGGGTGCCCTAACCCCCTGGGTGGCTGTGCAGCTTGGAGGCCCCTCATGGCAATAAACAGCCTCGTGCCTTTTCCCCCTCTGGCACGGCCCCACTGTAGCGGAGCAGCAGCCTGAGGCCAGCCACGCTGCGTTCGCAGAGCTTCCTTCATAGCGGCTGGGCAAGAATCAGAGACCCCGTCTGCACTCAACTGCCCAGCACAAGCCGCTAGGTGTCACCCGTTCTCCCAGCTGACACATGTGCCAACTCCCCACAACTACCTCTATTGCCATGAAAAGGCAGAAGAATTTGATACAGACCAGACTAACCCAGACAGTCTCCCCTGAGGAGGAATATGGGGAGATAGACCTAACCAATCTTCCTGAAAAAGAATTTAAAATAAAGGTCATAACCATGCTGATGGAGCTGCAGGGAAAAATGCAAGAGTTAATCGAAACAGTAGGGAGGGAGACTACAGAAATAAAACAATCTCTGGAAGGACTTAAAAGCAGAATGGACGAGGTGCAGGACGCCATTAATGGAATAGAAACCAGAGGACAGGAACACATAGAAGCATGCGCAGAGAGAGATAAAACGATCCCAGAAATGAAACAATATTAAGAGAACTGTGTGACCAATCCAAAATGATCAATATCCGCATTATAGGGGTACCAGAAGAAGAAGAGTGAGAAAAAGGGATAGAAAGTGTATTTGAAGAAATAATTGCTGAAAACTTCTCCAAACTGGGGAAGGAAATAGTTGCTCAGATCACGGAAGCACACAGAACTCCCAACAGAAGGGACCCAAGGAGGACAACACCAAGACACATAATAATTAAAATGGCAAAGATCAAGGACAAGAAGAGAGTATTAAAGGCAGCTAGAGAGAGGTAAAACGTCACCTACAAAGGAAAACCCATCAGGCTATCATCAGACTTCTCAACAGAAACCTTACAGGCCAGAAGAGAATGGCATGATACATTCAATGTAATGAAACAGAAGGGCCTTGAACCAAGGATACTGTATCCAGTATGATTATCATTTAAATATGAAGGAGGGATTAAACAATTCCCAGACAAGTAAAAGTTAAGGGAATTTGCCTCCCACAAACCACCTCTACAGGGTATTTTAGAGGGGCTGCTCTAAATGGGAGCACTCCTAAGGCTAAATAGATGTCACCAGAGAAAATAAAATCACAGCAAAGACAAACTAAAGGCAAAAAATAAAATCAACTACTTACAAAAGCAGTCAAAGGAAACACAAAAGAGCATAGAATAAAACACCCAACATATAAAGAATGGAGAAGGAGGAATAAGAAAGGAGAGAAATAAAGAAATATCAGACAGTGTATATAATAGCTCAATAAGCGAATTAAGTTAGACAGTAAGATAGTAAAGAAGCTAACCTTGAACCTTTGGTAACCACGAATCTAAAGCCTGCAATGGCAATAAGTACATATCTCTCAATAATCACCCTAAATGTAAATGGACTGAATGCAACAATCAAAAGACAAAGAGTAATAAAATGGTTAAAAAAGCAAGACCCATCTATATGCTGCTTACAAGAGACTTACCTCAAACCCAAAGATAGGCACAGACTAAAAGTCAAGGGATGGAAAAAGATATTTCATGCAAACAACAGGGAGAAAAAAGCAGGTGTTATAGTACTAGTATCAGACAAAATAGACTTCAGAACAAAGAAAGTAACAAGATAAAGAAGGACATTACATAATGATAAACAGCTCAGTCCAATAAGAGGATATAACCATTAAAAATATGTATGCACCCAATACAGGAGCACCAGCATATCTGAAACAAATACTACCAGAACTAAAAGAGTAAATAGAATGCAATGCATTCATTTTAGGAGACTTCAACACACCACTCAATCCAAAGGATAGATCCACCAGACAGAAAGTAAGTAAGGACATAGAGGCGCAACACACTAGAAGAGATGGACCTAATAGACATCTACAGTACTCTACATCCAAAAGCAACAGGATGCACATTCTTCTCAAGTGCACATGGAACATTTTAAAGAATAGACCACATACTAGGCCACAAAATGAGCCTCAGTAAATTCAAAAAGATTGAAATCCTACCAACCAACTTTTTAGACCACAAAGGTATAAAACTAGAAATAAATTGTACAAAGAAAACAAAAAGGCTCACAAACACACGGAGGGTTAACAACATGCTCCTAAATAATCAATGGATCAATGACCAAATTAAAATAGAGATCAAGGAATATATGGAAACAAATGACAACAACAACACAGAGCCCCAACTTCTGTGGGATGCAGCAAAAGCAGTCTTAAGAGGAAAGTATTTAGCAATCCAAGCATATTTAAAGAAGGAAGAACAATCCCAAATGAATAGTGTAAAGTTAAAATTATTGAAATTGGAAAAAGAAGAACAAATGAGGCCCAAAGGCAGCAGAAGGAGGGACATAAAGATCAGAGAAGAAATAAATAAAATTGAGAAGAATAAAACAATAGAAAAAATCAGTGAAACCAAGAGCTGGTTCTTTGTGAAAATAAGGTAATCCTCTAGCCAGAGTTATTAAGAAAAAAAGAGAATCAGCACACATCAACAGAATCAGAAACAAGAAAGCAAAAATCACGATGGACCCCAAGAAATACAAATAGTTATTAGAGAATACTGTGAAAACGTATATGCTAACAAGCTGGAAAACCTAGAAGAAATAGACAACTTCCTAGAAAAATACAACCTTCCAAGACTGACCAAGGAAGAAACACAAAATCTAAACAAATGAATTAATTTGCATTTCCCTAATGGCTAAGGATGTTGGATGTTTTTCAGGGGCAAATCATCTAAATCATCTATTCATATAACTTCTTGTGTAATGTCTGTGTATATCTTTTGCCCATTTAAACATTTCACTATATGATTTCTGACTTTTAAGCAATATTTCATATATTTCTACATGTGAATCTTTTGTCATATACTTGATCTGCAGATATTATCTCCTATTCTGGGTTGTCCTTTCATTTTCTTTCAAGGACAAAATTTTCAATTTTAATAAAGTAATATTTCTTATTTCTTCTTCTGTTAAGAACTTTTGTTTTTGTTGTCAAATCCAAGAAATCTTAGCCTAATACAAAATTCTGGACATTTTCCTTTTTTCCTCTAAATATTACACATTTTTTTTTCCTGGAAGTTTTGTAGTTTTAGCCCTTATATTTAAGTCTTTGATTCATTTTGGTTTTATTTTTTCTATGATGTGAGAGAGGGGTCCAAGTTAAATTTTTGCTTCTAGATACCCAGTTATCACAGCAGTATTTCTTGGAAAGGTCACCCTTTGTCCACTGAATTATCTTATCACCTATATTGAAAATCCAGACAACCAGAGATGTAAGAGATTTCATTAATGGATTCTCATTTCTGTTACATTGAACTCTTTATCAGTATTTATTCTAATATTATGCCTTCTTTATTATTATAACTTTGTAGTAAGTTTTGGAAATGGTAGATTGTTAAGTCTTTGATATTCCTTTAAAAAATTATTTTGACTTTTTTACATCATTTAGATTACCCCAATATAAATTTTGAATCAGTTTTAAAATATCCACAAAAAGCCTGTTAAGGATATGATAGAGATTGGATTGATTTTGTAGATTAATTTGGGGATATTTATAGAATGTATTGATCCTTTACAGTTAAATAGCTGAAAGTTTTTTGTAGATGATCTTTATCAACCTGAGGAAATACTTTTCTGTTCTTTGTTTATTAAGATACTTTTTTTTCATGAATTTCCTTATGTGTTAGCATTATCATGTAGGTTTAGATCTTCATTATTATGCTGTATGTTGATGTTTTGATGTTAAACTTCATATTTATGGCATGAATCGAACATGGTCATAGTATAAAATCCTTTTAATATATTGTAGGATTCAGTTTGCTAATTTTTTGGTTGTGATATGTTCTCTTGGAAAATCTGTGCTCATTAGCAGTCACTCCCTATTCTGTCCTTCCCCATCCCTATGCAACCACTTTGGTCTTTATGGATTTTCCTGTTGTGAGTATGTGAATGGTTTCTTTCACTTCATATGTTTTCAGGGTTCATCTATATCACAACATATTCCAGAACTACATTTCTTTTTATTGCTGAATAATATTTCACTTGATATATAAACCATGTTTTATTTATCCATTGAGTAAACACTTAATGGACATTTCAGTTTCTATTTTGGCAATTGTGAATAATGATGCTACCAACATTTATGTGTTTTTATGTGGACTTTTTAAAAAAAATTTCTTGGGTATTTAAAAAAATTTTTTTATTAAGATATCATTGATATACACTCTTACGAAGATTTCACGTGAAAAAACAACGTGGTTACTACATTTACCCATATTATCAAGTCCCCACCACATACCTCAATGCAGTCACTGTCCATCAGTGCAGCAAGATGCCACAGATCCACTATTTGCCTTCTCTGTGCTACACTGTTCTCTCTCTCTGATCTCTCATATCATATGTACTAAACATAGTACCCCTCAATCCCCCTCTCCCTCCCTCCCCATCTGCCCTCCCATACCTCTCCCCTTTGGTTACCACTAGTTCCTTCTTGGAGTCTCAGAGTCTGATGCAATTTTGTTCCTTCAGTTTTGCTTCGTTGTTATACTCCACAAATGAGGGAAATCATTTGGCACTTGTCTTTCTCCACCTATCGGGTATTTTCTTAGTAATAGAATTATTAGGTTATATGCTGTTTAAATTTTTGATCAACTACCAAATTTCCCTTGCAATGTGTTTTTATTTTTGAAAAGGTAGTTTTGTCAATGATTTAGAAAAAGGGTAGTTTTGTTACATATGAAATTGTTTCATTTTTTTTAAAGCACTTTGACTATGTCACAGTCTCTGTTTTCTTCTATGAATCCAGAAAAATTCTTTTTCCCTAGCTATTTTCAACCTTTTAAAAAAATCTTGTTTTACAACAGTTTGATTTAGACATAGGTAGGTGAAGGTCCCTTTATGTTTGTTGGAAGATAATTCTTTATTGATCTGTCTCATTCCTGCATGTCTTGCAGGTAGAAGAACCAACTACTATTATTCTGTACTATCATTTCCAAGATGTTTATACAACACATAGCCCTGGTATATAGAAATAGTGTCTTCATCTAAAGCAAAGAACAATGTTGTCTGCTGTCTACTGTAATAATAATAATGTCTCTCTCTTTGGCAAAGGTTAGTAGCTTACTGACCATCAAAAAAGATGCAAGTGCCCTAAGCTCAGGGTTCGTTTTTTTTATAATATACTCCACTGCATATATTTTATCTCCTGGATCTGTGTTATTGTGTAGGAATTGTGGCTTCAAGGTACCAGCTCAAATACTAATACTCTGGCAACTGCTATTGTTGAGAATAATAACAACAAGTATTGTTACTTGTGTCTGACCAAGATTTCTCATGCCATTGTCAGCATCCATGAAACTGTGGGAGGTTAACTTGTTAAGCTTACATAGAGTAAAACCTCAAATTGTCAGAGTGTTTGGCAGTTTCTTTCTTTGAGCTCCTTAGCTTCTAGTATCTATAGATAAATGCTTTTCATAAAGATAAGAAAAATTTCAGTCATTATTACTTCATATATATGTTCTGTACTTATCTATCTTGCTCCCTCTTCTGGGACTCACATGTATGTTGGTACTTTTGATTTTATCCTACAGGTATCTGAGACATTGCTAAGTTGTTTTCAACCTTTTTTTCTCTGTTCATTCATGGATAGATGCTTATTGCTGTGTCTACTAGCTCAGTGCTTACTTCTGCCATCTGAAATTTGGTTTTGAGTTCACTTTGAATTTTTCTTCTTGATTGTTGTCTTTTTAAAGAACAGAATTTTCATTTGGTTTTTTTAAATAGATAATTTATGTTCACTATTTGTGTGGTCATTGTCATTACAGTTTCTTTTTCTTTTTAAATTATGGTTGCCTTAAATTCTTTAAACAAGTAATAGCTACCTTTGAAATATTTGTCTGTTAAATCCAAAACCTGCCCTACTCAGTGTTTCTATTGACTGCTTTAGTTAATCAGCATGAGTCACATTTTCCTATTATGTCATATACTTACGTTATTATTGATATTTGTCTATTATTGTTTATAAGAATACTTAACATACAGTCTACCCTCTTAGCAAAATTTTAAGTAAAAACAGGGACAAGGCACTAATGTACAATGGATCTCTAGGACTTAGTCATCTTGTAGGACTGAAACTTTGTAGCCTTTAACTAGTACTTCACATTTCCCCCTCCCTCAGCCCCTGGTAACCACCATTCTACAGCATGTTTGCAGTTTTCATAATTAGGTCTTTGGAGTAAAAGCCTGTTAGGAAGAGTATTCCTGTTAATGCTAGGCTTCTAAGGCTGGAGGTTTTGGTGAAGGTAGTGCTTTGAATATACTGCCAATTTTCAGTTGTCTTGTTCATCATTTAAGTTACAAATAATGGACCCAAAACATGTGAATAGTAAGGCTTTGAAGAATGCCTGTGCACAGATGAGGAGAAATGCTAAATATGGTTGATTAATACTGATAGTGGCTGTGAGTATGCCTAATTGGCTTCAGGTAGAGAAAGGAACAATATATTTTAACATCATTTTGGGGAAAAGCAAAGATTGCTGTACATAGTGTATTTGTTAGGTTTTTGTCAGTGTTAGTTTTTATTTATTTTATTTATTGTTTTATATTAATGGATGGAAATGGATTAGTGGAGAAACACCTGTTACAAATACTGTACTTAAATGATGTAGGGCTGGGATGGGTATGGGGCCTTCTGTGACTGAGGAAAATCATGGGTGAAGGCCAAATTGGGTGTATTTTCCAGTTGCAGCTAAAAAGAAGTCCAAATGATGACAGATTAATATGATTGAGATTGAGTATGAAAATGTATTGAAAGTCTAATAAGTTTAAGGAATATTGAGCAGTATTGATCTAATGAATCCCCTATATCGAGAGCCAGTTATATAGAATTGATAGGAAAGGCAGCAGTTTGTAAATCTATTTTTTGATTCCCTGTATATAAGTGATGTCATATAGTATTTGTCCTTTGTATGGCTTATTTCACTTAGTATAATGTTCTCCAGGTTCATCTAATTTTTTACAATACACTAACATGTACATAGATAGATGAATGAATAAAGAAAATGTATATGAATACAACAGATTTTCTTTTTTAAAAGCCAAGACCATTTAATAGAGCAGTTTTGGAATCTAGATTTCTCTATTTTTCCTATATATGTTCTGTATTTATCTATCTTGCCCCAATTTTTGTTACTGGCTTTTATTTATTGATTCCCCCCTCACCCCTGTTCTCTTTTTTTTATTAACAGTTAAAAAATTTTTTTTTCATATCATCAATCTACAATTACATGAGGAACATTATGTTTACTAGTCTCCTCCCATCACCAAGTCCCCCCAAAAAACCCATTACAGTCACTGTTCATCAGCGTAGTAAGATGCTGTAGACTCACTAGTTGTCTTCTCTGTGTTGCACAGCCCACCCTATTGCCCCCCCCACATTACACTTGCTAATCATAATGCCCCCTTTCTTTTTTCCTCCCCCTTATCCCTCCCTTCCCACCGACCCTCCCCAGTCCCTTTCCCTTTAGTAACTGTTAGTCCATTCTTAGGTTCTGTGATTCTGCTGCTCTTTTGTTCCTTCAGTTTTCTCTTTGTTCTTATACTCCACATATGAGAGAAATCATTTGGCACTTGTCTTTCTCCGCCTGGCTTATTTCACTGAGCATAATACCCTCTAGCTCCATCCATGTTGTTGCAAATGGTAGGATTTGTTTTCTTCTTATGGCTGAATAATATTCCATTGTGTATATGTACCACATCTTTATCCATTCATCTACTGATGGACACTTAGGTTGCTTCCATTTCTTGGCTATTGTAAATAGTGCTGTGATAAACATAGGGGTGCATATGTCTTTTTCAAAGTGGGCTGCTGTATTCTTAGGGTAAATTCCTAGAAGTGGAATTTCTGGGTCAAATGGTATTTCTATTCTGAGCTTTTTGAGGAATCTCCATACTGCTTTCCACAATGGTTGAATTGGTTTACATTCCCACCAGCAGTGTAGGAGGGTTCCCCTTTTCTCCACAACCTCACCAACATTTGTTGTTGTTTGTCTTTTGGATGGTTGTGATCCTTACTGGTGTGAGGTGATATCTCACTGATATTTAATTTGCATTTCTCTGATGAAAAGCGATGTGGAGCATCTTCTCATGTGTCTGTTGGCTATCTGAATTTCTTCTTTGGAGAACTGTCTGTTCAGCTACTCTGCCCTTTTGTTAATTGGATTATTTGCTTTTTGTTTGTTGAGGTGCATGAGCTCTTTATATATTTTGGATGTCAACCCTTTATCGAATCTGTCATTTATGAATATATTCTCCCATACTGTAGGTGCCTTTTTGTTGTATTGGTGGTGTCCTTTTCAGCTTGATATAGTCCCACTTGTTCATTTTTACTTTTGTTTCCCTTGCCCGGGGAGATATGTTCATGAAGAAGTTGCTTATGTTTATGTCCACGAGATTTTTGCCTATGTTTTTTTCTAAGAGATTTATGATTTCATGACTTACATTCAGGTCTTTGATCCATTTCTAATTTACTTTTGTCTATGGGGTTAGACAGTGATCCAGTATCATTCTTGTACATGTAGCTGTCCAGTTTAGCCAACACCAGCTGTTGAAGAGGCTGTCATTTCCCCATTGTATGTCCATGGCTCCTTTATCATATAGTAATTGACCATAGATGTTCGGGTTAATATCTGGAGTGTCTGTTCTGTTCCACTGGTCTGTGGCTCTGTTCTTGTGCCAGTACCAAATTGTCTTGATTACTGTGGCTTTGTAGTAGAGCTTGAAGTTGGGAAGTGAGATCCCCCCCACTTTATTGTTCCTTCTCAGGATTGCTTTGGCTCTTTGGGGTCTTTTGTGGTTCCATATGAATTTTTGAACAATTTGTTCCAGTTTGTTGAAGAATGCTGTTAGTATTTTGAAAGGGATTGCATTGAATCTGTATATTGCTTTGGGCAGGATGGCCATTTTGACAATATTAATTCTTCCTAGCCAAGAGCATGGGATGAGTTTCCATTTGTTAGTGTCCTCTTAAGAGTGTCTTATAGTTTTCAGGGTATAGGTCTTTCATTTCCTTGGTTAGGTTTATTCCTAGGTATTTTATTCTTTTTGATGCAATTGTGAATGGAATTGTTTTCCTGATTTCTCTTTCTGCTAGTTCATCGTTAGTATATAGGAAAACTACAGGATTTCTGTGTATTAATTTTGTATCCTGCAACTTTGCTGAATTTAGATATTCTAGTAGTTTTAGGTTGGAGTCTTTTGGGTTTTTTATATATAATATCATGTCATCTGCAAATAGTGAGAGTTTGACTTCTTTTTTACCAATCTGGATTCCTTTTATTTCTTTGTTTTGTCTGATTGCCATGTCTAGGACCTCCAGTACTATATTGAATAACAGTGGGGAGAGAGTCTTGTTCCTGATCTTGTTCCTGATCGTAGGGGAAAAGCTTTCAGCTTCTCGCTGTTAAGTATGTTGTTGGCTGTGGGCTTGTCATATATGGCCTTTATTATGTTGAGGTACTTGCCCTCTATACCCATTTTGTTGAGAGTTTTTATCATGAATGGATGTTGAATTTTGTCAAATGCTTTTTCAGCATCTACGGAGATGATCATGTGGTTTTTGTCTTTGTTTTTGTTGACGTGGTGGATGATGTTGTTGTATTTTTGAATGTTGTACCATCCTTGCACCCCTGAGATGAATCCCACTTGGTCATGGTGTATGTTCCTCTTGATGTATTTTTGAATTCAGTTTGCTAATATTTTATTGAGTGTTTTTCATCTGTGTTCATCAGGGATATTGGTCTGTAATTTTCTTTTTTGGTGGGGTCTTTGCCTGATTTTTGTATTAGAGTGATGCTGGCTTCATAGAATGTGTTTGGAAGTATTCCCTTATGAACAATTTTTTTAGAGCAGTTTTAGTCATAGCAAAATTGAGGGAAGATACAGAGGTTTCTCATATATTCTCTATTCTCACACATGAACAGCCTCTTCTTTACCATTATTTCCCACCAGAGGGGTACATTTGTTAGAGTTGAAATTACTTTGACACATTATTATCACCCAGAGTCCATAGTTTACATTATGGTTCACTCTTAGTTTTGTTCATTCTGTGGTTTTGGTCAAATGTATAATGGCACATATCCATCCTTAGGGTATTATGCAGAGTATTTTCATTGAGCCTAAAATCTTCTCTGCTCCACGTATTCATTCCTCCTACCTCCAACTGCTGGCAACCATTGATCTTTTTTATTGTCTCCATAGCTTTGCCTTTTTCTAGTATGTCATACAGTTGAAATCATACAGTATGTAGCATTTTCAGGTTGGCTTTTTTTACTTAGTAATATTCATTTATGGTTCTTCCATATCTTTCCATAGCTTGATAGTTTATTTATTTTTAGCACTGAATAATATTCCATCATCTGAATGAGCCTAGTTTATTTATCTATTCACCTACTGAAGGATATCTTGGTAGCTTGCAAGTTTTGGTAATTATGAATAAAGCTGCTATAAATGTCTGTGTATAGGTTTTGTGTGGAAATTAGTTATCACCTCCTTTAGGTAAATACTGTGGAGTAGGATTGTTGGATCACATGGTAAGAGTTTGTTTAGTTTTATTAGGAACTGACAAACTGTCTTTCAGAGTGGCTGTCCCATTTTCCATTCCCACTAGCAATGAATGAGAGTTCCTGCTGCTCCAATCCTTGCCAGCATTAGCTGCTGTTGTCAGTGTTGTGGATTTTGGCCATTCTAGTAGGTGTGTATGTAGCTTATTGTTATTTTAATTGACATTTCCCTGATAACATATGATGTGTAGCATCTTTTCATTTCCTAATTTGCTGTATATATTTGGTGATGTGTCTGTTAAGGTCTTTGTTACATTTTTTAGTTGTGTTGTTTTCTTCCTGAATTTTAGAGTTCTTTGTATATTCTGGATAACAGTTCTTATCAAATGTCTTCTTTTGCAAATATTTTCTTCCAGTTTAAGTCATGTCTTTAATTGTCTTGACATTGTCTTTCTCAGAGCTGTAGTATTTAATTTTAATGAAGCCCAGCTTATCAAGTACTTATTTTGTCTCTCATGCCTTTGGTTTTTTCCTAAAAAGTTGCTGCCATACCCAGGTCATCTATGTTTTCTTCTGTTATCATTATAGTTTTTAATTTTCCATTTGGGTCTGTGATCCATTATGAGTTAGTTCTTGTGAAGGGTGTAAGGTCTATGTCTGGATTCCTTTTTGTGCATGTGGATGCCCAGTTGTTCCAGCACCGTTTGTTGAAAGAGTGTGGTTTGTTCCTTGTATTGCCTTTGTTCCTATTCTGTCAAAGATTAGTTGACTTTGTTTATGTGTTTCTATTTCTAAGCTCTTTATTCTTTGTTCCATTGATCTGTTTGTCCATTATTTCACTAATACCACCGTTTTGATTACTGAAGTTTTGTCGTGTATCTTGAAGTTGGGTAACGTCAGTCCTCCATCTTTGTTCTTCCCCTTGCATATTGTTTTGGCTATTCTGAGCCTTTTACTCTTCTATATTAATTGTAAAATCCGTTTGTATATATTGACAAAATAACTTTTTGGGATTTTTAATGGGATTGTACTGGATCTAGATACTAATATGGGATGAACTAACATCTTGACGATACTGAGTCTTCCTGTCTGTGAACAAGGACTATTTATTTTTGTTTATTGTCTAATTTTATTCATCTCAGTTCTTGTTTTTCCTCATAAATCTTGTTTTATTTTGTGAGATGTATGCCTAAGTGTTTCATCTTTTGGGATGGTGCATACTGCTTGTTTGTAGTTAGTATGTTGGATTGCAAAATTGGCCTTTATTAACCCTGTGTCCTTCAACGTTGCTATAGTTGTTTCTTAATTAGTTCCAGGACTTTTTTTTCTCAATTGCTTTGGACTTTCTTTATAGGAGTCATGTTATCTATGAATAAAGACATTCATTTGTCTTCTTTCCCAGTCTGTATATCTTTTATTTTCTTTTTGTGTATTATTGCTGTATATAGAACTTCTGGTATGATATTGAGAAAGAGTGATAAAAGGGGACATCCTTGCTTTCTACTGGGAAAGTCATGAGTTTCTCACTAGTAACTATGATGTTGGCTGTAGGAGTTTTAGTAGATGTTATCAAGTTGAGAACTTTTCCTTCTATTTTTAGTTTACTGAGAGTTTTTATCATGAATGAATGTTGGATTTTGTCTCATGCTTTTTCTGCATCTTTTGATATTGTGATTTTTCATTTCAGCTTGTGGATGTGTCAAGGATAATGAAAACTGATTTTCAAATATTTAATCAGGTTTTAAAATTTGAAAAATTTATCTCTTTTATATTATGGTGCTATTAATGTTGCTGCTTAGCCTTTTCAAAATACTTATTTTTTTAGTCTGGCTTTCTAGGGGTCATTCCTGTTCCTCCATAGCTGAGAAGTCAGTCAATGTTTGTCAGAAGTGTTGAAACCTTTTACCATGTGTGGCTTGTAGGTCTGTGTTTTGTTTGAAGAAAACATTCAAATTTGTGTGATAGTTTTCATCTTTGTTCTAGGTTTTACTTCTTTTTAATCTTTTTCACGTCTGCAACTGGATATGTGCTCTTGGGCCCACATAGCTATGGATGTGTGAAATTCTTATTAAGATATATATACACATATATACCCACATATATAATATATATAATGTATAACACTTATGAAATATCCATAAATAAAGTATATGTACATATACATATAAAATGTTTTTAAACTATATAAATTATATGGCTATTTTATTTTTAGAATTTCCCCTTCAATATCTTGTTTGTTCTCTGTCTCCTGGTCACCTTAACTGTAAATATAATTTCAGTCTAGGAGAGCTATATAGGCTTTTCCTTACTTTCAGCTGAGCATGCATTTTCTGCTCCTCCACATCAAGTCAGTCATCTCTGGCAGTAAAGTTTCTGGTTTCTGTAAGTAGCCATAGTCTGGTGAAAATAGTATTCTTAACGGTGTTTGGCTGGGGCATTCCTAGAAAAGATCACCATAGACTTCATTTGTTCTTACTACACATTTAACAGATTTTTGTGAATAAAGTTATGATTTTTGTTGTTTGCCATTGGTCATATTTCGGAGCCCTGATTAGTATTATTCTCCTGTTCTATATTTGTTTTTCTGGGAGAACATTTGTTGACCTCTTTATTCCATGATAGCTGAAATATTCTCTTCCAGATCTTTACATGTCTGCTTCATTCTCATTTTAGTCAGTTCAGACATCACCTCCTCAGAGAAGTCTTCCCTGAAATCTATTGTCCAGGTTATTTTTACCTCATTTCTTAAAAAAGTTTTTTCCTATTATCTCTTATTCTCCTCTTATGTTTATCTTTGATTTATCTCTTCCTTTAAAGTGTGTGTTTTAAGAGGGCAGTCTACCTGTCTCTTGTGTACAGTTGTGTCTCTCGCTCTTGGTGAAGTACCTTGCAAAATCAGTGAATATTTTTATGTAATTGCTGTTTTCTCTCTAAGTACATTGTTTTTTTAATAGTTTTTTTCTTAATTTATATTTTTAATATAAAGAACATTCTTTCTTAGAGTTAATTTATACAAATAACCATGGCAGTAGTGAAGTGATACATCTTTGAGGACTTTTACGTAGAGAAAATAAAATACATGTAGATGTAATAAATATTTTACATTAAAATGTTTTTGTATTTTGTGAAGAAATGAATTCTTTTATATTATTCTCAAATATCCTTATCCAGAAGAGTTGATTCTTCTTACTCCTTTTTGGGGAAACAGTTATCTGAATAGCTTATTTGTTTTTATATGATCTGTGATCATAGGTTTTATAATACCTTTTTCTGATTTCTTATGTATGCTTACCTTACTCTGAATTTGTTAGCCTCCTGTGGTTGGAAACTGTCTTATGTCCTAAAGTGCTTAGCCTATAGAGAGTACTTAGCCTTTATCTTTTAAATAAATGTTAGAAACAAACAGTGGTGAAAGAAAAGTGACATTCATTAGTCAAGTAAGAGGAGTTAGTATTTAAAATTTTCATCATCTCAGCAGTATTTACAATAGCGAAGAATTGGAAGCAACATAAGTGTCCATCAGTAGATGAATGGATAAAGAAGATCTGATACATATACACAATGAAATATTATTCAGCCATAAGAAGAATACAAATCCTGCCATTTGCAACAACATGGATGGAGCTGGAGGGTATTATGCTCAGTGAAATAAGCCAGGTGGAGAAAGACAAGTATCAGATGATTTCACTCATCTGTGGAGTATAAGAACAAAGCAAAAACTGAAGGAACAAAACAGCAGCAGACTCACAGAACCCAAGACTAACAGTTACGAAAGGGAAAGGGATTGGGGAGGATGGATGGAAAGGGAGGGATAAAGGGGAAAAAGGGGCATTATGATTACCACACATAATGTTGGTGGGGGGACACAGGGAAGGCAGTATAGCTCAGAGAAGACAAGTAGTGATTCTATAGCATCTTACTACTCTGATGGACAGTGACTGTAATGGGGTATGTGGTGGGGACTTGATAATAGGAAGAGTCTAGTAACCATAATGTTGCTCATGTAATTGTACAATAATAATACCAAAATAAAAAAAAATACAAGGTTTTTCATTATCTATTTAGAAAGTACAGTATATTTTAAAGATTTATTTTTCAAAATCACTGGACTGCCTTTCCTTTTATAAATATCCAATACATTGAGGTTTGTTGATGGCTATGGATGTATTTCTGAAGTAGTTTGCAGTGTTCTGATACTAGACTTAATCCCAGAAGTAAGAAGAGTAAGTAGGAAGGGTTTTTCTTTTCACCTCAGAGACCAACCTTTCTCTCCCCTGCCCCTTGTCTGACCTGCCTTGACCTCATTTATAGAGTAGCTGCTATAAATTTGGTTCTTGATTAGTGTTTTATTAGTGTAAATAACATGAAGACCTTTACAGACTGAAACTATAGCATAAGGTTTATCGGACTTGATGGGTATCATTAGCAAATCAATTACTTAGGTCAGACATAAGTAATTGTTTGGTAGAAATGTTTCTCTTTCCTGTTTAATTGATGAGATACTTTCTCTGTAAATATATCGTTTTAGTAGTTCTGTGTTCAATTATTGATATTTTTCATGTAAACAGCAGCTATTTTAAACACATTTATAGAAATAAAATATTCAGTAGTTTCTTCAACAAATTTTAGCAATATAGGGAAATATGTATATGCATATAATAAAATATTTAAGTTTAAAAAAATTAAATTTTCACCTTTTGTGAGCAAGAACATTGTTATTCCTGAATCAAATTTTGTTTATGGATATTTTATTGAATCATTATCATTATTATCACTATTATCTCTATTCACTTTTTATATATGCAAGTAATTGATCTACCAGAGTTTTATTCTTCCAGAAAAGGACGTTTCTTTAGAACAGTTTTATGTTCCTTAAAGAATATTAAGTCTTCTTTTACAATGTTCTGTTGATGCTGTGGTACCACATTAAGAGGAAATAGGAAAGTCAGTCATCACTGTTGCCTTTTGAACATCATAAATCAAGGATGAGACTTAAGTGTTATTCAAGTGTGGTAGGTCACTTTATTACGTATATTGGCTTCAGTTGATTTATTTGGATACTTGATTTCATTTTATATTGATTTTTCCTTCACCTTAAAAATGTATTTAATTGAAAAATAAATTTAATTCAACTAATTTCAGTAGAACTGTTGCTTGCATTTTTAACTTAAATTCTTTGTCAATCTTAAAAGTTTTTTCCTCATTTAGATAAAGAGATTTAAGTTTCCTATTTTGTACTTTTTTTAATTCTTACTATTATTAATGATTTTCTTGTCCTCTTGTGTAAAAACCTTAATATCACAATATTGGTGTTAATTTTTCCAGCAGAAATAGATCCAGCTGCTAGGTAGTAGCTATCTTTCTTCCTGCCAGTCTGCCTGCTGTCCATCCAACAAAACTTACTAGGTCTTGTAACTTGATTTGTTTAACTTGTGTTAGAAAGAATAATGCATTGGGTAAATATTGGTCTTCCTGCATATTTTGTATATTTAGGTGGTTTTGTGTTGTTTTTTTCTCTTCTCATACTCTGGAATTCTGAAAAATCAGTGCATGTAAATGAAATTGGCTTAACATGTCAAGGAATCCTATGGAGTCTATTGTCTTGTTATGTGATTGCTTTTTTTCCCCACACTTATAGTTTAAAGAAAGAAAAAGACAATTCCATTGTCTGATCAAAGCTGTAAATTTCTGATGGTAAAAATCAGGAAAGTTGTAGGCTGTGGAAACTAGTTTAAAGGTACAGTATTTGTTAAAAATTTTAATGTTTATATTCTCATCTAGAATTTTGTAATGTTAAATATGTTAAGTAATTATAAAATGACCTGTAATTATATTATTGCATTTTGAGAACTACTTTGGCCTCCTAGGATTTTACTCTTAAATCTGCTACCATGATTGTTTTCCCCATCCTTGAAAAGCACAGAAAGGGCAGATTATCCCACATACTGTTGGGCACATTGCTTAACTATCCTCTGGGAATAGTCAGTATCTGCTTATTACAGCAATAATTCAGACTTGTATCTGAATATGTAAATAGCCCTCATAAAAGACATAATGTTTCTAGTACTAATATACTTGTCTGTCTCCTCAAAATTCAACTGCTTAGATTGTATTTCTGCTTTCTGAGCACTCATTTAATAGTTCCAGTGTTTTTCTTCACTCTAAAAATCATAGATTCCTAATTAATGTATGGAATAAATGAGTAGAAGAATGAATGAAAGGGAAGTTGAAGAGGGAGAATGGAGAAAGAGTAAAACACATTTTACCTTTTACTGATCTCCTTGGCCATTATTTGGGTCATTTTTTCATAAAGGTGCATTTCTTGCACTTAAGTAAACAGTATGGCTAGGGCATAGTCTTATCTGAGCCAACCAAACACAAAATCTGAGTTGATATAGAGTTTATATCTTGGAAACTCTTGTTTCTTAAAGAGCCATATGCTTTCTGGTTAAATTTTTAAAATTTTTATATGTCTAAGAAGATACTTTATAGAAAAACACCAATTAAATATTATAAACAGTTGGATATGATCTTATTTTATGGAAGAGTAAGAGGTTGTTGTTTCAAAGACTGGTTGAGAGGAGATTTTCATCTATTTACCCTAACTGGATCAAATGATGGAAGCTTGTGTGGGTTGTGCAGAAAGCAGTTTGATCTATTGTTTCCTCTTAAAGAGACTATTCAAATTAATGTTTATTATTTTGTGTAAGTGTAATAGCTTATCAAAGAGGACAAGAATTTTCTCCCTTTAATTAGGATAAACATTTTTCTTATTTCTTTATGTGTTTTGGTTTAAAACAGTCATATGGTCTAATTAATTTCACTTTTAATTTTCTATCTTGCTCTCAGTTCTCTGTGGTTACTTTTTAGCCATGTTTTGTTCCAACTAATGTAAAACAATGGTAGTGCATTTAATTGTGCTTTTTACTCCCTAAAAATGCTAAATTCCACCAGCCTTTAAGTGTTTGGAAGTGCAGGATTTGTTGTTTAACCTTTCTCACCAAGGAGTATGTAACTTTTGGGGAAAGGTCATGCGGATTTAGCATGCCTGTAGAATATGCTTGTATTTGTATGGAAGTTTCATAGTCTTACACATTTTAAAAATACTACAGCAGTTTATATATAAGTGGAATACGTAACAGTATTATTTGAAAATGAATGTAGAAAAAGAAAGGCAAATTAGCATTGGGAGAGAAAAGAAAGCAAAAACTTTGAGTAGAGTGAAATGAAAGTGAAATGAAGGCTGCGTCAAATAACTTCATTCATTCAGAAAATATGCACACTATGTATGCAGACTAGGTATGTGCTGGTCCATGTTCTGGGATCTGGGCATTTGGCAGTAGACAGAATAAACATTCCCACCCTTATACAAAATTTTTAATTGGCATAGGGAATAATAAAGATTAGAAAGTTTATATTTTGCAGAAGGTAATAAGTTTTATGAGAAAATTAAAGAGGGAGATGGCAAATAGGTACAGTGTGGGGCAGAGGATGTTACAATTTTAAGTAAGGTAGTCAAGGTGGTATCTAAAAGCATGAGTTCTTATGAAATGCTAAGCAAATGTTACTATCAGTGAAGAGACCAAGGCAGTTACAGGAAAGTAGAAAATGCTAGATATTTTGTAATAGAGAAATCCTAAACTGGATTCCAACTGGGGAATAAGTAGAGCTGCTTCCATAATGGTTGTTTACTTTTTTTTTTTTTTTTACAGAAAGCTATATTCACTCCCTCTTTATGTACATATTCTTGAAAATAAATCTTTTCATAGTCACAAGAATTTCTTCCATAGAGAACATGCCAGCTTGTAAACTGGCTCTGCTGCTTCCATTGTAGCCTTTCTATTACCTTGAGTTAATGTTTTAAAATCCTCAACTAAGTGTGCAAAATAAGTGTGGAAAAATAGGTTGATTTCAGACTGTGACATGATAAATTTAAAATTTACGTAAAATCACTGAGCACTTATATTTTCAGGGAGAAATAATTTTATGGACTATTTGCTATTTCCATTACAATTGTAGTAAAGTATATGGATATATTGTGGTCTCCCTGATAAAGGATATTGACTTCTAGAAGTGGGTACCACGTGGGCTAATTTTAAACTGAGAAAGATTTAGATTGTCTTTAAATATGTATGAAGCCCTGTTAAAGAATTTTCATAAGTTTGTTTAACACACGTTTTTATTGGCAACCTGTCTATTCTTTCTAAAGCTTCAGGTTTCTTTATTCTATGATGGTAGACACTTGGCATTTCTTACTAAAAGTTGTTACTGAGAGCTTTACCTCATAAAGGACTAAAGAGATACCAATTTAAGGATTACTGTGATATTGAATTATTGAATATGGCATGTACATGTGAGGGTGGGGGGAGATGTCAACAAGGAGGCAGTTACATAGAGTTAGGTAATACAAGAATAAAAACTTATTAGTAAATGAAGCGATATAGTCAGAGAAGTGAGGTTTGATAGTTGTCATATTACTGGACAAGGACTTTGAAAACAATTTTTTCCTCTCAGATTTGGTTTGTGATTGTTGTCTGTAGTTAATTCTAAGGTAATCACAATATTAGAATTGCCAATTCAGGAACATTGCTTGCATGTTCTCAATTGTTAAGGTGCAGAAAAGTGGTAATTTTCCTATCAATGGTGAAGATGTTTAGTAGAGAAAAGCTGACAGTTGCTGCTAATGGGGTCACACAAAGCCCAGGAAACAGAGCACTAATATTGGAAAACTCTTGGTGAAAATGTGTGTATGTGCTTACCCAAGGTCTAGCCTAGTATAATCAGATGTGGACAATGGGCTGTAATGTAGTTATGGGAGGTGGTTGTCATCATTACTGTTATTTATTGAGCCTCTTGTGTGAATCTTTTCTAGTTGGTCACTTGATAGGGCTGTTTGTTTCCTAAGGCTGACACAAGCATTTTTTTTTTCTCTTTGCAGTGTAGGTATAAATCATACATAATTTTTCTTCTTAATATTAAAATATGTGAATCATTTTGTTTTCTGCATTTAGAAATTTAATATTCAATGCAGTAATCCCAATATTTTGAGATTTCTTATTATAATTAAAACTTGATCTCTAATTCTTTACTGGCAAGAATATTTGCATAACCATTAGATAAAAATTACAGTTTTACATAATATATAATTTGTATATTAAGGAAAATACGCATATAGATGGGAAAAATTGGCCCCATGGAAAAGTAAAAAAAAAAAATTACTCACTTAGATACCTTATTACTTCAGTTTGTTAAGTCACTTTTATATTTTCCATAATGAAAAGCAAAGTCAGATTTGTATGTCTAACTTAAATGGGAGACATGTAGTCAGGGTCTTCTGAAATAGTAGTTATAAAAGCATTTTGTCAATTATAAAGGGAAAAAATGTGTATGATTCCTTTCTTCTTAGTAATAATATTAAATATATATATCCTAATAAAAATCTATAATATTAAATAATAAGTTTAGACAGTAACATTTTGTATTATGCAGTAAAAATGTCTCAGATTCTGATATTATGTCTAATTTAAAATCTCCAGAGTTTTGCTTGTAATTGCTTAAATTAATTTAGATACTTGAGAATATTTACTTTAAAGCATTTCCGCAAACTATCCATTTATCAAGTAATGATTGAGTACAGCCTTTTTGAACAGTACCTCTTAGGTGCTATAATTGATTATAAAGAATAAGTAAAAGTTGTGCTTCCTCAATCTGTTGTTGTGTGATAGGGAGAGTAGAGTTAATACACATAGCAATTGAGTAGAATTCTTATGATATTGTATAAACAAGTACTGTATATGCTATATATACAATAAACAGTAAGTATAAGATTGACATACAATAAAGATCTTTGCAAGATAGAAATGTAGAGTATTCCTCAGAGGGAAAGAAAGTTGAATTGGATCTTAAATTCAGATTTTTAAATGTAAAGACTGGACAAAAAATAAACTCAGGGTGGTTTTGGCACTCATTTTTTATCATTCATTTAGTGCCTTCTTACTGATTGTATTCTATATGTCAGACACTGTTCTGGAGTCTGAGGATGTAGCTGTGAATAAGACTCTGCTGTCATGGAAGAGAGGACAGATAATGATACAAGTTAATGAACAAAATATAATTCACATCATAATAAATGCTTGGAAGAAAACAAAGCAGGATAATGTTACAAGAGTAAAGAGGGCAAAACTTACAAGGAAGCCAATAGAGAGTGTTTAGGGAAGATTTGTGAAGTGATGCTTGATTTGAATGAAGAGAAGTAGCCAATCAGTTTGAGACCTAGGGCACATTTCAAGGTGAGGAAATAGCAAGAACAAAGGTCTTGAGGTGAGAATGATGTTTGTGTATTATTGAACCAAATAAAAGTCCACAGTGCCTTCAGCAAAATGAGTATGGTAGAGAGTGAGCTTTGGAAAGTACTCAGGTTTCAGATTATAGATTCCTGCAAATTGCGGTGAGAAATTTGAATTTAATCTTGTTTAGTAAGAATACATTGCAGTTAAAGCCCAGTAGTAGTATGATACGACCTGTGGTTTTTGTTTTGATGGTGACACTTACTGAAGTGCTTATTTACAATTTTTAAATTTATTTTCAACTGTGGTAAAATACACATAATGTAAAATTTACCACCTTACCCATTTTAAAGTATATTAAATGTCACAGTTAAGTGGCTTTAAGTATATTAACATTGTTGTGCAACCATCACCACCATCCATCCAGAACTCCTTTTGCAAAGCTGAAACTCTACCCATTAAATAATTCCTCCCTAACCCTTATCCCCTGTCAATCACCATTTTACTTTTTGTCTGTGCATTTTACTACTCTAGGTACCTCCTTTGGTGTTTGGCTTTTTAAAATTAGCATAATGTCTTCAAAGTTTATCTGTGCTGTACCATGTGTCAGAATTTCCTTCATTTTTAAGGCTGAGTAATACCGAATTATATGTATATACCACATTTTATTTGTTAGTTCATACACTGGTGGGCACTGTGTTGCTTCTACCTTTGGTTATTGTGAATAACGCTGCTGGTGTTCACTTTTAGTTCTTTTAGCTGTATACCCAGAAGTGGAATTGCTGAATCATATAATTCATATGATAATTTAATTTTTTGAGAAACTGCCATGCTGTTTTCCTTAGCCTCACAGTTTTATATCCTACCAACAGTGCACAATGCTTTTAACTTCTTCATATCCCTGTGAGCACTAATTTTTTTTGATAATAGCTATCCTAATGGGTGAGAAGTGGCATCTCATTTTTTTTAATGCATTTCCCTAATAATCAGTGATCTTGAATATCTTTTTTTATGCTTACTAACTGTCTATCTTTTTGTGAGAAATGGTGTTCAGCACTTTCCCCAAATTTGAATAGGATTGCTTTTTTGTTGTTGTTCATTTGTAGGAGTTCTTTATGTATTTGGGGATTAACCCCTTATCAGGTAAATGATTTGCAAATATTTTTCTCCCATTTTATGGATTGCCTTTTAACTTTGTTGATTATGTCCTTTGATGAATAGAAGTTTTTAATTTTGATGTAGACCATTTTATTTGTGTTTTTCTATTGCCTGTACTCTTGTCATATCCAAGAAATCATTGCCAAATCAAAAGGTCATGAAGCTTTTCCTGTGTATTTTCTCTAAGAGTTTTGTACATTTTATGTTTAGATATTTAATCCATTTGAGGTAATTTTCTTTTCTTCATTTTTTAAAATTTTTTATTAAGGTATGTTTGATATGCACTTTTATGAAAGTTTCACATGAAACAACAATGTGGTTACTACATTTATCCATATTATCAAGTCCCCACCCATACCCCAATACACTCACTGTCCATCAGTGCAGCAAGATGCCACAGAGTCACTATTTGCCTTCTCTGTGCTACACTGTTCTCCCTGTGATCCCCCACACCATGTGTACTAAACATGATACCCCTCAATCCCCTTCTCCCTCCCTCACCACCCACGCTCCCACACCCCTCCCATTTGGTAACCACTAGTTCCTTCTTGGAGTCTCAAAGTCTGCTGCTATTTTGTTCCTTCAGTTTTGCTTCATTGTTATACTCCATAAATGACAGAAGTCATTTGGCATTTGTCTTTCTTCACCTGGCTTATTTCACTGAGCATAATGTCCTCCAGCTCCATCCATGTTGTTGCAAATGGTAGGATTTCTTTCTTTTTTATGGCTGAATAGTATTCCATTGTGTATATGTACCACATTTTCTTTATCCATTCATCTACTGATGGACATTCAGGTTGCTTCCATATCTTGGTTACTGTAAAAAGTGCTGTGATAAACATAGGGGTGCATATGTCTTTTTGAATCTAAGAAGTTGTATTCTTTGGATAAATATCCAAGGAGTGGGATTCCCGGGTCAAATGGTATTTCTATTTTGAGTTTTTTGAGGAACATCCATATTGCTTTCCACAATGGTTGAACTAGCTTACATTCCAACCAGCAGTGTAGGATGGTTCCCCTTTCTTCCACATTCTCGCTAGCATTTGTTATTCTTAGTGTTTTTGATGCTGGCCATCCTTACTGGTGTGAGGTGCTATCTCATTGTGGTTTTAATTTGCATTTCCTTGATGATTAGTGATGTGGAGCATCTTTTCATGTGCCAGTTGGCCATCTGAATTTCTTCTTTTGAGAACTGTCTCTTCATATCCGCTGCTCATTTGTTAATTGGGTTATTTGCTTTTTGGGTGTTGAGGCATGTGAGTTCTTTATATATTTTGGATGTTAACCCCTTGTCGGATATGTCATTTACAAATATATTCTCCCATACTCTAGGATGCCTTTTTGTTCTGTTGATGGTGTCCTTTGCCGTACAGAAACTTTTTAGTTTGATGTAGTCCCATGAGTTCATTTTTGCTTTTGTTTCCATTGCTTGAGGAGATGCATTCAGGAAGAAGTTGCTCATGCTTATATTCAGGAGATGTTTTCCTATGTTGTCTTCTAAGAGTTTTATGGTTTCATGACTTACATTCAGGTCTTTAATCCATTTTGAGTTTACTTTTGTGTACGGGGATAGACAATAATCCAGTTTCATTCTCTTGCATGTAGTTGTACAGTTTTGCCAACACCAGTGTTGAAGAGGCTGTCATTTCCCCACTGTGTATCCATGGCTCCTTTATTGTATATTAATTGACCATATATGGTTGGATTTATATCTGTGCTCTCTAGTCTTTTCCATTGGTCAATGGGTCTGTTCTTGTGCCACTACCAGATTGTCTTGATTACTGTGGCTTTGTAGTAGAGCTTGAAGTTGGGGAGCGTAATGCCCCCAGCTTTATTCTTCCTTCTCAGAATTGCTTTGGCTATTCAAGGTCTTTTCTGGTTCCATATGAATTTTAGAATGATTTTCTCTAGTTCATTGAAGAATGCTGTTGGTATTTTGATAGGAATTCTATTGAATCTATGGATTACTTTAGGCAGTATGGCCATTTTGACAATATTAATTCTCCCTATCCATGAGCACGGGAGTTGTTTCCATTTGTTGGTATCTTTAATTTCTCTTAAGAGTGTCTTGTAGTTTTCAGGGTATAGGTCTTTCACTTCCTTGGTTAGGTTTATTCCTAAGTATTTTATTCTTTTTGATGCAGTTGTGAATGGAATTGTTTTCCTGATTTCTCTCTCTGCTAGTACATTTTTAGTGTATACGAATGCCACAGATTTCTGTGTGTTAATTTTGTATACTGCAACTTTGCTGAATTCAGATACTAGATCTAGTAGTTTTGGAGTGGATTCTTTAGGGTTTTTTATGTACAATATCATGTCATCTGCAAACAGGGACACTTTAACTTCTTCCTTGCCAATCTGGATGCCTTTTATTTCTTTGTGTTCTCTGATTGCCGTGTCTAGGACCTACAGTACTATGTTGTATAGAAGTGGGAAAGTGGGCATCCTTGTCTTGTTCCGGATCTTAAAGGAAAAGCTTTCAGCTTCTCGCTGTTAACTATGATGTTGGCTGTCAGTTTGTCATGTATGGACTTTATTATGTTGAGATACTTGCCCTCTATATCCATTTTGTTGAGAGTTTTTATTATGAAAAGATGTTGAATTTTGTCAAATGCTTTTTCAGCATCTATGGAGATGATCATGTGGTTTTTGTCCTTCTTTTTGTTGATGTGGTGGATGATGTTGATGGATTTTCGAATGTTGCACCATCCTTGCATCCTTGAGATGAATTCCACTTGGTCATGGTGTATGATCCTCGATGTATTTTTGAATTCGGTGTGCTAATATTTTGTTGAGTATTTTTGCATCTATGTTCATCAGGGATATTGGTCTGTGATTTTCTTTTTTGGGGGTGTCTTTGCCTGGTTTTGATATTAGAGTGATGCTGGCCTCATAGATTGAGTTTGGAAGTATTCCATCTCCTTCTATTCTTTGGAAAACTTTAAGGAGGATGGGTATTAGGTCTTCACTAAATATTTGATAAAATTCAGCAGTTAAGCCATCTTGTCCAGGGGTTTTGTTCTTAGGTAGTTTTTTGATTAACAGTTGTATTTTGTGACTGGTAACTGGTCTGTTCAGATTTTCTGTTTCTTCTTGGTCAACCTTGGGAAGTTGTAGTTTTCTAGAAAGTTGTGCATTTCTTCTAGGTTATCCAGTTTCTTAGCATATAATTTTTCATAGTATTTTCTCATAATTCTTTGTTTTTCCATGGTGTCTGTGGTGATTTTTCCTTTCTCATTTCTGATTTTGTTTATGTATGTAGAATCTCTTTTTTTCTTGATAAGTCTGGCTAGGGGTTGATCCATTTTGTTTATTTTCTCAAAGAACCAGCTCTTGCTTTCATTGATTCTTTCTATTGTTTTTTTCTTCTTGATTTTATTTATTTTGCTCTTATCTTTATTATGTCCCTCCTTCTACTGACTTTGGGCCTCATTTGTTCTTCTTTTCCTAGTTTCATTAATTGTGAGTTTAGACTGCTTATATGGGATTGTTCTTCTTTCCTAAGGTAGGCCTGTATTGCAATATACTTTCCTCTTAGCACAGCCTTCACTGTGTCCCACAGATATTGCGGTGTTGAATTATTGTTGTCATTTTTCTCCATATATTGCTTGGTCTCTTTTTATTTGGTCATTGATACATTGGTTATTTAGGAGCATGTTGTGAAGCCTCCATGTGTTTGTGGGATTTTTCATTTTCTTTGCATAATTTATTTCTAGTTTCATACCTTTGTGGTCTGAGAAACTCGTTGGTACAATTTCAATCTTTTTGAATTTACTGAGGCTGTTTTTGTGGCCTAGTATGTGATGTATTCTTAAAAATGTTACATGTGCACTTGAGAAGAATGTTATTCTTCTGCTTTTCGGTGTAGAGTTCTGTAGAAGTCTGTTGGAGCCATCTGTTCTAGTGTGTTGTTCAGTGCCTCTGTGTCCTTACTTATTTTCTATCTGGTTGACCTTTCCTTCAGAGTGAGTGGAGTGTTGAAGTCTCCCAGAATGAATGCATTACATTCTATTTCCCCTTTTAATTCAGTTAGTATTTGTTTCACATATGTAGGCACTCCTGTGTTGGGAGCATAGATATTTATAATGTTTATGTCTTCTTGTTGGATTTTGACCTCTTTATCATTATGTAATGTCCTTCTTTGTCTCTTGTGACTTTCTTTGTTTTTAGGTCTATTTTGTCTGATACAAGTACTGAAACTCCTGTCTTTTTCTATTAGTTGCATGAAATATCTTTTTCCATCCCTTCACTTTTAGTCTGTGTATGTCTTTGGGTTTAAAGTGAGTCTCTTGTAGGCAGCATATAGATGGGTCTTGTTTTTTTATCCATTCAGTGACTTTGTGTGTCTTTTGATTGGTGAATTCAGACTGTTTCCATTTAGGGTGATTATTGATAGGTATGTACTTATTGCCATTGCAGACTTTAGATTTGTTGTTACCAAAGATTCAAGGTTAACTTCCTTACTATCTCAGAGTCTCATTTAACTCACTTAATATGCTATTACAAATACAATCTAAAGGTTCTTTTCTTTTTTTCCTCCATTTTCTTCTTCCTCCATTCTTTATATATTAGGTATCATATTCTGTCCTCTTTGTCTATCCTTTGATTGACATTGGGGATAGTTAATTTAATTTTGTGTTTGCTTAGTAATTAGCTGTTCTACTTTCTTCACTGTGGTTTTATTTCCTCTGGTGACAGCTATTAAACCTTAGGAACACTTCCATCTATAGCAGTCCCTCCAAAGTAGACTGTACTGATGGGTTGTGAGAGCTAAATTCTGTCCACTTTTGCTTATCTGGAAATTGTTAAATCCCTCCTTTAAATTTAAAAGTTAATCTTGCCAGATAAAGTAATCTTGGTTTGAGGCCCTTGTGCTTCACTGCATTAAATACATCATGCCACTCCCTTTTGGCCTGTAAGGTTTCTGTTGAGAAATCTGATGTTAGCCTGATGGGCTTTCCTTTGTATATGATCTTATTTCTCTCTCTGGCTGCTTTTAATAGTCTGTCCTTATTCTTAATCTTTGCCGTTTTTATTACTATATGTCTTGGTGTTTTCTTCCTTCGGTCCCTTGTGTTGGGACGTCTGTGGATCTCCATGGCCTGAGAGACTATCTTCTTCCCCAGATTGGGGAAGTTTTTAGGAATTACCTCCTCAAACACATTTTCTATCACTTTCTCTTCCTTCTTCTTCTTCTGGTACCCCTATAATATGAATATTGTTCTGTTTTGGTTGTTCACACAGTTCTCTCAATATTCTTTCATTCTTAGAGATCCTTTTTCTCTCTGTGCCTCAGCTTCTTTATATTCCTCTTCTTAATTTTCTATTTTATTTATCGTCTCCTTCAGTGTATCCAATCTGCTTTTAATAGCCTCCATTGTGCTCTTCAACAATTGGATCTCTGACCAGAATTCATTCCTGAGTTCTGGAATATCTTTCCGTACCTCCATTAGCATGTTAATGGTTTTTATTTTGATCTCCCTTTCAGGAAGAATCATGAGGTCAATGTCAGCTTTCTCAGGGGTCATATTAATTTTACTCTGAACCAGATTCCTTTGGCATTTCATGTTTGTATATGGCGCTCTCTAGTGTCCAGAAGCTCTACTCTCTGGAGCTGCTCAGTCCCTGAAGCAATGTCGCAGGTCGCAGGGGAGTGGTATTGGTGCCTGGGGGGAGGAAAGAGCTGTTTCCTGCTTCCCGGCTGCTATGCCTGTCTCCACTGCCTGAACCAGTGGGCCGAGCACACAGGTATAAGCTTTTGTCCGAGAGCATCAGGATATGGATCCCTGCTTTCCACAAGCGTCTGGCATCTCAGTCTCCTGCCTGTCTTAGCTTTCCAACCCCGTAATCATGAGAATATCATGAAAGCACCATGAAATGTAGGTTTTGTGCTCTCAGAGCAGATCTCCGGAGTTAGGTATTCAGCAGTCCCAGGCCTCCACCCCTTCCCCCACTCTGTTTCTCTTCCTCCTGCTGGTGAGCTGGCGTTGGGGAAGGGCTTGGGTTCTGCCAGGCCACTGCCCTGTTCCATGAGATCTGCTCTTTTCTCCAGGTGTGTGCAGTCTGACACAGTTCTCTTTCCTATTGCTCTCTCAGGATTAGTTTTATTAATTATATTTTCGGGTTATATTTGGTTTTAGGAGAAAGCCTCTGTCTCATCTCTCACACCACCATCTTTTTTATTTTTGAGAGGGCATCTCTCATATTTATTGATCAAATGGTTGTTAACAACAATAAAATTCTGTATAGGGGACTCAGTGCACAATCATTAATCAACCCCAAGCCTAATTCTCAACAGTCTCCAATCTTCTGAAGCATAATGAACAAGTTCTTACATTGTCACACCACCATCTTTAATCTCTCTTTTTTTTTAGTTAATTTTCATACATAGTGTAAGGTAAGCGTCCAACTTTGTTCATTTGCACATGCTCATCCAGTTTCCCTTACACCATGACATGATTTTAAAAGACTGAATTGTGATGATAGTCAGTTTATGACACAAGAATGGAAGTAGATATGTCAGTTAAGATACTATTGAAATATACATTCAGGCTAGAGGTGAAAGTGGCTTAGATAAATGTGATAGTGGTGATGTACATTATTGTGTGATATATTTAACAAAGCAATAGAACTTGCTTTCATGAAATGGATTTGAAGGTGAGGGAAAAATAAATCAAGGATTAATCCTAGTGTTTATTTGTAAGTATTATTTATTGAAATGGACAAAAATGAGGTAGGGATAGGGGATATGCTTCTGCTGACATGAATGGTAAAATCAGGAGTTCTGTTTTGAAAATGTTAAATTTGAAATGCCTTTTCAATTACAAAGTGAAGATTTCAGCTGGGCAGTTGGCTGTGTGAGTTGGAAACATAGGAACCAAGAGTAGTGTTGGGATACAGGAATCAGCAGCATATAGGTGGAATTTCAAGACAATAGGATGGGTGAGATAATTTCAGTACAGGAGAGGGCACAGAACTGAACTCTGGGACGCTATAAAATGTAAAGGTAGTGCATAGATGGAAGCAGGAAGAAAAGAAGCACTGCGTAGTACGAGATGACCAGAAAAGTGTTATATCATCTTGAAGAAAAGAGGACAATGTTTTAAGACCCTTAAGGTTCTTATCAGAGTTCCCTTATTATTAGTGTATAGACTGTAAATCCCTATGGACAGTTTCATGCATTTTGTATTCCTCACATATAGTAGCCTGGAATTGCCTGGCTTAAGTGATTGTTCAGAGAGTTTACTTTCTTTACAATAACTGCTGGACCCCCATCAATGATCAGGCATTGTTCTATGCTATGGACATCTAAGGATAAATTATAGAAGGTTAGTACAATCTGGAATAGAAAACATATTTGTAAGTATATAATTGAGATGGTGTCATAAAGAATAATGCAGTGTAATAAGTACCACAAAAGAGGCAGATGCACTTTGAGGAGAATTGTTCTATTGGAGGAAAAACAGATGTAGGATCATAAAGGTTTTTTGTAGTTGACTTTTGAGTGTTGCTTTGAAGGATTAATACAATAGGCAAGATGAAATAAGAAATGAGGTCATTCCTGGCTGAGAAAATAGTAGGAACAGATGAAAACAGGTATAAAAGTACATAGTGTAATGTTTGAGAAAGCAGTTTCAGAATATAAAGGAGTAGCAAAAATTGGTTTCTAAGTCATGCAAGGTGTTAATTCTCTTCTATACATCATGGGAAAATAGTTAAAACTTTTAAAAAATGTGTAGTGATGGTCAGATTTTCATTAAAATAAAAAACAGACCTGATGAAGCATTGGCTAGAATAATAAGAGTAATGGAAAGAAGCTTGATTGGTGGCTATTGTAATAATTGAAGCCATGATGTTGAATGCCTAAGGGACACTGGAAAATCTTACAAGAGATACAGCTTTTAGAGTTATTGCGGTGATAGAATGGGCAGTACCTAGTCTGTTGGATGTGAAGCATGATGAAGAAGGAAAAGTCAAATATGACTGGTATTTCTAGCTTCAGTAACTGGGTGAATGGGAGGATGTTAGCAGTTAAAGTAGAAGAACGAATGAATGTACCTCTGAATAAGGACTGGTTTAATAAACCATGGTATATTCCATCCACAGACAATGGATACACCATTAAGTGTTATATGATGTCTGTATGAAAATGGTGCACCATTAAGTAAAATAAGCAGATTTGTGTAGTATGAGTGTTTCAATATTAAAAAAATATTCTTACATACAAGCATATAAATACATATACATAATTACTAGACATGTACATGCACACAGACACCATGTATGTTCCTTTAAGTTTAGAAAAATTTAAGGACAGGAGCTTGAACTGTTAATGGTGCTGGCTTATTCTGAAAAATAGATAGGGAAAAGGGTTTGGGACGTTCAGTTGTTGCTTAGTTATTAAAGTGTTGAAGATTTTTTTTACAATGTGTGTTGCTTTTAAAATAAAACACCCAAAATAAATAATAAATAAAACATAAAGACAGAATATTTTCTGCCTGCTATTTATCTGTCTGAATGTCTGTCTATATTTACAGTAAGTGTCCATCTTAAAAAATAAATGGCATGAAGGGGCATTTTGATTCTCTTCAAAATACAACACACATTTTTTTCTCTTTATAACTTCATTCATAAATTTGTCTGGAATGTCCTTTCCTCTCCTTGTTGCTTTTGTCATTTATTTAAGTTCATCTTTATGCTCTAGCTCTTTTTTGGTGCTTTTTTCATCTTGAGAAACTTATCTTTGCTTCTGCTGAATTATGATATAATATAGCACATGTATCTTACATGGTAATTGTACTTGTGTTCCTTATCTATTGTTGCATTAATAGCTTGTACATCAAGTGTTGTAGTAAATAAATTAAATTTACTCTCTTAAAATGTGTGGGTGTGTGTCAGATGTCTGGTCACAGCTCAGCCGGATCCTTTACCTAAGAGTTTCACAAGTCTGCAGTAAAGGTGTTCACCAAACGGTTGCTCTCTGAAGCTGGGAGTCCTCTTCTAAGCTCATATGGTTGTTGGTAGAATTCAGTTTCATTTACCTGTGGGATTGAGGACCCCATTTTCTTGCCTGCTGTCTAGGGTCTGATGTCAACTCCTAGAGGCTGCCAGTAGACCCATGTCACATGGTCCTCTCACAGCTTGGCTGCTTACTTTTTCAAGGCTGACAGGAGAATCTGTCTAGTTTGGTAAAGCAGAGCCTTATAATGTAAAATATCACGGGAATGACTGTCTTTGACATTTGCTGTTTAAAGTAACCTAATTAAGGGATGACTATCCCATCATCTTTGCCATATTCCATTTCCTTGAAGTAAGTCCCAGATTCTGCCCACACACATTGAACTCAAAGGGATGGGATCATATGACCATAATCTTTGGAGGTCACCTTAGAGTGTGACCACCATAGCACTTATATTCGAGTTTAAAGCTGTAAGGGACCTCATCCCCGCCTAAAATATAAGGAAAGCTTATCTCCAGGGCTTAGCTTAGTCAGATGACTTATTCAGTTACTATGTAGGTAAAATGATGAAGGCTAGATTTTTATGACATTGTCTATAAAAAGAGCATCAATTAAATCTGGGAATGTTACAGAGGAAATAGTGACAATTTTTCCCACTGATTAGGAGCTTGCAGGAAGGTGGTGAAGAGGGAGTACTTGATAGTAAGTTTGAGGTTGCTTGTTTGGAGGCTGGGAGGATGGTGTGCCATTGACTAATCAATTCAATTAATGTCTCAGTGCTGTGAGGCAAATATATTGATGTTACTTCACAATGTGGTTTTTGGTCTCTAGGGAGAAACTAAGAATCACAAACCAGTATTTCACATCTGTACTCATGAAAGCCTTTGCTCTCTTTATCTGTAGAGTCATAGGAAGTTATTCATTAGCAGGTCTTAAAATTGCATTCAGCATTTTTTTTTATCTGTAATGCCTGAATGTGTACTGTTTAATGGCATTTGATAGTCTAATGATGTTACCCAAAAATCATTGATATGACATTACATTAACTTCTAAAATGGCTGGCACATAGTTTGGGGGATAATGGAGATGTTCTGATAGATATGAAATTAAATTATAAATAGTGTATATGAACTTAGTAGAGATATGGAAAAAGTAGTAGAAGAGCAGAAAGCCTTTCCATTTTTTAAAGGGTTTTTCTGTTTTCTTTTATTTTAGTTATTGCTTGTTATAAAACTTCAAAGAGAAATAAAAGGAGGAGGATATATAGCCCCACTTTCTAGAGCAGGCTGTGGCACACTTTTTTGTAAAGGGCTAGAAAAAGGTATTGTAGATTTTGCAGGTCATGTATTCTCTGTTAAAACTATTCAACTTACTGTAGTATGGTGATGTGAAAACAGCCAAAGATAATAGTTAAACAAATGGGCTTGGCTTTGTTCCAATAAAACTTTTAAACACAAACAGGTGGCAGGCCAGATTTGGCTCACAGGCCATAACGTGCTGACCTTGTTCTAGATAATTGGCAATTTGGTGTATTTTCTAACATATTTTTCACAAACCCATATTGTACGTAGTATTCTTCAATTTTCTTTTTTCCATTTAACAATATATTGTGGGAAATATTTTATTGTCAATTCTGAAGAATCTGTCTCATTGTATGACTGTATATTTGGTTCTTTCAATTTTTCACATTTATAAACAATATTATTTATAGTGAACTTTCTTATACACACCTTAATCTATATGCCCTTGTAGAGCATGTTCATATGGGAGGTTACTAGAACTGTAATAATTGCTTTATATCAAAATGTATGCATATCTCATTTATAATTTTGATAAAAATATTATTATAGAGTGAGAGGCAAATATCCTCATGGAGTGGAATTGGGTTCCTGGTATCTGTCTATTGACATGCCATTGTTGGTGACTGTTGGGTCTAACTTTTGTAAGTAGGTATTATCTATTACATTATCATTGCAGTTTAGCCACTTCTGCTATTTAAGTTAAAAAAGATAATCCTAACCCTGCCCAAATTTTCTTTCCAATTACTTTTAAAGAGGGGAGTTTAGAAGGCCTATATATTACCTAACATGTTCCAGAAACCTAATATAAAAATTCATTTACATAGAATTCATTTATATAAAAGGAATCATTTTATAGGTATTTATGGTAGGTAAAGGGTGTTATGGAAGAATTTACCAGAATGCGTCAGTCTTTATAAATCCAAGGTATTATATTGCAAGTTTTAGAACTGTGTGATCATTAATGATGTTCCATATGAGACATAATATGGAGAGGTCTAAGTTTAATCACCAAAGTGAACCATTTCTTACTCTTGGCTTCTAATCCATAGATTAGTTTTTTTTTTAATGTTTACAATGGTGATTCACACAGTATTTATATTTTTTGTGTGCCTTTGCTCAACATTGTTACTGAAATTAATTTTGTATAATATTAACTGGTTCTTTCGATACTGTTGGTATTTTGTTATATGAATATTTCACAATTTAAAAGCATCTGTTCATCCTATTGGGTATTTGAGGAATTGCTAGTGTTTAGCTATTATAAATAAAGTTGCTGTAAATACCATTTTTCATATATTTTGTGACTATGGTAGTTCCGTTGTCTCATATCCTTGCCAAAAATGGAAAGTGTCTTTTTTTTTAATACAGTGATTCTAGGGAGTATGAAGTGTAGTGTATCTTACAGTTTTAATTTGTATTTCCCTGATGAATAGTAATCCTCAATACCTTATAATAAACTTATTAACTGTCTGGAAATCTTTTGTGAAGTGCTTATTCATTTACTTTATTCATTTCTAAAATTGTTACTACCTTTCCTTTATTTGTAAGAGTTTCTTAAATATTTAAGACATAACTTACTTGTTGACTGTATTTCAAATATATTCTCCCTTTCTAAATTTTGCCTTTTATTTCTCTTAGCAGTGGTCTAAATGAATATTAAATCCTTAATTTTAAAGAAGTTCAGTTTATCATTTTTTCTTTATGTTGTGTATTTTATGTTTTTTCAAGAAATCTTTAACCTAAGTTATGAGTATACTCTTTTTATGTAATCTTATGAAAGCTTCTAGAAGTTTAGGTCTTGTCTATGATACATTTGGAATTAATTTGTATTGTATGAGATAGAACTCAAGGTTAATTTTGTCTATAGGAACATCAGTTGATTTATCCAGAACTAGTTACTGAAAAATACCATCTTTTTCCCACCTAATGCAGAAAACCTTTGCCGTAAATCTGATGAACACACACACAGTGTGTGTGTGTGTGTGTGTGTGTGTGTGTGTGTGTGTGTGTGTGTGTGTGTGTGTGTCTGTTTCTGGACATTCTCTTCTTTTCCATTGGTCTGTTCATCTGTCTTTGCCTCAATATCGCACTGTCTTAATTACTATATCTATATAATAAGCACTAATATTTGATAGTATCAGACGTCTATTATGATTATTATTATCCTTCCTCTTTTCCTGTCTTCAAAATTACCTCAGCTATTCTTTGTTCTTTACATTTTCATACAACTTCTAGCATCAGCTTGTCAAATTCCATAGAAAGACCTACTAGGAGTTTGATTGGATTTTATTATATATATAAATCACTTTGTGGAGAATTGATATCTTTACAGTATTGAACATTCTACTTTCATGAACATGGTATGGTGTTTTTCTTAATTTCTTTAAGTCTTTCATTTCTCTCAGTATTCTTTTTGCTTACATACAGAATTCTACCATATTTTGTTTGTTATTCCTACATATTTTGGTGATTTTTCATGCTTTTCAAAAATAGTACTTAAAATTATTTTCACTTTGTTGGTAACTGTTAGAGTATAGTTGACTTTTGTGTATTTACCTTAAGTCTAGTGACCTTTCTAAATTCAGTTATTAATTTTAATTGTTTATATATTCTTCTACATTTTATTAGCTTTAAAAAAACTTTTTAGTTCATTGATCTTCTAAAGTGTATTGCTATTTTGTATTTAACTTTTGCTCTTTGTTTTACTTCTAATGTATTTCAATTTCTGTGATCTTTTTCTCATTTCTTCAGTTGAATACATTGGTAATTTATTTTCAGAGCTTCTTTCTTTAAAGTATTTATTCAGTGTATAATTTTCCTCTAAGTATAGACTTAGCTAAATCCCACATTTTAACATGTTGTTTTTATTATATTTTATTTCAAAGTATTTCCTAATTTCCATTGTTACATTTTATTTGATGCACTCAGTGGTGCATTTCTTAGTTTTTAAACGTGCGGGGAAATTGTATTAGCCACTTATGGCTGATAACAGTATTACCACAATTTTGCCCTAAAAAGCTACACGTTTGTAATCTCACAATTTCTGTGGGTTGAGAGTCTAAGGTATAGCTTGACTGGGCCCTCAGCTTCAGGTCTCTCCCAAGGCTACCATATAGGTGTTTGTGGGGTGCAGTTTCATTTGATACTTGGTAGGGGAAGGATCTGCTTCCAAATTCACCTGGTTGGTGGTGGGATTCAGTTCTTTGGGAGTCGTTAGACAAGTCTCAGTTCCTTGCTTTTGTGGTTGTCTGCAGGATATACCCAGCTCCTTGCCACATGGGCCTGTCCATAGGACAGCTCATGACATAGCAGTTTCTTCAGGGAATCAGTAAAGTGTGCTAGCAAAATGGAAATTAGAATCTTAATACAGTAATGGAAATGATATCCCTTCCATGTTGAGTGATTTTATTGCTGAAATGCATGCCATATTTCCATCCACCATCTAAGGGAGAGGTTTAAGGCTCTCAGGAGGTTGGGGAGTTGAGGGCCATCTTTGGGTCTCTGCACAGTGTTCTGTCTTGTTATTTTTTACTAGTTCAGTTACTTTGTATCAGAAAACGTACTCAGTATGATTTCTGCCTTTGAAATTCATTACAGATTTCTTTGTGACTGCAAATATTGCTTGGTTTGTTTGTGTCCCTGAAAAGAATGTTTATTCTTCACTCAGTGAATATAGCATTTTATATATATGTCAGTTACCTTAGGTTTGTAATCACACTGTTAAAAAATTCTATAGGTTTATATCTTCCACACCCAATTTTAAGCCATATTCTTAGCAACATACAAATAATCTCCATATTCTCAATTTCTATCTCTGTGGTTCATTTATCTTACCATATAAAGTTGGTCTCTTTATCTCTAATTTTGCTTCTTAAGGCTAATTTTTTCTTACATTAACAAAGATATCAATTTTTGTTCTTTTGCTATTTTTTTTTTGAGAGGGCATCTCTCATATTTATTGATCAAATGGTTGTTAACAACAATAAAATTCTGTATAGGGGACTCAATGCACAGTCATTAATCAACCCCAATCCTACATCTCAACAGTATCCAATCTTCTGAAGCATAACAAACAAGTTCTTACATGGTGAACAAGGTCTTACATAGTGAATAAGTTCTTAGATGGTGAACAGTACAAGGGCAGTCATCACAGAAACTTTCGGTTTTGATCACGCATCATGAACTATAAACAATCAGGTCAGATATGATTATTCATTTGATTTCTATGCAGGATTTATATGTGAATCCCACATTTCTCCCTTATTGTTATTATTATTATTGTTTTAATAAAATGCCGAAGTGGTAGGTAGATGCAAGATAAAGGTAGAAAACATAATTTAGTGCTGTAAGAGGGTAAATGTAGATGATCAGGACTGTGCCTATAGACTAAGTATTAATCCAAGCTAGACAAGGGCAACAAAACATCCATGGATGCAGAAGATTTCTCTCAAAATAGGGGGGGTGAGGTTCTAAGCCTCCCCTCTGTTGGTACCCAATTTTTCTCCTCATGGTCCCCCTGCGACTGTGCCTTTCTTAGGTCGTTCAGAGGAATCTTACACGTCTCTGGTTAACCAGTCATCTTCTGGGGCCATACAGGGAAATGTAAAGTTGGTAAGTGTGAGAGAGAAGCAATATTGTTTGAAAAGGTTAGCTTTTACTTCTTTACTTCTTTATGCCCTGTGGCTTCTATGCCCAGCATTTGTCTTGAGGTATCTTTACCACTTGGAAGAATTACGATACTCTGTAATTTTCTATATGAGGCACTAATTCTACTAAAGGGTTGTAATTAGGAAGGAAGAAGAAAAGCTATAGAAGTAGCAGACGGAAGAAAACATGGGAAGACTGATTATTTCTTTGACATATCTTCTTGTAGAGTAACATAAGCATGTATAGGTTTTAAACTACTAATTAAATTGTACACACACATAAACATAATAGGAATACAGCTACATAACAAAAGCAGACCTACAATTACCAGCCATATCCAGTGAAACCAAGAAAACCAGTTGTGTACCCTAGGCATTTGTGAAAACTTATCAATGATAAGATGGATATTGTCTGACTGAATTTGAATAGTTTGAGAAAAATCAGACAAATTAAAACAACACATTCCTGGAAAGTGTTCACATCCCATGTGTTCTTTTAACAGGAGATAGTCTATAGTCGCATGATTTTGGAGCACTGCAACTTGCACTTCTCCTAATTCTTGGTTCAGTTCCGACAGTATAGATCGAGTCAAATTTGTTGTTTTACTGTATGCACAGGCCAGCTTAGATATCTCCTTCTGCATTCCAGTGGCAAGTCCAGGAACCGGGGGGATGACTGCAGCTATAACTGCAGCAGTACCAGGATCTTTGTTGAAGTTTTTTTGATGTTCATCTTATGGAATGACTCTTCCAGAGGATGTTGATGTTGGAAGTTCTTCTTCATATCGTATCTTAATTCCTTTTCTGTGTAGCCAAATTAGGCTTTGATCCTCTGTATAAACACAAACAAACCCTTTGCCCACACTTTGATATGACCTTTATACCATTGTAAAGAACCTTTTGGAGATCACCACACAGGAACTGCTTTTTTTTTTAGGAGAAAAGAATATTATCAGAAAAATGTACTTCCATAGTTGATTATCTGACACCCTTTGAATGATCAAAATTAAGGATATATAAAGCATGCATTAATCATTGATTTGCAGTTAGTTTTATCTTATCATGGAGTAATCCCCGTTTTCTTTCTCTTTTTTTTGTTATCATTAATCTACAATTACATGAAGAATATTATGTTAGCTAGGCTCTCCCCTATACCAGGTTCCCCCCACAAACCCCTTTACAGGCACTGTCCATCAGCATAGCAAAATGTTGTAGAATCACTACTTGTCTTCTCTGTGTTGTACAGCCCTCCCCTTTCTCCCACCCCCCCATTATGCATGCTAATCATAATACCCCCTTTCTTCTCCCCCACCTTATCCCTCCCTACCCACCCATCCTCCACAGTCCCTTTCCATTTGGTACCTGTTAGTCCATTCTTGGGTTCTGTGATTCTGCTGCTGTTTTGTTCCTTCAGTTTTTCGTTTGTACTTATACTCCACAGATGAGTGAAATCATTTGGTATTTGTCTTTCTCCACTTGGCTTATTTCACTGAGCATAATACCCTCTAGATCCATCCATGTTGTTGCGAATGGTGGGGTCTGTTTTTTTCTTATGGCTGCGTAATATTCCATTGTGTATATGTACCACATCTTCTTTATCCATTCATCTACTGATGGACACTTAGGTTGCTTCCGTATCTTGGCTATTGTAAACAGTGTAGCGATAAACATAGGGGTGCATCTGTCTTTTTCAAATTGGAGTGCTGCATTCTTAGGATAAATTCCTAGAAGTGGAATTCCTGGGTCAAATGGTATTTCTATTTTGAGCATTCTGAGGAACCTCCATACTGTTTTCCACAATGGTTGAACTAGTTTACATTCCCACCAGCAGCGTAGGAGGGTTCCCCTCTCTCCACATCCACGCCAACATTTGTTGTTGTTTGTCTTTTGGATGGCAGCTATCCTTACTGGTGTGCAGTGATACCTCATTGTGGTTTTAATTTGCATTTCTCTGATAATTAGCGATGTGGAGCATCTTTTCTTGTGTCTGTTGGCCATCTGAATTTCTTTTATGGAGAACTGTTCAATTCCTCTGCCCATTTTTTAATTGGGTTATTTGTTTTTTGTTTGTTGAGGTGGGTGAGCTCTTTATATATTTTGGATGTCAAGCCTTTATCAGATCTGTCATTTACAAATATATTCTCCCATACTGAAGGGTACCTTTTTGTTCTATTGGTGGTGTCTTTTGCTGTACAGAAGCTTTTCAGCTTAATATAGTCCCCCTTGCTCATTTTTGCTGTTGTTTTCCTTGCCCGGGGAGATATGTTCAAGATTATGTTCAGGATTGCTTTGGCTATTCAGGGTCTTTGGTGTTTCCATATGAATTTTTTGAACTATTTGTTCCAGTTCATTGAAGAATGTTGCTGGTAATTTGAGAGGGATTGCATCAAATCTGTATATTGCTTTGGGCAGGATGGCCATTTTGACAATATTAATTCTTCCTAGCCAAGAGCATGGGATGGGTTTCCATTTGTTAGTGTCCCCTTTAATTTCTCTTAAGAGTGTCTTGTAGTTTTCAGGGTATAGGTCTTTCACTTCTTTGGTTAGGTTTATTCCTAGGTATTTTATTCTTTTTGATGCAATTGTGAATGGAGTTGTTTTCCTGATTTCTCTTTCTATTGGTTCATTGTTAGTGTATAGGAAAGCCACAGATTTCTGTGGGTTAATTTTGTATCTTGCAACTTTGCTGTATTCCGATATCAGTTCTAGTAGTTTTGGAGTGGAGTCTTTAGGGTTTTTTATATACAATATCATGTCATCTGTAGATAGTTACAGTTTAACTTCTTTATCAATCTGGATTCCTTGTATTTCTTTGTTTTGTCTGATTGCCATGGCTAGGACCTCCAGTACTATGTTAAATAACAGTGGGGAGAGGGGGCATCCCTGTCTTGTTCCCAATCTCAGAGGAAAAGCTTTCAGCTTCTCGCCGTTCAGTATGATGTTGGCTGTGGGTTTATCATATATGGCCTTTTTTATGTTGAGGTACTTGCCCTCTATACCCATTTTGATGAGAGTTTTTATCATGAATGGATGTTGAATTTTGTCAAATGCTTTTTCAGCATCTATGGAGATGATCATGTGGTTTTTGTCCTTCTTTTTGTTGATGTGGTGGATGATGTTGATGGATTTTCGAATGTTGTACCATCCTTGCATCCCTGGGATGAATCCCACTTAGTCTTGGTGTATGATCCTTTTGATATATTTTTGAATTCGGTTTGCTAACATTTTATTGAGTATTTTAGCATCTACAATCTTCAGGGATATTGGTGTGTAATTTTCTTTTTTGGTGGGGTTTTTGCCTGGTTTTGGTATTAGGGTGACGTTTGCTTCATAGAATGAGTTTGGGAGTATTCCCTCCTCTTCTATTCTTTGGAAAACTTTAAGGAGAATAGGTATTACGTCTTCTCTGTATGTCTGATAAAATTCTGAGGTAAATCCGTCCGGCCTGGGGGTTTTGTTCTTGGGTTGTTTTTTGATTACCGTTTCAATTTCTTTGCTTGTAATTGGTTTGTTTAACTTTTGTGTTTCTTCCTTGGTCAGTCTTCGAAGGTTGTATTTTTCTTGGAAGTTGTTCATTTCTTCTTGGTTTTCCAGCTTGTTAGCATATAGGTTTTCATAGTAGTCTTTAATAATTCTTTGTATTTCTGTGGAGTCTGTCGTGATTTTTCCATTCTCATTTCTGATTCGTTTGATGTGTTGATTCTCTTTTTCTCTTAATAAGTTTGGCTAGAGGCTTATCTATTTTGTTTATTTTCTCAAAGGATCAGCTCTTGGTTTCATTGATTTTTTTTCTATTGTTTTATTCTTCTCAGTTTTGTTTATTTCTTATCTAATCTTTATTATGTCCCTCCTTCTGCTGACTTTAGGCCTCATTTGTTCTTCTTTTTCCAGTTTCGATAATTGTGATGTTAGACTATTCATTTGGGATTGTTCTTCCTTCTTTAAGTGTGCCTGGATTGCTATATACTTTCCTCTTAAGACTGCTTTCGCTGCATCCCACAGAAGTTGGGGCTCTGTGTTGTTGTTGTCATTTGTTTCCATATATTCCTTGATCTGTATTTTAATTTGGTCATTGATCCATTGATTATTTAGGAGCATGTTGTAAAGCTTCCATCTGTTTGTGAGCCTTTTTGTTTTCTTTGTAGAATTTATTTCTACTTTTATTCCTTTGTGGTCTGAAAAGTTGGTTGGTAGAATTTCAATCTTTTGTAATTTACTGAGGCTCTTTTTGTGAGCTAGTATGTGGTCTATTCTGGAGAATGTTCCATGTGCACTTGAGGAGAATGTGTATCCTGTTTCTTTTGGATGTAGAGTTCTGTAGATGTCTATTAGGTCCATCTGTTCTAGTGTGTTTTTCAGTGCCTGTGTGTCCTTACTTTTTTTCCGCCCAGTGGATGTATCCTTTGGAGTGAGTGGTGTGTTGAAGTCTCCTAAAATGAATGCATTGTAGTCTATTTCCCTCTTTAGTTCTGTTAGTATTTGTTTCACATATGCTGGTGCTCGTGTATTGGGTGTATATATATTTAGAATGGTTATATCCTCTTATTGGACTGAGCTGTTTATCATTATGTATTGTCCTTCTTTATCTCTTGTTAGTTACTTTGTTTTGAAGTCTATTTTGTCTGATACTAGTACTGCAACCCCTGCTTTCTTCTCTCTGTTGTTTGCCTGAAACATGTTTTTCCATCCCTTGACTTTTAGTCTGTGCATGTCTTTGGGTTGGAGGTGAGTGTCTTGTAAGCAGTAAATAGATGGGTCTTGCTTTTTTATCCATTCTGTTACTCTTTGTCTTTTGATTGGTGCATTCAGACCATTTTGCATTTAGGATGAGTCTTGAAAGGTATGTACTTATTGCCATTGCAGGCTTTAGATTCGTGGTTACCAAAGGTTCAAGGTTAGCTTCTTTAGTATCTTACTGCCTAACTTAGCTCGCTTATTGAGCTGTTATATACACTGTCTGGAGATCCTTTTCTTCTCTCCCTTCTTATTCCTCCTCTTCCATTCTTTATATGTTGGTTGTTTTATTCTGTGCTCTTTCGTGTTTCCTGTAACTGCTTTTAGTGGGTAGTTGATTTTACTTTTTGCCTTAGGTAGTATTTGGTTGAACTACTTTCTTTGCTGTGATTTTATTTTCTCTGGTGACATCTGTTTAGTCTTAGGAGTACTCCCATCTAGAACAGTCCCTCTAAAATACTCTGTAGAGGTGGTTTGTGGGAAGCAAATTCTCTCAACTTTTGCATGTCTGGAAATTGTTTAATCCCTCCTTCATATTTAAATGATAATCGTGCTGGATACAGTATCCGTGTTCAAGCCCCTTCTGTTTCACTGCATTAAATATATCATGCCATTCTCTTCTGGCCTGTAAAGTTTCTGTAAGAAGTCTGATGATAGCCTGATGGGTTTTCCTTTATAGGTGACCTTTTTCTCTCTAGCTGCCTTTAAAACTCTTTCCTTTTCCTTGATCTTTGCCATTTTAATTATTATGTGTCTTGGTGTTGTCCTCCTTGGGTCCTTTCTGTTGGGAGTTCTGTGTATTTTCGTGGTCTGTTCGATTATTTCCTCCCCCAGTTTGGGGAAGTTTTCAGCAATTATTTCTTCAAAGACACTTTCTCACCCTTTTTCTCTCTCTTTTTCCTCTGGCACCCCTATAATACGGATATTTTTCCTTTTGGATTGGTCACACAGTTCTCTTTATATTGTTTCATTCCTGGAGATCCTTTTATCTCTCTCTGTGTCAGCTTCTATGCATTGCTGTTCTCAGCTTTCTATTCCATCAATATCCTCTTGCATCTTATCCCGTCTGCTTATAAATCCTTCTAGGGATTGTTTCACTTCTGTGATCTCCTTCCTGACATCTGTAATCTCCCTCCGGACTTCATCCCATTGCTCTTGTGTATTTGTCTGCATCTCCATCAGCAAGTTTATGATTTTTATTTTGAATTCTTTTTCAGGAAGACTGGTTAGGTGTGTCTCCTTCTCTGGTGTTGTCTCTGTGATCTTGGTCTTCCTGTAATTTTGCCTTTTCATGGTGATAGAGATAGTTTGCAGAGCTGTCACGAGTGACGGCTGGAGGAACTTTCTTTCTTGTTGGTTTGTGGCCTTCCTCTCCTGGGGGTACAGTGACCTCTGGTTGCTTTTGCTGGGTAGCTGTGCACAGATAGGGCTTCTGCTTCCTGCCTGGGTGCCATGGAGTTTATCTCTGCTGTCGCTGTGGGCGTGGCCTGCCTTGCCTGCTGCTCCAAAATGGTAGATCTGTGTTGGAGGGGGAGCGACCAGGAGGCTGTTTATCTCCATGAGGGTCCTCCGTGGTCCCTGCTGCCCAGGAGGTTAGCATGCCCAGAGATCTGCAGATTCCCTGCACCTGCACTATGTGTCCCAGGACACTTCTGTCTGGCCGTGTGGTCCCTGTCCCTTTAAGACATCCAAAAAGCCCTCGCTTTTCTTTGTCCTGAATGGAGTGTCTGCAGGGACCTGCTCACAGGTCTTACTGTCCTGTTTCCTTAGTTTCCAGCACCTCACGCATGCACTGTGTCTGTGCTCTGGTGCGGGTGGCTGGTGCTGGGTGTTTAGCAGTCTTGGGCTCCCTCTTCCTCCCCACTCTGACTTCTCTCCTCCCCCCAGGAGCTGGGGGGACGGGCGCTCAGGTCCCCCCGGGCCAGGGCTTGTATCTTACCCCCTTCGCGAGGCGCTGGGTTCTCGCAGGTGTGGATGTGGTCTGGCTGTTGTCGTGTTTCTTCTGTTCTCTCTTTTTTGAAGAGTTTTCTTTGTTGTATTTTCAAAAATGTATGTCGTTTTGTGAGGAGATTTCCGCTGATCTACTCATGCCGCCATCTTGGCTCCACCTCCTTTTTTGCTATTTTTCATTTGTTTACTTTTTCTGGTAAACTACCTTCTTCCTTTTTGAAAGGGTTTATTAAAATTATATCATTTATAAGCAGCATATTCTTAAAAAAATCTACTTGCCAATAATTGTATTATTTAATCTGTTTGCTTTGTATGTGTAACTAATAATATGTTAAAACTTAACCTCTTATTATTGTGTGCTTGGAACATTTTGCATATTTCCTTTTTCTTTGTTTTCCTTCTTTTGAGCTAAATATGTTCTGTTATTCAGTATTTTCTTGTTGGGTTATTGGGTATACATTATTTTAGATACCTTTAGTGGTTGCTTAGAGATTGCAACATGAATATAAAAATTGTTGACATCTAGTATAAATTTCTTCTTTCATGAATTCATTCTCAGTAAAAGAATATTACAGCACTAATTCCTTTTATTTTCTCTTACCTTGAATGTTATTTAATGTGTTTTAAGATCATATTTTTGAATTTTAGAAGTCAGAATTGTAAACATTCACTATTCTTTTAGATTTATCCATGTTTACCTTTTCCATTGCTTTGTCTTTTACTTCCTTGTCTTTTATTATCATACTGATATTTTCCTCTATTTGAAGAACTCTTTTTAGTGGGTTGTTTAGTGATGAATTCACTGTTTTGCTTGTCATTAATTGTTCTTGTTTTGCTTTTGCCTGAGAGGAAATACTTTTCCTCTAACCTCTTAGATTCTTTTTCTGGGGCCTGTGAATTGAACTGGCAAAAGACAGATTGGCAAGAGGAAAGACAGATTTTAGGAAGAATAAATGGACTCTTAAGAGAATATATGGTGGGAGGTTAGACAGTTTTTTGACAATGTCCCTTCAAGCAATTTCTTCTTCAGGTGTGGACTTCTTATTCTCTGGATATCAGGAGTCAATTTTTCCCTGGTTGTGAAACTTCATTCTAGAGGATTTATGACAGTTGAATTCTTTTGGGAGACTCTAGTTCAGAAGAAGAATATTGATGGTCATATACATTTATACACTGATTCTCATTATTGAAAGATGTTTTTTGATACAGAATTCTTAGGTAGCTGCTGTTTTTTTTAGCACTTTGAAGAGGTCATTACATTCTTATCTTACATACATCAGTCTTATTCTTGCTTTTTTGAAGGCAAGAAGATGCCTTACCTCTTCCACTTTCTCGCTCCCCCTAGGTGCTTTTAATATTTTTTCTTTTGACTGTTTTACTATGTTATGACTGGGGTTGGTTTTCTTTTATCCTCCTGGGAGTTTGTAGCACCTCAAGATAAGGCTAAGTTTTTTTCTTTCTGTTTTTGAATAATGTTGGCCATTATCCCTTCAAATAATTGCTCTTTTCTAATTACTTGTCTACTCTCGTTTTTTCCTCCATACACATCTCATGGTAAACCTTTTTACCATGTCCTATATATCTGTTATTTATTTTGACATGTTTTCATCATTTTTTCTCAACAGTTCTTCAGTTTCCAATCTCTACTGTAATTGTTTTTTTTATAGAATCTTTTGTTCTGAATCCTAAGTACATTTACTTCAATATTCAGGTATGAAACCTTACTATCTGGGTTTTCTGTGAGTTGGCTTCCATTTGGTTTTCATTTCTTTGTTGGTGTTTCTTGCTATTTCCTATTATTGCTGGTTGAATGTTGGAAATTGTACATAAAATTTCAGGGGTAAGTGTAAGTCTCTAGATGATGATATCTTCCTCTAGAGAGGATTTCCTTTTGATTTCTGATTAGCAGTTTGACTATGTGGTGATTATGTGAATTTAGGACTGAGTGCTTCAAGATGGATTTAAAAAAATCTTTGTGAGAGTTTGCCGTGTTTCTAGTTTGTGTTCTCTAGCATGTAGCCCTATGAGGTCTTCTGAAAATCTAGGGTTTTACCCTGGTTCTCCTGCATTGATATTTCTTATTTTTTTTTCTCCCTCACCCTGTGAAATTCTGAACATTTTGTTTAGTTTTTTGGCCACCAGTTAATCTAAATACAAATCACCATGATGTTGTTTGAGGGTCTGTTTAGTGTTTTTGAGGAGTGATCTATTCTGTTTCTTAGGATGTACCTGGGTTCCTTCTGTAAGTTTTGGTAGTATATTAGGACTCTTTCAGCAGGTTATAAAATTCAATTTTTGTCTACCTAGCTCTGTAAGAATGATAATAGTTCTGTTTAGCTTCTCTTTTCTCACTGTTGAACATTAAATGCTTCAATGGGAAAGTCATGCTGAATGTTTTTTGTGTGCTGTCTTCTTCTCTAGGATATTGGCTCCTTAAATCCTGGCTGCCTTGGAAACTCTCTAATACTTTAAAAAAGATCATACCACAAATATTTAATTCAGCATTTTTAGTTGCTTCTGTTGGATAGCTAGTATGATAAATGCTAACCTGCTATTGTAAGAAGGATGGCTTTTTTGCTGTTATTTCCTTCTATTATTTAGTGTGAAATAATGGCACTTCATTATATCATGATATCAGAAGAGAAGAGTACACATTCTTTCCTCCGCCGGATTATAGAATACACCACTTTTGAGCAGTGATAATCGTATGTTGTATATGTATGTATATAATATTGATTTGAAAATATTCCTCTCTTAATAGGTTGCTTAGCCAAACAATGAAGGATCATCTAGTAAGAGTAGCAAATGAAGCTGAATTTATCCTGAGCAGACAGCGAGCAGAGGATATTCACAGACATGCAGAATTTGAGGTAGGTTAAACATATGGTTGGTGTGAGGATATACCATTTTTTAATGATAATCACAGGAGACTACATACATAAAATGAAAGTATGGTCTAAGCAACTTTTATTACCAAAAAATTAAAAATTAATTTGTTGAGAACATCATGATGACCCTGGTTAGATAGTACAAATCTCTGTAGCTCTCTGCTCAACTCCAGTTCATCTGCAAGTTGAGCATCTTGTGTTTGGCTGATCTGATCTTCAACATGTGAGCTGGATCTTGACTGACAGTTTTCCAATAACATAAATTAGTGAAGGACTTATGCCTTCTCTGGGCAACACAGAGCTAGTTAACTGGAAACAAAAACCTGGATGGTAGAGATAAGATCTTCCACATATGTAGAGAAAAGCTGAATACAGATGCGTGAACTTTCTTTACACTTGAGATTTGAGAGCATGCTAATCTTTGTAGCTTAGGAAATAGGGAGCATACAGCTTTCTTTTTGGAACCTCACAGGGACCAAGTGATAGACCCTGCTGGGACCACTGCTTTACTCAGCAGTTGTACCTGAACATGTGTTAACGAATGTGAGTTCATAGGTGAAACTAATATTGTTGAAGCTATATAAGTGCCCCAAATTCACACCTAAAGTGGAATAGAAAATTTAAGACCATTTGCTAAGAAATGGAAAAACTTTAAGTACTATCTAGCTAGGTTCTTTCTAGCATTTAATGGCAGCAAATTCAAATGCTGGTATTTTTCTGGTACATTAGAAAAAGATGAACACCTCCCTAGTGATTATATACAGCCCTTATAACATGAAAAAAGATGCTGGAAAGTGAAACTGTAGAAGACCAATTTCACTTAAGATTATGGGTATAATATTCTAACTAAAACTTTAACCAACAGAATCCAACAGTGTACTGAAAGAATTATATAGTGTGACCGCTTAGAATTTGTGGAATCCAGAGATGGTTTATATTAAAATATCTACTATACTATAAATTATATCAACAAACTAAAAATAGTGAAATCATGTGATGATAATAAATGGAGAAAAAAAGCACATGATAAATTTCAGCAGTCAGCGCAATAAAACTGAGAAAAAAATGTATATAAGAAAACAGTCTCAGAGACAGGGGAAAAAAGATGGCAGAGTAGAAAAGCAAGGTGAAAACCGCCTCACACATACATACACTAAGGAACAAACCACAGTAAATACAACTAACCCTGAAAATGACCTGAACACTGCAGAACAGCCCACTTACACCTGATGAGAAAGAGAAAACAACACAGAGAAAGGTAAAGTGGCAGTTTGAGGTTTGAGAGATTGCTAATCTTTGTAGCTGGGACCCCAGTCCTTCCCCCATCCCAGCTCACAGGTGGGAGGAAGAGGAAGGAGTAGGGAGGGGATAGGCGCTTAGGAACTCTGCACACCTGGCCCTGGAGATCTGCTCTGGGAACATGAGTCCACATTGCACTGGGTTATGGTGATTAGTGGGGCTGGACACCAGGGAGAGTTAGAGCAACTGGAAGACTGAGACTCCAGCTGTTGGTCGAGAATAGACAAGCTCCTGTGATCCCACTGAGACCAAACACAGAGGCGGCAGTTTGAAAGATTTACCAACAGCAGGAAGGGTGCCTGAGGGGCAAGAGTTGGATGGAGCTCTTTCAATAGGAAGAAAGGGCTGGTGGATGACACTTCCCTAGCCATCCCACTGCCCAAAAGTCAGGCACTCTCAGGAGTCCTAAATGCTCCATTCCCCTCAGTGGTAGCTCATCCCCAAGGTGCTTCCCTGCACTTCTGCCTGCCTTTCACCTGACCTGCTTGGTCCAGCAGTGTCAGACATGTTGCCTGGCAAGCATAGGGTGGCTTTAACAGATTTCTTGGCCCTATCTCAACCCAACTGGGGAGGTGCTGACATAAGCATGCTCTGAGCACTCCTACTTCCTCATTTATGGCTCAGCCTGGTGCTCAGCATTCATGCCCAACACAGAGAGACTGCACACCCATGCATCCAGCCTAGAGCCGCATGATTGCCCTGCCCACCCCTTAGCCCAACAATGCCACTATCACTTCAGGGCAGGCAGAGGGTGGCCTAGCCCACAACATTCCCAGCAGAAGTGCATCTGCTTGGCTCACAAAGGGCTAACTGAAGCAAGCTACCATCCATGCTGGACTGTGATAGGCCACTGCCTGCAGACAGGAAGAAAGGTGACTCTGCCCAAAGCCCACCAACAACAACTGGGTCTTCACCACAAAGGAAACAGGCATTGGAGATTAAAGAATCTTGAGCTATGGGAACAACAGTATGCCATCTTCATAATGACATTATTCTCTAGACCAGGAACCATAGTGGGTCTATAATACAAAGGTAGAAACACAGAAACCCTGATAAAATGAGGAGGTAGAGGAATATGTTCCAAACAAAACTACAGGATAAGCCACTAAAATGAAGGCTAAATGAAAGAGATCACCAATTGTCTTGGTAAAGATTTCCATGTAACAGTCACAAATATGCTCACTGATCTATGGAAAAGTATTGATGATCTCATGGAGAACTTCCGAGATTAGAAGAGCTGAAAAAGAGCCATTGAGAACTGAAGAATGAAATATACAATGGAGGGAAAGAATAATAGATTGTTGCAAGTAGAGGAAACAAGGAGATGGAAATTAGAAAACAAGAAAACAAACCTAAGGAACACAGAGAAAAAATAATCTCTGGAAATAAGAGGATGCTGAGAGAGCTATGTGACAACACCAAGTGAAACAATATTTGCACAATAGGGGTACCAGAAGGAGAAGCTAGAGACAAAAGAATAGAAAGTCTCTTTGAAGAAATAATTGCTGGAAATGTCCCCAGTTTGGGGAAGGAAATAGACATCCAGATCCTGAAAGCATAGAGAACTTCTAACAAAAGGAACTCAAGGAGGATAACACATATACTTATAATAACAAAATGACAAATATTGAGGAGGGGATATTAAAAGCAGCCAAGGGCCCGAGAAAGATTACTCACAAGGGAAACCCCATCAGGCTATCAGCAGATTTCTCAGCAGAAATTTTACAGGCCAGATGGGAGGGGCATAAATTATTTAATATATTGAAACAGAAGGACCTTTAACCAAGAATCCTCTACCCAGTAGGATTATCATTCAAATTTGAAGGAGATATTAAACATTTCCCAGATAAACAAAGGCTGAAGGAATTTGCCACCACTGAACTGGCATTAGAGGGCATGTTAAAGGGGCTTCTGTGGAGGGAAATGTTATTAAGCATAAGTAGTTTTCACCAGTTAAAATAAACTGACAGTAAAGGTAGTAGACCAATTACTTACCAAACAGGTATAATACTAAAACAAAGCAAAATCAGTAAAACCAACTATATACAAAATTAGTCAAGTTACACAAAAGGTGCAGATCATGACATCTAATACATAAGGTGTGGAGGAGGAAGCAGAAGAAGAAGAAAGAAGTAATTTTAGATTGTGTTTGAAATAGAGCAATCATCAACTTAACATAGACTGTTATATAGTCAGGAAGCTACCCTTGAACATATGGTAGCCACAAACCTAAAGCATATAATAGATATACAAAAAATTTAAAAAGAGGGATCTAATTACAACACTAAAGAAAATCATCAAATAATAGAAGAGTATAAGAGAGGAAAAAAGGAACAGAGAGGAACTATAAAATTAAGCATAAAATAATTTGAGATATGGTAATAAGTATATACCTATCAATAATTACTTTATATGTAGATGGATTGAATGTACCAATCAAATGACATAGGGTGTCAAAATGAATAAAGAAACAAAACCCATCTATGTGCTACTTACAAGAGACTAATTTAGGACCCAAAGACATACAGAAGCTGAAAATGAAGGGATAGAAAAAATATATTTCCTACAAATAATAGGGAGAAAAAATCAGGAGTAGGAGTACTCAGACAAAATAGACTTCAAAACAAAGAAAGTAACAAGACAGTGAAGGACATTTCATAATGATAAAGGTGTCCAATCAAAGGCTATAACCATTATAAATATCTATGCACCCAATATAGGAACCCCTTAATATGTAAAACAAATATTAACCAAAATATAGAGGAAAGTAGACTGCAACTCATTCATATTAGGAGACTTCAACACACCACTTAATCAGTAAATCAGACACACAGGAAATAAATAAGGAAACCAAGGCACTGAGCAACACATTAGATCAGATGGACTTAACATATCTGTAGACCTTTCCACCCCAAAGCAGCAGGATACACATTTTTTTCAAGTGTACATGGAACGTTCTCCAGAAGAGATCACATACTAGGGCGCAAAAAAAGCCTCAGTAAATTCACAAAGATTGAAAATGTATCAAGCAAATTCTCAGACCACAGTGATATGAAACTAGAAATAAATTACATGGAGAAAATAAGCCCACAAGCACATAGATGCTAAACAACCTGCTTCTAAATGATCGATGGGTCAATGAAAAAGTCAAAACAGAAACCAAGCAATACATGGAGACAAATGAAAACAAAAATTTGTGGGATGCAGAAGTGGTTCTAAGAGGGAAGTACATAGCAATACAGACTTATCTAAAGAAACAAGATCAATCCCAAACAGTCTAAACTAATGTTTTAGGAAACTAGAAAAAGAAGAAATGAAATCCAAAGTTAGAAGGAGGGACATAATAAAGATCAGAGTATAAATAGAGAAGAATAAAACAATAAAAAAAATCAAACCAAGTGGTGGTTCTTTGAGAAGATAAACACAATGTGCTCACCAGACTGAAGAAGAAAAAAGAGAGAGAGCACAAAATCAGAATTGAGAAAGGAATAGTCACAACTTCCAACTCATTTTGTTAGGCCAGCATCACTCTTAACACCAAAACCAGACAAAGATACCACAAAAAAAGAAAATTACAGACCAATATCCCTGATGAACATAGATGCAAAAATCCTCAAGAAAATATTAACAAACCAAATTCAAAAATACATCAAAAGGATGATCCATCATTACTGAGTGGGGTTTATTCCAGGTGCAAAGATGGTATAATATTTGTAAATCAATCAATGTGATATACCACATTAACAATAAGATAACCATATGATCTTATCAACAGATTCTGCAAAAGCATTTGACAACATTATCTATTCATGATAAAAATCTCAACAAAATGGGTATAAAGGGAATATTCCTCAACATAATAAAGGGCGTATATGACAAATCCACCATTAACATCATACTCAGTGGAGAAAAGCTGAAATTTTTTCCTCTTAAAATCAGGAACAAGACAAAGATGTTTACTCTCACTACTTTTATTCAACATAGTACGGGAGGTCCTAGCCACAGCAATAAGACAAGATAAATTCACTTCTAGATTGGTAAGGAAGAAGTTAAATTGTCATTATTTGAAGATGATATGATACTATACATAGAATACCCTTAAGAAGCAACCAAAAATCTATTTGAAGTGATGATTGAATTCAGGAAAGTTGATGGATATAAAATTAATACATAGAAGTCTGTTGCATCCCTATATACTAACAACAAAGAAGTAGAAAGAAGAATCAGGCAAACATGCCATTTACAATTGCTTAAAAAGTATAAAATACCTTGGAATAAACCTAACCGAGGATGTGAAAGACCTGTACTCTTAAAAGTGGTAAGACTCTCAAGAGAATTTAAAGAAGACACAGATAAATGGAAATCCATCCCATGCTTATAGATGGAAAGAATTAGTATCATCAAAATGGTCATCCCATCCAAAGCAATTTATAGATTTGGTGCAATTCCTATCAAAATACCAATGGCATTTTTCAATGAACTTTAGCAAATAATCCTAAAATTCATATGGAATCATAAAGACCCTCAATAGGCAAAGCAATCCTGAAAACACTGATCAAAGCTGGGGGTATTATGCTCCCTGATTTTACATTATACTCTAAACCTACAGTAATCAAAACAGTATTAGTACTGGCACAAGAACAGACACAGAGATCAGTGGAACAGAATAGAGAGCCCAGATATCCACCCATGCATATATGGTTTAATTAATATACAATAAAGGAGCTATAAATATAAATAAAAAGACAGCCTCTTCAATAACTAGTGTTGAGAAAACTGGCAGTTGTATGCAAGAAAATGAAATTGGGTTTTCAAAGTCTATACACAAAAGTAAATTAGAAGTAGATGAAAGACCTAAATGTAAGACATGAAACCATAATACTCTTAGAACTAAACACAGGCAAATATTTCTTGAACATAAACATGAGCAATTTTTTTCCTTGAGATATCTCCTTTAGCAAGAGAAACTAAATCAGAAATAAACAAGTGGATCTACATCAAACTAAAAATGTGTACAGCAAAGGACACCATCAGCAGAACAAAAAGGTCAACTTAGAGTATGGGAGAATACATTCATAAATGCTGTGTCTGATAAGGGGTTAACATCCAAAATGTATAAAGAACTCATACTACTCAACACCAGGAAAACAAATAACCCAGTGAAAAATGGGCAGAAGACCTGAACAGTCATTTCTCCAAAGAAGAAATTCAGATGGCGAAGAGGCATACACAAAGGTGCTGCACACTGCTAATCATCAGGAAAATGCAAATCAAAACCACAGTGAAATACCACCTCACAGCAGTCAGAATGGCCACTTAGCCATTCTGAAATAACAAGAAATAACAAATGTGGGTGAGGATGTGGACAAATGGCAACACGTCTACGGTGTTGGTGGGAAAGTAAGTTGGTGCAACCACTGTGGAAAGCAGTGTGGATGTCCCTCAATAAACTAAAAATACAAATGCTATATGACTCAATAATTCCACCTGTAGGAATTTACCTTAAGATAACAAAATTCCTGATTTGAAATGATACATCCATCCCTGTGTTTATTGCCTTGTTATTTACAATAGCCGTGATATGGAAGCATCTAGTGTTCATCAATAGATGAGTGGATAAAGACGTGGTTCATATAGACAGTGAGACATTATTCTGCCAGGAAAAAGAAAGAAATCTTGCCATTTGAAACAATATGGATGGACCCAAAGGATATTATGCCAAATTAAATAAGTCAGCAAAGACAAATACCTTATGATTTCATTTATTTCTGGAATATAAAACAAAAAGAGAACAATATGAACAAAACAGCAATATACTCTTCAACACTGAGTAGTTACTGATGGTTTCCATCAGGGAGATTTTTCAGTGGATTGGTATTGGGGTGAGTAGATGGGATGCTTGAAGGGGATAACAGGGCACACAAATTTCAATCATAATATAAGTTGGTCCCAGGGGTGGTTAGTACATCATGGAGAATATAGCCAACATTTCTGTAACATCTTTCTGTGTTGATAGATAGTAATTGCACTAGATGGGGTTAGGGTGTGATGAATATGTATAACTGTTGAACTACTGTGTTGCATACTTGAAAGCAATATATGATTGTATATTAAGGATACTTCAGTAAAAAAATAAAGATATATAAAAAGCATGTAATTCCTGTAAAAAAGGGAACAATGTGAATATGATAAAGACTATTTACCAAACATCATTTTAAATGGTTAACGCTTTTTCTATTCAAATAAAAATATAGAGTGAAACCTAGTGTCACCGTTATTTAACAAATTTTGGTGAGATTTTGTAAATGTGCAATATACTTAACATAAATGCTAAAAATGAAATAATAATAGTTTCCAATATCTAATACTATGATTTAGGAAAATCTAAGAGATTCTTGAACACTTTTCTGCCAGAATAAATAGGGACTTTGGTAAGTTGGCTACAAGATAAATTTGCAAAAATTACTAGCTTTTCTCTTGAATAACAACTCATAGCTATCTAAGGATGGAAATAAAAAATCTAGACTGTTTACAGTTAAGACAAAAAGAATATTTTGGGTCAAATCCTATAAGAAGTTCACAGATAATGTATGAAGTAAAACTATAAAATCTCATTAGTACAAAATAAAATATAAACTACTGGAAAATCATTCCGTACTGGATAGTGTATCTCGCCCAGTGGGTACAAGTGAGTGTGTTTGTGTGTGTGAGAGAGGGGACAGAGAATCCGTCTTTTATTCTGACATAATTTAAGACCAATGAGAAAGTTATGAGTAATACAAGAATTCTTGTTCACCATTTTTCTAGATTTTGTGATTGTTAAATATTTCCCACATTTGCTTCTCTCCTTTTTCTTTGTTTTTCTGAATTAGTGAGTACATTGAAGTCATAGTGCCCTTTTATAACTAATTTCTTCAGTAAGAATTTCCTGTATCCATTCTTCTTTTAATCTTTACAGTTATCAAATGAGAAAAATAATATTGGTATAGTGCTATTATTTAATCTACAGAACACATTCAAATTTTCCCAGTTGTCTCCATTATGTCCTTCATAGTCCACAAGCAAATTTTAGAGTCACAAAATCAAATTAATATGTAAATTTAATGCAATATCTGTTAGTGTACCATTCATTAGAATAACAGTGGTGTAATTTAGAATTTAAATCTCTTTAAAACAAATATTAAAAATGTCCAAAATATATATTTTGATATCCGGATATCTAGTTAATATGTTAAAATAAATGAGTTAACATGGTCCTAGGACTTACAAAAAAAGCGTATTGATAATTTTCCAATATTATACAGCCTATCATGAAGAGAGGGAGAAGGATTCTTGAGATAGGTGAGGAGGTTTTCTTGCACTCCTGTTCTGCTTTCTCTTGTAAGGTTTTTTAAAGTATTTTCTAACAAATTTGTTCCATCTCGTTAGAAACTGTTCACAATTTTCATCAGGGAAAAAATGTGCTCAATCAGTTAATTGTTATTGTTATTTCCTGGTGTCATTTGGGGTCTACTCTCTATCAGGGAAATCGATCTTATTTTTCACTTTCTTTCTAACTAATTTTTGCACTGTAGGTTTTCCCAACATCTTCAGTTGGAATAAGCAAGAGATACTGATACCTACTCAGTTTTTTCATTCCATATGTGAAGGTGCTAAGAAAGATTCTCCAACTGTTTTTCCCTTACTAGTAGTGTTTCAGGCATATGGGGACATGCTTAAGAACTGAGCTTTGTTGCTCATTTAATTCTAGTTCCTGTATGTTTATTTTCCCCATGGCAACCAATTATTTATTGTTTAGTGCTTTATGTTATGGCCCTTTATTCCTTCTTTCCTTTTTCCCTCCCTCCCCCTCTCCCTCCCCCTCTCCCTCTCTCTTTTTCTCTCTTTCTTCCTTTTCCTCTCCTTTTCCTCTTCCTTTCCTTTCCAACTTCTTAACTTTTTAGTAACTGGAGAGTGAAAAAAAATTTTTAATTGCCATTTCATCTCACCTTCCTAATCTGGAACCTATTCCTTAGTGTCCTTTTTAATTTTTTAAGGAGAGGACTATGTAACTCTGGATTAATATTGTACTTTTTTCCTTTTATTTGAATTTTTAGTGATCATGGTGATGGTATATGTGTTCATGTGTGTATGAATGAGACAGAATAAAGAAGAACAAAATGTGTAATTGACAAGAGGAAAAATACTAAAACAATGTATTATGCAAGGGATTAAACTACTTTGACAGGACAATATATGTATTTCCAATTTACATGAAGGATGTTGGTGACAACAGTAGCTAATATTTCATGAATCCTTATGTTGTGTGAGGACTTATTGATGGGTGCTTTATGTTTTAACCAATTTAATTTTTACCATAAACTTCCAAAGTAGAACGGTTATTATAACTTATAAAATGAGAAAACAGCATGAAGAAGAAATAACTCAGTTACAACTTAAATTCAGATGTATGTATTTTATTTCTTCATCTGTGATCTATGCATTTTGTTCACATTTTATTAGATTTCTATAGAATATACGAATAGGATTTAATCCTGTCATACTCCACAGCTTTATTCTGACCTATTTAGTCTTATGCCTTACCTAGTATAGTTTATTATTTTAGTCTTTATTATCTTGCTATGAAATTTGCAATATTGCATAGTAATTATTAGAAACAATGATAATAAAATATTTAAATGAAAAAATTTCTAAACAAAGTTTGTTACTTAAATTTTAGTGGAGAAAACATTTGTTCAGCTATTCCACATGTTCAGTCTATCAACTATTCTGTGTTCAACAGCATAGTCAATTTTAAGAAAGTAAAATATTTTTTATGTTTGCTAGTCCTTTATTTTCATAAAGGATTCCCTTTATTTAGACTGTAAAACTATTATTGAAGCATACTCATATTTAATATATTTCTAACTATATAGCTCTTAAATCTTAATACTCTGTAAGATACATGTTTTTCCCTAGACAGTTTATATTCTAAAGGTTATCTATAGGCAGCCATGAATTCATCCTTTAATAATGTATCTGAAGTTTATCTACTGCTAGTTACTTCCTCCTGCAAAAAAGAGATGCTGTTATGTATTTAATATACCATTTGTGGTTGTAAAATACCTGACTTGTTTCATTTATTATCAAGGGCTTGATGACAGTGTAGTTCTGAAATGCACATCTCTTTAGTTCATTGCATTTTACCACTGGAGTAATCATGGGTGGTTACACTGAGATGTCCTTGACATCTGATTTTGATTTATATAGATGTTCCTTGAGTGTCATGACATCATTGATTAGGTGTGCATCTTAACTTTGTTTTTAATCTTACAGCTGTAAATAGGATGTTTATTAAAAATTATGTTCTACAATACATGTGTATACCTGTCTTAAATATGGTGTGTGTATGAGTGTACTCAATTCATGACAATCTTTTTTATAAAAAAATTTATCAAAGTCTAGTTCATTTAAACTAATGTGATGTGTCAGTGAAACATGTGACCAAAATTATCACATATTTTAACTTCAGTAAGAAATTATTAATGTCCTTTTTGCTCATGTTGCATTGGATTTCATCTATACAGTAGAACTCACTGATTAGCTTCAGTGGTGGAAATTACATCGTTGATCAGTTTATTTAAATTAATAAAAGTGATCTTTTTTATGACATAAAGGCCATTAAAGCACCTAATTAATTCTTATATAGAAATCTACATATTTTTCAGATGAAGATTCAAAATGTTTTTCTCATTACCAAAAAAATGTTTTTTAGTAAAATAGTGAACTTTTTTGCCAGTTAAATACTTAAATTAAAAAAAAATTAAGTAGCACTTCTGTAGCACCACTTATTTATATAAGTTTTTAACATGTATAAAATTAATCTTCATAATAATTTTTGGGGGTAAATATTCTTACCATCATTCCAGTTTTATAGATAAGGAAACTTGAAGCACAGAGAAGTTAAGTGATTTGTTGTAGGTTATACACTAAGGGTGAAGCTAGGATTTGAGCCCAAGTAGTCTTATTCAAAGTTATGACCACTTCACCATGGGGCCTTTCCAGCATCTTCTACTACACATTTTCTCATTTCACAACCACCACAGATCTGTGAAGTATGCATGATAGATTTAGAAAATGTAGAAATTGTAATTTGACCTTAATCTCATAGCTAGTAAATCAGTGACTTTGAACCAGAACCTATGTCTCATAATAATAACCCAGTGTATATAGTTTCTGTCCCCATATCCTGTTGACCTCATGATATTATGAAGTGTTATGCTGTTGAAATAATATGTTTTGACATATGCTTGGTACTTCTGAGGAATGTTAAGCATATTAACAAATGTAACAGATACCTAAACTACCAGTTTAGGGTTAATTATGGTGAGTTATCCACTTTATCTCTTCTTTTATTTGTATGTTTTTTGTTGATGGTCGTTTTCTTTATGTATAGTATTTATTTTCCTAATTATGAAAGTGATGTACATTTATTATAGAAAGTTTAGAAAATAATGAAAAATATAAATAATAAAAATCATTGTCTAACTTTAACATTTGTTTATCTCCATTGCTTTTCTAACTTCAAATAATTACAGACTTAGAAGTTGCAAAAGTAGAACAAAGATCCCATATATCTTACTGTCTTTTTTAAGTGCACATGTACTCATTTATTCATTCCTGGAAAATAAAATAGCCACTCATCAAATTAATATCATAAGGATGCTTTAAAAAAATCTGGCATTAAAATAACTTATTGTGAGTGATTTGCCAGTCATGAAATTTTTTTGAAAACATGATTTATCTTAGATAAAAATTCTATATATTTTACTTGTGTAAGGGTTTGAAGGGTATCAATGTATGTAAATCTTTATTTGCATTTCTAGTTTTTAAGTGGCCTAAATTCATTTAAGTGAATCTGGAATCAGAGTGTCTAAGTTCTTTTGAGTATCTAAAGACCTATTGACAAATTTCTTTTCAAAGCTTTTCATCTTACAGTTTTTTCCCAATCACTCCATTCAATTAATGCCATAATTGAATAATTTTCAGTTTCATTAATAAAAGCATATGTACTCTTGTTTTACAATCTACATTACTTTTATTACTAGTGAGCTTGAACACTGCTTCATTATGATGAGAGTTTTATTTTTTTAAATACCTATTTGTTTTCATTACTCTCGGAGACAAATGTTTATGATTTCCTTATTGACTTATAAAACAGCTTTATATTTTAAAGATATTAACTTTTTATTTGTTGCTTGGTTTCCCCCCCAGGATTTGCTCTTCGTAGTGATATTTATTATACATTTACAGTCATCTAAATTTTAATATAGTCTAGTTTAAAGATCTTCATCATTACTTACATCAATTTTAGGCTTATTTTTTTCTTATTTCAAGAAAATTTAAATACTCTCTTTTTTTCTATAATCTATATTGTAGCTTTTCAGTGGATGTAACCTTTAATTTTAATGTTTAAAATATCAGCAATATCGCTCTTTAATTGTATGAGATAGGACTTTTATTTTTTTCCATGTGCTTTAGCCAGTTTGTCCAAAATAATCTCTTTCCGGTTCACAAAGCTTTAACATATATTACATTTGTATGTTTGTAAGGGCTTATTTAAACTGATTCTATCATGCTTCACCAATATTTTTTTTTGTTACGGCACATCACACTATTATTAAGTTAATGCAGTATTTTTTGAAGTTTTATGTATTATGAAAATTTAAATACGTAAAAGAAGTAAAAGAAACATGATCAGATTTAAGAACTATAACATTTTGCAACACATATTATTTTTTAGTGTTTTAAAGTAAACACTAAACGCTTTGTGACAATTAACTGACCATTTGTAATACTTTAATATGAATTTCTAAAACCTGAGGGCATTTTCTTATATATTTACCTTACCTTTTGTAAAAATCTCAATATCTTCTAATACCTTGTCTATATTCAGATTTCCCCTGTTGTTTCAAAACTGTAATCAGTTCTTAGAACTACACTTTACTATTCATTTTTAAGTCTCGAATCTTTCTCTTTTTAATTTTGAATCACCCAAAGCTTACAGAAAAAAGTACACCACCACAAACTTCTACAAAAAGCCAAATTTAATGAGGTACAACTCATACACCATACAACTTACCTATTTCAATGTAAAATTCAATGACTTTTAGTACATTCAGAGGCATGCCACCATCACCACAATTTTAAAATATGTTCATCACCCGAAAAAGAAACCTTTTGCCTATTGTCATGCACTCTCTGTTTTCTCCAACAGTAGACAATCTGCTTTCTGTCTCTCTAAATTTGGCTATTCTGGCTATTTCCTATAATTAGGAAGTGGTAGTTTGAGACCGACTTCTTTTACTTAACATAATGTTTCCAAGTTGTAACTCTTCTGGGGATGAAAATATCTGGGGGTCTGTTCTCTTCTAGGAAGGGAGAGTTACTTCCTGGATAGTTACTTTAGACATTTGTGTTTCTTTGTGTTCTGTTACTGTAATTCATTTGCATCTTTTGGTAGCTATATTTTTCCCTCACATTGCATTCATTTTGGTATTTTCTCCTTGTTTTCTTGTTTATTTGAATGGTTAGTTTCATTCCTTTTTAAGTAATAAGTTTAAGTTAGGATATGCTTATGTTCTGAGGATAGTAAGTAGTCTCATCCTATTGCTTTTTTACATGACATTCTCATTTTTGTTAGTTTATAAATTGTATACATATTTATTTAGTTATTAATATTTAAGGTGTTCGATCTTCATTCAAATTTTATTGTTTTTATTATACTACATTAGGAGCAGATAATATGATATGTATAATTTCTAACCTTGAAATTTATTGAGGATTTCTGATTGGCCTAATATGATACTAAGCTTGTATTTATAGGCTTTTTTTTTTTTGTATATAAAAAGTATAAACGACAACATATACTGTTCTATAATTATAGCAAAACTTACAAAGGAAATTTTTTAAGGACTCAAAGAAATGATATCGGTCCTGTTGGTCTTGTGATTATAACTAACACACACAATGATTCTGTTAGTATTTCTTTTACTAACACCCTTTTTTCTTATAAAACTATGGGTTTTAAAAAATAACTAAAATTTTAGGATAAAAAGGAGAGATTACATACCACAGTTCATTCAGAAAGATAAAAAATAAAAATAATTTGGATGTTTCAAAGCTGAATTACGTATTACTTGACATTGTTTGTCATAGGCATGGTAATTCACCCAGTCTTCCAGGCTTTAAAATGATAGTCTCAACCAAAGAAAAAATAGATACATTTACTTTATCAAAATTAACAGTGTTTGGGAGTTATAGAAACTACAGAGAGAGAGAAAATACAACCCACAAAAAGAAAAGCACATTTGGAAATCTGATATCTGATGATATGTATAAAGAACTTTTACAACTTAGTAATAGAGACAGCCCTCCTCCTGCCTGGAGGTTGTACTATACATATATTTACATATATGTACTTAGATAATTTCTAAGAGTTGAAATCACAAAATTTAGAATAAATAAAACTCATGTCAGAGATGTGTTATGGAAAGATAAAATTCTTCAGCCAATAATCTTTTCAGTAGGAATTATGCTGTATTCATCTAACCTTGTGAGTAGTTTTTAGTTTAATTAATGAAATATGGTATTACTTATTTTATATTTCATATAAATTAACTATTATCAGAATAAGTATTTTATGCTAAATGCTTTTAAAAAATATTTGTTGAGTTAATACTATATTGTATTCTTTTGCTATAGAATTTTAGGGATCAAATATATTTATTATCTGTACATTCTTTGAGCCTGGGTTTATGATTATCATTTTATACTGAATATGCCTTGATACTTTTACTTGACTTATGGTATTCATTGTAAATCTTGTTTGGCAGCTAGCTTCTCTGCATGATTTCTTTTCAGTAATTAAATTTAACATTTCCAGCTGCTGAAAAATTTGTTGGCCTTTTCTATTCATTTGTGTTTGTTCATGCATAAAAGGTAAGATATCCACATAGTTTTAATTTTTTTTAAGTGCCATTTTGTAGGTTCGGTGGAGCAGTTTATACACTGTGAATGGTTTACTTTCTTTTTGAATCCTAAATATTAATCTAAAACATTAATCTTAAATGTTACTCTAAATATAAAATTGATGTATATCAGATATGTGATCCTAAGTGACTTTTATCTAGTGATTTTATAGGGGATTTAGATTTCTTTTTCTTAGAATGTCAGACTAAGTGGTTCGTAATTATACATAATTTCAGATAACCTTTATTCTCTTACTATAGGTGTAAGCAGTTAGATAGGCTGTAAATTGGGCTAATTATCATTTAATCTCTTGATTATAACAACAGAGTAATTTTAAAGACAAGAATTAAATCTCATGTCTATATTTTTTACAGTATTTTATTTAGGAAACTTTACTTATATGAAGGATGTTTTTGTTATAGGTAGTTTTTTTGGGAGGTGTTTACTGATACCACTGAGCTGCATATCTGTCTTAAGAGGGTATCACACTTATAAGTCAGTACCCATTATTCTCCATCACTGCAGAAAGCACTTTTCATAGATAATGTAGTTCCTTGTAATGAATTAGAGCATCTATCTATGGCTTCATATTTTTAGATGTCCCAAATGGTCATTCTTTAAAATATTAATGGGTTTGTATTATGAACAGCCAATAAAAATATTGATATAATCTAAATTTTGGACTTATTTATAATTATAGTATATAAACTGTTAACTATTTCTGGTCCTTTACTAAGTATCTGATTTTACCAGAGGATACATGGCGTATGGTTTTTAGACAATTTAAAATATTTAGTAGCCTAATTCTCCAAATCTATTTTGCTGCTGTATTCTTTACCTTACGAGGCTCAACAAATTGGGCCTTACCTTATTTGCTGACATAATAAATTGACATGGCATCAAATAGAGGGGGTGGCATAATGCAGGTATTCTTGTTTTAACTGTTCATCATCCTTGATTGTCCCTTGTTTACAGTGGAGTATTAAACCATATAATATAATTCAGTGGATGGAAAGTTTTAATTTGTGAATGAAGAAATATACCTGAAAGGAGATGGAAATTAAAAAAACAAAGTCTTCAAAAAGTTATTTGTTTCTGAAGTTCATATGGAGGTGCAAGTGGCCCTGAGTAACCAAAACAATTTGAAAGAAAAAAGAACTAAACTGGAGGACTCATACTTCGTGATTTCAGAATTTACTGCAAAGCTATAATAATCATGGTACTAGCACAAATAGAATTGAAAGCCCAGAAATCTATACATATAGGGCCAATTTTATTTTACAAGGCTAACAAGACAATTCAGTGGGTAAGGACTAGTCAACAAATAGTGATGAGATAACTGGATACCTACATACAAAAGTATAAAGTTGACACCATATAACATATACAAAGATTAGCTTAGAATGGGTCAGTGACCTAAATGTAAGAGTAAACCATAAACTCTTAGAAGAAAACATAGTGGTAAATCTTCATGACTTTGGATGTGGAAATAGATTCTTAAGTATAACACCAAAAGCATAAGCAACAAAAGAAAAAGATAATTGGGTGTCATCAAAATTAAAAACTGTGCATTGTAGGACATTATTAAGAAAGTGTAAAATAACCTACAAAATAGAAGAAAATATCTTCAAATCTATATCTCATATGGGTCTATTATCCAGAAATGTTAAGAATTCTTTCAATTCCACAACAAAATATGACCCAAATGAAAAATGAGGAAGGAACTTAAATATACTTTTTTTCAAAGATGTACATATGGCCAATGAACACATGAAGAGATGCTTAACAGCATTAGTCATTAGGTAAATTCAGATCAAAACCACAATGAGATACTATTTTACCCCACTAGGGTGGCTAAAATAAAAAGATAGGTAATAACAGATGTTGGGGAGAATATGAAGACATTGGAACCCCCATACACTGTTGGTGGAATGTAAAATGATACAGCTGCTGTGGAAATAGTTTAGTAGTTCTACAAAACTTTGAAAGAATTACCATATGACCCAGCAATTCAACTCCTTATTAATATACCCAGAAGAACTGAAAATAGTTACTCAAGTACATATACATGCATGTGTGGTTTTTTTGTTTGTCAACCTGACTGGGTTGAAGGATGCCAGCGTAGCTGGTAAAATATTTCTGGGTATATCTATAAGGATGTGTCCAGAGTAGATAAGCATTTGAATAAGCAGATTGAGTAAGGATGATGGTCATCATCAGTGCTGCGGGGCCCCAGCAATCCACTGAGGGCCTGAATAACACAGAAAGGTAGGGAAGGGTGAATTTGCTCTCACTGGTTGAGCCCAGACATCCATTTATTTATTTATTTATTTAACTTTATTTTACATATCCAGTTGGATTTTTTCACAAACATCACAATACAGTGTAGCCTGAGTTTTAAGGACGTGGGCTCTGGATTCAAATAGTCTAGGTTTTGATATAGACTCTAATAACTTTTCAGCATTTTAACCTTTGAAACTTCTCAGTTCCCAAGTGCCTCATTTGTGAAGTGAGGATTACAGAAGAGTTATAAGAATTAAATGAGATCCATTAGAACACTGAAACAATGTCTGGCATATAGTAAACATTGAAATGCTGTTACCTAGTATGTTTAAAAGGACTGATTTTCCCATACTGCCAGTGTACCAAATCAGAAAACTACGAGTTATTCTTGAATTCTTTTTTTCCTCTATTATGTCCTCAAACATCCTAGAAATTCAGTTTTTATAATTTCTTGAAATTATGTACTTCTGTATCATTTCTCTCACTTTATTGAGATTACTACCTTTCATCTGGATTATAGCAACAGCCTCCTATTTTAATCTTACTCTATTCTCATATGTTTCCTGCATTTCAGTATGAATCATCCTAAAACATGAACTGGGTCATATTATCTCCTGCCTCACATACTTCAGTGGTTTTCTTTTGCATGTTAAAAACAGAAACCAAGCACCTATGGGTTTTTTGAGGCCCTGCATACTCTGACTCCTGCCTTTTTCCATTTCATTTTGTGCTACTCTCCAGTTATCATTTTACATTAATCACAGTAATCTTTCAACTTTTCTAACATGCTGCTCTTTTCTTTTGTCATAGTCTATATATATTCATTCACTTAAATATTTATTGAGCATTTACTGTGTACAAAGTGCTGTTCTGGCTTGGGAATAAAAGAATTTCCTACACTGGCACAAAAACAGAGCCATAGATCAATGGAATAGAATAGAAAGCCCAGGTATAAACTCACACATAAACGGCCAATTAATATATGATAAAGGAGCCATGGACATACAATGGGGAGATGACAGCCTCTTCAACAGCTGGTGTTGGCAAAAGTGGACAGCTACATGTAAGAGAATGAAACTGGGTTACTGTCTAACTCCATACACGTAAGTAAATTCAAAATGGATCAAAGACCTGAATGTAAGTCATGAAACCGTAAAACTTAGGAAAAAACGTAGGCAAAACTTTCTTGAATATAAACATGAGCAACTTGTTCATGAACATATATCCACGGGCAAGGGAAACAAAAGCAAAAATGAACAAGTGGGACTACATCAAACTAAAAAGCTTCTGTACAGTAAAGGACACCATCAGTAGAACAAAAAGACGTCCTGCAGTATGGGATAATATATTCATAAATGACATATCTGATAAGGGGTTGACATCCAAAATATATAAAGAGCTCATATGCCTCAACACCCAAAAAGCACCCCGATTAAAAAATAGGCAGTGGATCTGAACAGACACTTCTCCAAGGAAGAAATTCAGGCAGGCAAATGAAAAGATGTTCCACATCACTAATCATCACAGAAATGTAAATTAAAACCACAGTGAGATATCTCTCACACCAGTTAGGAAGGCCAACAAATAGTGATGAGATAACTGGATACCTACATACAAAAGTATAAAGTTGACATGGTATAACATATACAAAGATTAACTTAGAATGGGTCAGTGACTTAAATGTAAGAGTAAACCATAAACTCTTAGAAGAAAATATAGTGGTAAATCTTTACCACTATAGGAAAAACAAATGCCGATGAGGATGTGGAGAGAGGGGAACCCTCCTGCACTGCTGGTGGCAATGTAAACTAGTTCAGCCATTGTGGAAGGCAATATGGAATTTCCTCTAAAAACTAAAAATAAAAATACCCTTTAACCCAGGAATTCCACTCCTAGGATTTTACCCAAAGAATGCAGGATCCCAGTTTCAAAAAGACATCTGTACCCCTATGTTTATTGCAGCACTATTTACAATAGCCAAGATACAGAAGTGTTCATCAGTAGATGAATGAATAAAGAAGAGGTGGTACATATATACAATGGAGTATTGTTCAGCCATAAGAAAGAAACAAATCCTACCATTTGCAACAACATGGATAGAGCCTGAGGCTGTTATGCTTAGTGAAATATGTCAGGCGGAGGAAGACAAATACCAAATGATTTCCCTCATTTGTGGAGTATAACAATGAAGCAAAACTGAAGAACGAAATGAATCTTTTAATTTAGGTTTTGCAAGCCACTAAAAATAAGGAAATTTAGATCTCATTTTTTACCTTCTAAAAAGTTTTTTATTTAGTTGTGGCAAGAAAAAATTTTTATGTAAATATGTGAGATTTATTCATGGTTAATAACACGTGCTTACTATTTTGTCTATTGCTGAAGAGTATCTCTTTGAAGAGTAATAATGGTGTGATGTCTGGGTAATAATTTTCAGATCACTCACTCTGGCAAATCATAAAGAAGTATTTTTGTGTAAGTCAGTATTATGTGAAGGCACTGTCTTCCATACAAGACCACAACTTTTTTCCTTTGTGTAGACATGCATTGTGATACTCTCTCACTCCCCTTTTGGAAGAACCCGTAAGTCGTTATTTTCAAAAATTAAAATTTTACATGTTTTTGATCTTGGATAGGCTTTTTATGGTATTTCAATTCATATTTTGTTTTGAATATCAAAAACAATATAACATTATTTACTTTGTTTGAAAGTTATTAAACTTGCCCTAAGAAGAACTCTCAGTATAATAGATATTCTGTCCTTTTTTCAGTATGAAGGTAAAATTTTTTAATTCAAACAAGCACTCTCAGTAACAATAAGTAACTTGTTCTAGATTCTTCATATGTAATGAGTGATTTTTTTTGGTCATGATTTCTGTCACTTAACAGAATACCTGGCAGATAATAAATTAAGATTGTTTATAGAATTAAAGATGTCTTCTTTATATTATAATGTAACATTTTTCTTTTGCTTTCTATAAGAGAGAGAAACTTACTTGGAAATGTGATACAGAAGCAAAGAACTCATATACATTTCCTTAATTACTTGGTGTCATTTTAATCAATAATTTATCCATTTAGTTCTTTGTGCCATTTTATTTTTGTAGCCTGTTGACCAGTGTGGCAGGCATGATTCATTTTTCATTCAATTTTATTGTTTATCGACTGGTTAGTTTTGCTTGTAAAAAAATTAAAATACATACTGGAAATGAAAATAGGTAATAAGGAAGTCTTGCAAAGAATGTATAAGCTTCTAAATAGTTGGTCATTTATTTTAGATTTGATTCTCAATTTCCATATTCGAACTATTTTCCAAATCTTACGACATTTTATGTAATATTTTCTTTTATTTAAATCTACATTTTTATTATGGATTCTGGACTATCAAGTTTAAGTTTTATGCAATTATGTTTAATAAAATGGTGATACTATGATTATAATTATAATAATAGTAATGACTAAAATGACCAATTTTATTAAATGCTTACCATGTACCAGTCCCTAAGAGTGTTCTGCATGGCTTAGTCATTTTGTCTTTAGGATCCTAAAGTTCTTTTAAAGAGGAAGGCATTACTGTTATGCTCATTTTACAGAATAAGAAAGCTGAGTCTACAGAGGCTTAGTAATTTTCCCAAAGTTATGTAGTTAACATAGCAGCTAGAAAGTCGATTTTGAATCCTAGCTTTTTACTTTGTCCTTATAATCCAATTATGGCAATTACTGATTTATTTCACTTGTTCATATTAATGAGATTCAAACTAAAATACTCAAATTTTTTTATTGAGGTACATACAATAAAATGAACAAATCTTAGTGTAGAACTTGATGAATTTTGACACACACACACACACCACACACACACACACACACTTGAGTAACAGTCATTCTGATCAAGATACTAAACATTTTCACTAATTTTCTTTTCCCCTTCAGCCCTGTCACCCATTTCTCCACTCATTTCCCTCATGGAAACCAAGTCTATTCTCTGACTGTTTCAGTTTTGTTTTTTAGATTCTGTTTATAAGTGAAATCATATGGTATTTGTCTTTCTCTGTCTGACTTACTTCACTTAGCATAATATCCTCTAGATCTATCCATGTTGTCTCAAATGGCAAGATTCCCTTCCTTTTTATGGCTGAGTAACACTCCATTGGATATATGTATCAAATCTGTTTTAATCCTTTCTTGTCTTGATGGACAAGTAGGTTGTTTCCATATTTTAGCTCTTGTAAATAGATAAACATAGTAATATATATGTGTTTCCAGATCAGTGATTCTGTGTTTTGGATGAATTCCTAGAAGTGGAAGTGATGGAAAATATGGTATTTTTATTTTTAGTTTTTTGAGAAACCTTCATACTGCTTTCCATAGTGGCTGCAACAATTTGCCATCTTACCAGCAGGGTACAAGTGATTCCTTTGTTCCACTCTTATTATTTCTTTTCTTGTTTGTAGTAGCCATTCTGACTTTTGTGAGGTGATACCTCCTTGTGGTTTTTGTTTGCATTTCCCTAATGATTAGGGACGCTGAGCATCATCTTTTCATGTTTGTTTTGGCCATCTGTCTTCTTTGGAAAAATGTCTATTCAGGTCCTCTGCCTATTTTTTAATTGGATTCATTTTTGAGTTATCTGAGTTCTTTATATATTTGTATATTAGGTCTTTATCAGGTATATCATTTGCAAATAACTTCTCCCATACAGGAGGTTGTTTTTTTTGTTTTTTAAATGGTTTTCTTTGCTGTGTAGAAGCTTTTCAGTTTGATGAAGTCCTCCCATTGTTTATTTTTGCCTTTGTTTTCTTGGGGGAGACATATCCAGAAAAAAATTACTAATGCTGATGTTTAAGAGTTTATTGCCTATGTTTTCTTCTAAGAGTTTTATGGTTTTAGGTCTTAAATTTAATATTTAATCCATTTTGAGTTTATTTTTGCCTATGGTGTAAGGGAATGATCCAGCTAAATTATTTTACATGTAGCTGTCCAGTTTTCCCAGCACCATTTATTGAAGGGACTGTCTTTTCTTCATTGTATATTCTTGCCTCCTTTGCCATGTATTAATTGACCCTATATATGTGGGTTTATCTGGGCTCTATTCTGTTCCAGTTGTCTAGGTATCTGGTCTTGTTGCCAATACAATATTGTTTTGGTTACTCAGCTTAGGAAAATACTCATAACATTTCAAATGTGTACAGATTAACTCTTTGTATATATATATATATGGAGACTGAACTGTGAGAATGAATGCAGATACTGGGTTCATATATTACCCAAAGTATTAAGTAAGCTGCAAATATATGCACTTCTTTTTGGGTGCATTATTATTTATATTAAGACTGAAGATAATACATTAAATTAAACTTAAATACTATTCTTTTTCCTTTTTACAAAAATTTCATTCTTTTTCTAGATTCACATCCCAAAACTCCCAAGGTAATTGAGTTAACTATTATGGGGGATGACATGTATTATTTAAGATGAGAGTTTTTCTCAAGAGAAACATGGACATTGGAGCCAATTATTTCTTGTTTATCTTATTATAATATATTCAGCTATCAAAATGATTGCTTCCTTATGAAGAGAAAACAGACTTGGAGGCACTCCCAAATTACATTACCATAATAACCCTGAAACTAACAGAGTTTACTACTTGGCAGTTTTGGTTATTTGTGTATACCTGTGTTGTCCAGTTTGTTAGGCAATAGCTCTGTGTGGCTATTACAGTCTTGAAATATGGCCAATCTATTTTGGTATCTGCTTCAAGTAGAAAATACACAACAGTTTTAGAGACTTTAGTACAGAAAAAAATGTTAAATTAGCTCATAAATAGTTGTATTTTCTCAGCCTTATTTTCCATTTTACAAATTCTTCTGTTTAATTCATTCCTGAGTTTTAACTGCAATGAACATACTTTTCATTTCTAGAAATTTTATTTTATTTTATTTTCATTTTCTCATTTATAAAATCTTAATATTTTATCACATGTATTTTTATTTTATCTTTTTAATAATTTGAAGCATACTCATTTTATACTTTATTTAATAAGAATATTGGTAAAGGGGGCATGAAATCTTGTTTTTTATTTCTTCATTGCATAATTGCATAATCCATTGTGAATTGTGAATATGGTTTATCGTTAGTGTAACTTTGATATATCAGTGAGAAGCCTTCATGCCTTGGCTGAAAGCATGCTCCTCAGAAGGGTTTCATATATGTTTCTGCCTTATGTCCTGCACATATTAACAGCTAGTACAGTTCTAAGATTTCTTCTGTAGGACCACAAACCAAGTGGGTGGGTAGGACCATGATTGTGATTCTCAGCTTTCAGGTTTCCTCAGCTCAGAGCAGGCAAGGGTATACAGGCTTGTTAGTTCCCTTAGCTGGTTGACACATTTCTTTTTACTGAGAGTATAGTCTTTAAAGGTTTTTGAAGATATTTCAATTTCATCTGCCTGCTTTGTACTGGCTTTCAAAGACTTTCTCCAATCACCATGTGGTCATTGAAACCAAAGCCTTTGTTTCCCTAGTGAGAACCTCATTCCCAACATAAATATACACAGATACAGTTGTTTAAACTTTCACCAAAGGCAATTATAGTACCTGTTTATGCTTACTTTTTTGGTTTTGGACTCTTTGTGTGATTTTTTTCACTGAGGGTTTTCTTTACATCTTTTAAGTCCAACTCTACATTTAAGATAGTTTTTTTTTCTGTATTTTATTCAGCATTTCTGGATTTTTGGGGGGAATATTTTCAACAATATTGATGAAAATGTTAGTTATCTAAGTAATTTTTTAAAGAATTAATTTAGGTGAGGAGAGGAAGCTCCATCTACTTATCGAACAGCCACATAAACTGGTAAGCCATCTACAACTGCCGAATTAATTTATGTTAATAAAAAAATAAAGTATTTCCTGAGAAGTCCCTACATGTACATGGAGAAGATATTTCTTTTCGAGAGAATACTTGGACATGTCCAATTTTTGAGGTACCTGTGTACAGTAAGAGTGTCTAACACCATCATAATCAGGGATAGGAGTTGGTTGTTAATGTTTAATTTCTAAATCAGTGGAGCATTTTTGCTTTAACTAAAAGTTCATAATTGATAATATAAATTACATGATTAGGAGTAAAAAGTTAAAAGTTATATAATAATTTAAAGTAGTATTTTTCAAACTGGTGAAAGACCAGATTCTTTTAAAAGTTCAGATCCATCATAGGTATATGATATTTCTAAAATGAAATAAAAGCATATTACTACAAAAATACAAAAAAAAGTAACCCAGAAGCTTATCTTTTACTTTGTGAGTCAATAAGCATAAGAGCACATTTCAATAAATATAATCAGAACAAACATAAAAGGAAAAAGGAATTACAAAAGCAATATAGGTTCACTGAATAGTGCAGTTGATTTGAAGAATTAGTTCTCATCAGTTCTTTTTGTTTCATGAATGTATTTAAACAAAAAGTCATGAATGAAATGGCAAATATTTTTATTAAATGTCTGATGTACACTTTGAACAAACATTGTTATTACATTATACAAAAATTTTTTAAATTTTGATTTTTTTTTTTAACTCAAGGATTTTAAGGTTGCAAATGAGCTTGCTTTTTAAAACCTATTTAATCTACTTTGGATTGATTGTAATGCTATGTTCAGGGGATAATGAAGTTTCAGTGTTTTGTTTTAAAATATTGATGCTATTAGTAATAATATTAATAACAGTTTTGTTGATGAGAATGGGAAAAGAGGTTTTTAAGCAATCTAAACAATTCAATATAATAATTTTCAACTTTATACAATGTAAAGCAAGGTATGCTCTCTTTTCTAAATTCTTTTCCATTTCTTCATCATAACCAATTCTACCAGTTTGCCGTATAAATTCATGGTTAAATTTAAGTTATCTCATGATGAAAGAGTTGTATTTTACAGCCATTAATTTTCTATGCTTGGGTTTTATTTTGGTCGGAAAAATTTAAAAACATTCTATTAGAGTATTTTACTGGCAATAAGTTTTCACACATGCAATATCAAGATCATAGCATACTTTGATGATTATTGTTTAAGTATGGAATATGTCAAAAATCTGTATAAACTATTTTTCAAAGAATCTGACCTTTTTATTTTCAGTCTCATCTGTCACAAAAACATGCAGTATGTAGTATTAAGATAATTAAAAATACTGAAGATATAAGACATATTTTGCTACCCAATTGACACTTCTAAAAGTTGTGATTCAAACCTACTGTCAAGGGATATTTCTGCTCTTAAACCATCATACATGTTGGAGTAACAGTTAATTATTACCAGCTTTCATTTTACCACATAATAAGTAGAAACATCTCAAAATTATTATTTTAATCTTAAGGTAATTAAAAATTTTTATTTCATCACTAAGTATACTATAGTTTACATTTAATACATCTTTATATATATATATATGTATATATATTTTAAATGATATAGCAAGACCTGCTAAATGAAGGAAACTGTTCCAAACTCTTAAATCTTCCTAATTGCCCCAGAATATATTCTTAAGTGTTAGAGCTATGCTGTCAGAACATTTCCTAAGCAAAAGGTGAACTCCAAAGCATATCTGATGAAGTTATAATACTTTACAGTGTTATAGTCTGCTGAGCTAGTCATGTTTGTCATTAGTGAAGCTAAAAAAGGGGAAGGGTCCTTGTTATCAATCCTGTTTAAATTTCACTTACCCAAAAAAAATATTCATGTTAGTATTATCTATGCAATTTTCAAGTTGTGTTGGAAAAGTACTTGTTAATTTTTTCCGTTACTAGATCTTTATTAACTTTTTCTTGATTACATCAAGCTCTCTTCTCATTGGAAAGTGGTACCTGAATATCCTACTTAACTGCAGTTCACCAGTATTTCCAAGGATATGTCTATGATACAGTCTTTCAGTAATGCCTTTGCAATTTTGTGTGTATGTCTTGATATACACACACATGCATATATACAAATAAAAATAAGTATTTAAGTTTCAGTAGCCTTTATAATAACTCTGCTAAACATAGTGGTTTTTATGTGAAATACCACATATCAGCTTCTGTTGGCTTCTTAATTCAATATTCATTATTTTCAGTTTTCCATTTGTATTTGAATAATCTTCCTTGCATTTTTAATTTAACTTGCTAAAATCTGTGGTTTTACTACTTTATTAGTAATTTTATCTTGGCAAATAACCACACCATGTTTCTAATCCTTCACTATTTGTGCCTACAAAACTGTTGCCACCTTCCAACTGCTCAAACATCACCAGAATAACTTACTGGTTTAGCAAAGCTAACTTTATTATGTGCCACAGTTACTGAGAATATCATCTTAACAGAATCTCACAAGTGTCCCCTCAGGAGGAGGAGGTTGAGGTGGGTATTTATAGTTTTTAGGATGAGCTCAAGTGGTTTACAATGGTTTTTTTCTCATAGGAACTTGATTGGGGTTGGGTAAAATTGGTCATGTAATAGTTTAGGATTTGGGAACATTGAGACAACAATCTTGAAGCAAGTGTATTAATAAATAGTTGGTTGGTAAGTGAGTTCTTTGCCCAGCCGAGCAACCTATTGTTCTGAAAAGGGGACTGTTTGCCTAGATGAGCAATTTGTTGTTAAAATACATTGGTTTCTAGATTTCCTAAAGCAAACAGTGAAGTTATTGGTTTGCAATCACAACTTCCTGGACTAGAATTTCCTGGAACAAATAGTGAAATAACTTAGACTTTCATGTTTCAGTTTTCAGTTCTGGTTGTTAAGTTATTTGGATGCCTATGGTCGTATTCCCAAACATGATTTCATTATATAAGTGATCTTACTTCAGAATAATTGCTTGGACGTTACTTCATTAGCCATCATTTCATGCACTACCATTGCCATGCTAAGAAAAGTCCTGTCTCTTCTTGGCAACTCCAATCAAGTTTGTTATTCTAATTGTAAATTATTGTTAAAACTCAATAATGAAAAATTTTCTTCTTCTGTGAAGCTGATATTATTACATTGTAAATTTAAAACAATAAGCTTCACTAAAAATTTACATAATTGTAAAAATATGTTCTAAAATAAGTAAGTGCCTACATTTTTGTTTACAAATCATAAACTGTCCTTAAAACATCACATGTAATATGTGTTCCTACTGTACATAACGGAAATTCAGTAATACATAAACTGTTAATACTGAGTTGAGCCCACTGATCTTATGTTTGAATGTTGTAGTCATGCCTACTTTATATAAAATTTTGTAAACACATATTCTCAGTTTCCATACTTATTTCACTATGAATTGTAAAAACACAGTTCTGATTGGTACAGAACACGTTGACCAGCCATACTTGAATAGCTCTGGCCTGTACTATCATATTGGTTCATAGACTGGTTGAGTCTCTCTTTCAAGAGCATCTGAGCTTCATCAGCAGCTTCAAATGATCAAAATTCAGTTCATCTGCACCCAGAGACCCTTCAGTTCCTTTCATATCTTTGTTTTTTTAGGGAGAAATGGTCCTTTAGTCTTTCAGAGTTTTTTTTAAACTCAAGCAATTGTGATTATATTTTCTTTTGATCCTATGTTATAATCATGTGTATTAGTATATAATCTGAACTGTCTTAAGGACCTTGGAAATTGTAGCCATTGTTCTTAAATTATTACTTACCAGGCCTGCTTCTTAACTGTATACCCATGCATTTAGGTTGGCATTAATAATAACATTAATAATAAATATGAGTTTATTGCATGTTTTTTAGACACTATTCTGAGCACTTTTTCATTCAGTAATTCATTTAATTCTCCCAATAACCTACAAATCAGATAGGCATTATTTATTATCCCCATTGTACACATGAAAAGACAAAGTTGTTAATAAATTGCCCAGTGATTTCAACTTTAAGTTCCAAATTCTGCTCTTCTGGCCACTAGTATGTTGCCTCTCCTTGAGTTGCACAAAATAAATTGAATAAAAATTTACTTCCTTAGTTATAAGAAATGGACTAGGTAAGGTGTTATTGTAAATGATGAACTTTTTCAATGAGTACATTTTAAAATCTTGTAGATGCAAATGAGTAAACTGTTGCATTAGTTGAGATTTGTTGATGACACTGAATGTCAGTTTGTACAACTGCTGCAGAAAGCAGAATGGAGGTTCCTCACAGAACTAAAAATAGAAATACCATTTGACCCAGTAATTACACTTGTAGGAATTTACCTAAAGAAAACAAAATCACTGATTCAAAAATACATGTGCACTCCTGTGTTGCCTCGTTATTTACAATAGCCAAGGTAGAGAAGCAACCTAAATGTCCGTCAATAGATGAATGGATAAAGAGGTGGTACATATACACAGTGGAATATTATACAGCCACAAAAAGAAAATCAATTTTTCCATTTGAAATGACATGGATGGATCTACAGAGTATTATGCTCAGTGAAATAAGCTAGGTGGAGAAAGACAAATAACATATGCCTCAATACCAAAACACCCAAATAACCTGATTAAAAAATGGGCAGAGATCCTGAACAGACATTTCTCTAAAAAAGAAATACAGATGTCCAGTGGGCACATGAAGAGATGCTCCACATTACTAATGATGAGGGAAATGCAAATGAAACCACAATGAGATAACACCTGACACCATTTAGAATGGCCACTATCCAAAAGACAAGAAATAACATGTGTTGGTGAGAATGTGGGAACCCTCCTACACTGTTGGTGGGAATGCAAATTGGTCTATCCACTATGGAACATAGTGTTGAGTTTCCTCAAATTAAAAATAGAAATACCATATAACCCAGCAATTCTGCTTCTAGGAATTTACCCCAAAGAAAACAAAATCCCTGATTTGATATGATACACACTCCTATGTTTATTGCCATATTATTTACAATAGCTCAGATGTGGAAGCAACCAAAGTATCCATCAGTGGATGAATGAATGAAGAAGTACATATACACAGTGTAATATTACTCAGCCATAAAACAGAAAGAAAAGCTGTCATTTGGGACGACATGGATGGACCTAGAGAGTATTATGCTCTGTGAAATAAGCCAGGCAAAGAAAGACAAGTACCAAATGATTTCATTGTGGAATCTGAAAACAAAACAAAACAAAATTAACAAAGCATCAGTAGACTGATACTGAGAAATGACTGGTGGTTCCCATGGGAGAGGAATTGGGGTTGGTGGGTGGGTGGGCAGGCAGGGTGAGGGGATAAAGGGGCACAAAAATTCTCAATCATTATGTAAGTTGGTCACAGAGATGATAGTACAGCATGGAGAATACAGTCAGTGACTCTGTAATGTCTTCCCATGTTGACAGACTAACTGCAGTAGTTGGGGTGAGGATTTAGTAATGTGTGTAACTAGTGAACCACTGTGTTGTATACTTGAAACCAGTAAAATACTATATGTTAGCTATACTTCCAATTTCAAAACATAAAGTATCCTCTTGTTATTACACCATCTGTTCCTATATTTGTTAGGTTGCATAAGTAATTTTTACTTTGGCACATTGATGTCTCAAATACCATTGGTCTAGTAGAAGTCAGAAGTAAAAGTTATGTAGAAATGTGTTTAAAAATAATTTTTACAAGTGCTGGACATCAGTGAAGTATCTTTATTGTTACTAATACTTTTCTTACACATTCTCTTGAACATACTTCATCTGATACTAAACTTGACATTTTGCTTTGACATACTTGAGAATGCTATGTGTAGTGCAACTCTTGAAGTTACGTTGTGATTGAAAAATTTAACTTGGTGGATTTGACTTTCTATTTTGGTGTGTTTGCTGTGCTATGAGACCTATGATTTAACCACAAATGGGCCTCTTCATGGATGTAGATATATTATCATTGACCTCTAGTTGGTAATATGTTCAGGTAAGGCATTTTTCTTCTCATTTGGGCTTATACTGGAACCTTCCGATTAAAAAAATTTTTTTTGTATGTCTTTTCTTTTACATGTAGAACTTAGTTGTGAGATAGTTACTTGGAATTAGTGGTGCAGTCTGTGGTCCTGAATTCACTTCATTGGGATGTGTCTAGCTGTCAGTCATAGAGATAGAACATTAAACTTAGCCTTAGTATTGGTGTATGCTAGCCAAGTGAGCTGACACATTGAGTTAATCAGAGACTTAAAAGTATAGTTCTACACAGAGAAGACAAGCAATGACTCTATAGCATCTTACTACACTGATGGACAGTGACTGCAATAGGGTGGGGGGATGGGAACATGATAATACAGATGAATGTTGAAGCTACAGTGTTGATCATTTGAAATCTTCATAAGATCGTATATCAATGATACCTTAAATAAGTAAAAAAATTACAGCTCTAATCAACAGGGGGCTCTTTTTTTCCTGATTAATGATTCCGTATATTCCTTCACATTATTAGTACATGCAGATAGATTCCATGGAAAGTAAAATACTTGTTCCTCACTGCCTTGTTTGGGGTCAAAGTAATTCACATATTAACATACAAAGATTAGCTAATTGTCTGAAAAAGAAGAATTTAGGAAATCAGGTAGATCTTTTTGGCTTGTGCTTATACTAACTGTTGTTGAGAGCTGGGCTAGACTATACTTTTTTCACAAATGGGGAATGGTCTTAATATATGTTTTCATGATTTTAAAACTTTCTGAAACTTTTCCTTACCTGAGACTTCTGAGAACTTTCTTCCTACATATATATATTCTGGTATCATTAATCTACAGTTACATGAAGAACATTGTTTACTAGGCTCCCCCCTTCATCAAGTCCCCCCCACAAACCCCATTACAGTCACTGCCTATCAGTGTAGTAAGATGAAAATCACTACTTGTCTTCTTTGTGTTGTACAGCCCTCCCCATGCGCACCCCCCCTACATTATACATGCTAATTGTAATGCCCCTTTCTTTTTCCCCACCCTTATCACTCCCTTCCCACCCATCCTCCCCAGTCCCTTTCCCTTTGGTAACTGTTAGTCCATTCTTGGGTTCTGTGATTCTGCTGCTGTTTTGTTCCTTCAGTTTTTCTTTGTTCTTATACTCCACATATGAGTGAAATCATTTGGTACTTGTCTTTCTCTGCCTGGCTTATTTCACTGAGCATAATACCCTCTAGCTCAATCCATGTGGTTGCAAATGGTAGGATTTGTTTTCTTCTTATGGCTGAATGATATTCCATTGTGTATATGTACCACATCTTTATCCATTCATCTACTGCTGGACACTTAGGTTGCTTCCATTTCTTGGCTATTGTAAATAGTGCTGCGATAAACATATTCCACCATATTTTTTAGCACACATTATTTACTCCAGCTTTTCAATTTTTATCTCAAACTCTTGACTGCTCTTTTGAGCTTCAGATCTATGTATACAACTATTTACTCTTCACTTGTACTTGAAATTTCTTAAACACATCCATACTTTTTTTGGAGAATTTCTCAAACCAAAATTCTCCCCTATCACCTGCTCCTGTATTTTTATCTGTCTGAGTAATTATGACCTCCATTTATTTCCTTGCCCACACATGTCACCCATCACCCATTTTTCCTCTACCCAATATTTGGTGTCATTAAGTTCTGTTTATTTATCTCCAAATATGTGTTATCAGTACTGCTTTTTCTTAACTACCACATCTATATATTTCAAATATTTCCTTCATTTTCCACAGAATATCCAGAGTAGTCATTCTAAAACTAGTCAGAATGTGCTAATCATGCATAAAATCCCCAGTGCCTTCCCATTGTACTTAAGGGTAAATCTACAATCCTTAATATGTTCCACAGAATCCTGCATAATCTGCCCCCTACCTATCATTCCCACATCATTTCAAATGCTTAACTCCTTTTACTGTATTCTCTAAGCACAATATCTTTTAAAATATCCTAATTCTACTACTCATCTTTCAAATTTACCTCCAGATGTCACTTTTGCAGAAGCCTTCTTTGCGGTCATCCTCCACCTTGATCAAGCACCCAGTGTAAATCTAAATCACATCCTTCTGTTGTAATCTCTTATAGCATTTACTAATTAATGGTTTGTAATTACATATGTACAATTTGTTACTTGTTTCCTGCTCTTTGGTGTGCTTCATGAAGGCAAGAAATCTGTGACTATTCATAACAAATCTATAGTGCCTGGCACATTGTGTTATACATAGTAAGTGCTCAGTAAATAATTGTTCAACAAATGAATGCTAACTATAGCCTGCACATTTGGTTTTCTTTTTAATTTTTCTGATTAAAAGTGGGAATACTGATTCTCTATGGAAACAAAGTATTACTTACATTCAGTGAGAAAGACCATGGCAGAACTATTTTGTACTAGTACCTGCAAGAGTGATATCTTGTAATACTATCTCAAATTAACGTGATTGGTGGCTTTCAAATTACAGCTTTGAGTTCCTCAATTCAAAAAGTGCTGATTGTGCTTGAAATGAAGGAATAGGCAGTTTGAACTGTAAAACACAAGTTAAACTCTTTATATTAAATAATTACAAAGAGCACTCTTGGCTACATTCTTTGAGCTTTTCTTTGGTATTTAAGGGTAACTTAAATTTGCAACTATGTCAACAGCATTATAGCAGAAACTTGTAGTTAAAAAACGTTCAGATTCTAGGCTCTGCGATTTATTAGCTGGAAGGTCTTGGGAAAAATTTCATTGAACCTCTGAGTCTTAGTTTCCCTTCTGTACAATGGATATATTAAAGCAATAAAAATAATTGAAAGTAAAATTTTAGATTTTAGGTTTCTATTTAATTTTATAGTATAAATATTTTATATGTAAACATCTAAGTATATTTATATATAAGATATAAATATAAAATATAAGAAATCATATTTTATGTGAAAATGGCAAAATAATTTCATGGACTCTAATAATGTGGGCTAAAACCATTGTGTTCATTAACTATTTGAACTTGGATTAGTTTATGTTTGAATGATCTAGTGTTGTGTAGATCCCAACCTAAATTAAGAAACTCAAATTTATAGTTTTTCTGATACTTTTGCCTTTTATTTTTGATTTCTGTTATAAAATGCTGGTTTAGGATACAGATATAAATACATTTCCTTATAAGAACTATTATTTTCTTGGTGCTTTTTTTGAAAATGAGTTTTCTAAAATATGTTTTACTAAAAGCTATTCAAGGATGAAATAGTTCAAATAGTGTTTGTGAGATCATAGTAGCATCTGATAAATAGTGTTTTTTTTTCATGAAAAACTGTTAGAGGTAACTATATAAACAAATTGGAACTTAAGGTAATTTACCAATTCTTTATGTTGATACTATTTTCTTTGTCTTTAAGAATTGTTAATTAAGTCTTTATGTTTAAGTCATGGAAGCCATTTCAGCTGACTTTATAACATAACTGCAGACCGTATATTTGTCTCATGATTTCTTCCTTCAAAGCATGAAGAAGTGAATTATTGAAAAGATAAAAATAAATTTGTTTGCTTCTGTCAGAGTTCATATCCACGGCCAACCTTGATAGAAGACCAGAATGATTTAGACAAGTTTGCTTTGGAGATTCATAACATATGCTTGCTGGACAGAATTGAGTTATCTCTTCTCTGGAGAGTAAGTTATTGTAGCAGGAGCTGACAGAGATGAAGATAACTGAGGGAAATTCAATTACCTTTTAGTGTTTTCTTTCTAATAGGATTCTTAATGTGAAAAAGATCTTTAGATGATGCACCTCTGTTATTTGTGAGATCTGCCTTGATACTTGTTTCTAGGATACCATGAACTTTCAGTTCCAGGCCTTCTTTAAGTATGAAACAGGCAGCTTACTGTTAGAAATAGTTCTGACTGAAAGGCGTTATTTTTACTTGATGTCATTGGCAATCTTTTTATTTTGTTGATTACCTTCTGTAGTTTCCTTTAACAGAAGTGGATATTATTTTGTACGGTGTTATTATTTGATATGTTGGGAGTTTTTTTTTCCCTCTCAAATGACCTTTCTGGAAGTGTGTTGTAGCTTCTCAGTGTTGGTGTATTAGTATCTCTGTCTAATTATCATACACTGAGGCTTGGCGACCTACTTTAAGTGCTGTTAGAATTCTGAAGCTTTCTTCTTCACTTTGTTTTGTCATTCTGCCAGACTATTTGCTAGAAGGGAGTCTTCACTTTTTCACCCCTTTCACTTTTTAGTGTCATGCAGTGCCACTTCTCTCCTTTTCATCTCCAGTAGTAGAACACATAAACTAAAAAATGTCTTTTGAATATCATTAATGATCTATTGATGCTATCCAGTGGCTCTTTTTCATTGCTCATCTCAATCTCTGCATTATTTGACACTGATGACCTTCCTACCCTTACATTGTGAAATTACTTTTTGCTAGACTTTCTTACCATGTGCTTTTCTGATTAATTTTTACTTCTCATGGTTCTCCTAGTTTTATTTCTCTGTCCATTTCTTATTCCTTTATCAAAAGTGTAGATCTTTAACAAGACTACTTTCATGGCAATTTTTAAATGTTTTATGCTCTTCTAGCAATCTCATATAATGTCAGCATCATCCGAAACCCTCTATATAGAAGGCATTAAATATTTTCTAATTTAAAATTTCATAATTTCTTCAAAGATAATCGAAAAAAAATTATTAGAAGGCACTTAGTGAAAGGCCCCTTTTGAATCTCCTGTAGGATGCCTTGTGAAACCAATATGAAACCATTATTGGTTTCCTGTGAATCCTTTCAGGGTTTCTTAATGCATTTATATATATATATATATTATATATGTGTATAATATATATTGTATAATATATGTATGTGTGTGTGTGTGTGTGTGTGTGTGTGTGTACACACACACACACACACATACACAATTAGGAATATTTATTCTTCCTTTCTTTATACAAATGCTAACATATCCATGATCTATATTTCACTTTCTAAACTTTATTTTTTAGACATCTTTTTCACTCTCATTGGCAACATATGTGTAACTGTTACCTAATAGAGTGTATTATCAAACTTTTAGACTTCTCATTCTAGTGGATTATCTATGGGAGTATGTAGTTTTAATTTGTATTTCTCAGTGTAGTTGTAACTTATATTTCTGCTTTTTTATGAGTGAGGTTGATAATCTGTGAGCCTTTTCCCTTTCTGAGAAGATATCCTTTGCTTGTTCTGTTGGATTATTTTTCTTTTCTTACAGATGGGCAGAAGCCCTCCATATGTTAAGGATTCAACTCTTGATGTATGTTACTAATACTTTCATCAGTTTGTTAATTTGTGTATGGTAGAAGTCCCTTTTGATGTAATTACTATAGTGAAGACCTCACCTCCAGTTTCACATTTCCAAAAATCTTCTGTATATCTCTTCTAGGTGTCTTCCTAGCCCCTTATATTCACTTTGCCTAAAACATGCTGTTTCCCCTTTCAAGCCTTTTATAGGTTTATTCACAGTGGTAGTACAAAAGTTGGAAATGTAACCTTTATTCCAGGTGGCTACAGACTCTGGTAAAAATCTGGAGTTTCTGGTATTGTTAAAGGAAGATTTTAGGGGAATATGTCAAAGTCAGTGCCATAATCGCTTTTCATTTTTCCTTTTTTGAACTTCTGACAGTTTCTCACTCATGCAGCACATGATACATCACCTCATGTGAATTCATCTTTTTTTATCTTTACATGTAAACAACAGTATTGCAGTTACTACATTGCTTTCCTACAGCAAGACATATTCACAATATAGAATCAATTCTACGTATTAAGTTGATAATACTGGAATGTTAGTCTATGAAAATGATTTTCAGTTAAGTATTATTATGAAAGAAGCTTATGAAAGAATTATAATTAGTAAAATAAATCACTGCAATAATAATTTTCATGGATATATTAATGCCATTTTAATATTATAGTCCAGTCTAAAGCTTATCAACTCATTACAAGTTTTACTCTCTCACTTTAAGTAATCACAAATAATAAGTTCACTGATTTTTGTTCTGCTGCTTGAATCTATTGGTGATTAATTTGTTTGTAATTGTATAGGAGCTATAAGTACATGGAATGCTTCTACATATCTATAACCCAGATAACCCCAAATCTATTTTTATTGGTTTATTATGGAAAAAAAATTTTTAATTATCTTTTAAAAGTAAAATTCATTTTAAAGAGTGAATTTTAAAAGTACATCCTAGAAGGTTAACCTGGGAAACCCTGACTTAAGAAAAACGTTTCATTTACATCAGTGGCTCTTAGTTTTTTTATACTGAAAAAATTTTAATCTGACAATACATGTGGCAAAAAGGGAAAAAATGTAATAATAAAGAGTGGTATAAAGTAAAAGTGAACATTCTCCAACTTTTTTCCCTCTTCCATGCCTTCTAGGATAATGGTTTAGCATATAACTTTTCAGATTTCTTATTATGATTGTACATTTCATGGCTGTTTTTATGTTTATATTTTACATATGTGTTTAACCAAAAATTGAGTTATGTAAAGTGTCCTGTATTTTGAGTTAGTAATGCTTGGTTGGCTATGGACTCTTGAGAATCTGACTTGAGAAATTCATACAAATTTGTTGTAGTCATAGCAAATACAAATAAAGTTGTCCATGTAATTTTTGGAGTTTACAGATTCTGACTTGAATGTGTCTGATGAAAGGGTTTTTGTGTGGTTTGCACACAGCACTTCTTTTATGGTCATGTACATGAAATAGTTACAGGATGCCATTTCTCTTTGTTATAGATAGTATATTTTCAAATTCTGGATTTTATTCTTCTTGGAGACCTTGTGAGAGTTACTTGTATCCATTTTTAATGATGGGTCACTGAGGGAAATATTGTCTCCTTTTAATGGGATCTGTTTTTCATTTTAATTTCAACACCTACTACAGGCTTGGAACATAGGAAGCTCTCAATAAAGAATTGCAAAATGAATGAAAGTATCAAGTAATATGAGATAGAATATAGGATTAATGAAGGTTTTCATAGCCAGGTAACAAAATTTCATGTGAGATCTTAGAATCTTTTAGATTAAGAAAAAGTTTCTATTCATTACCTAGTAGATGCATAAAGAAAAGTAGTAATCATTGTTTCCTTTATTCCTTATTAGACTGCCACTGTTTCCCCCTCCCCAGCCTTATTGAGGTTGAGGTATGTTTGACATTAAATATTGTATATATTTAAGACAAACAATGTGATGTTTTGATATATGTATGCATTGCGAAATCATTACCACAATCAAGCAAATTAACGTATCCATCTCCTCACGTACTTTATACTGTGTGTATATGGTGAGAACACTTAAGATCTATTCTCTTAGGGAATTTCAAGTATATAATATGTTGTTATTAACTATAGTCATCATGCTGTACATTGGACATCCAGAACTTTTTCATCTTATAACTAACAGTTTGTAATCTTTAATCAATATAATCTTTTTCCTCACTCCCTAGCCTCTGTTTACCACCATTCTATTCTCTTACTGTTGAGTTTGACTTTTTTGTTTTTAGAGTCCACATGTAAGTATTGAAATCATGCAATATTTGTCTTTCTATGTCTGGCTTATTTCACTTAACATAATGTCTTCCAGGTTCATCCATGTTGTCACAAATGGCACGATTTCTTTTCTTTTTTTTCTTTTAAGGTCAAATAATATTCTATTGTATACATATATGTACATCATATTTTGTTTATCCATTCATCTGTTGACAGATTCTTAGGATGTTTCCATATCTTTGCTACTTTGAGTGGTCCTGCAGTGAACATGAGAGTACAGATCTCTCTTTGAGATAACGACTTATTTCCTTTGGATATAAGAAGTGGGATTGCTGGATCTTGTGGTAGTTCAGTTTTAATTTTTGAGGAATCTCAAAATTATTTTCTGTAGTGACTGAATCAGTTTACATCATCACCAACAATGCATAATCATTCCCTTTTCTCCACATCCTCCCCAACACTTGATATCTCCTGTCTTTTTGGTGATAGACATTCTTACAAGTATGAGGGGATACGTCATAGCGGTTTTGATTTGCATTCCCTCATTGATTAGTGATACTGAGCATATTTCCATGTACATGTAGGCCACTTGTATACCTTATTTAGAAAAATAGCTATTCAGGTCCTCTGCACATTTTTTATCAGACTATTTGTTTTTTTACTATTGAATTATATGAGTTCCATATATATTTTGGATACTAATTCCTTACTGAGTATATGGTTTGCAAACATTTTCTCCCATTGATTTTGTTGATTGTTTCCTTTGTAGAAGCCTTTTGATTTGTTCCCATGTGTTTGTTTCTGTTGCCTTTGTTTTTGGTGTCAAATCCAAAAAAATAATTGTCAAAAGCAATGTCCAAGAGGTTTTCCATGTTTTCTTCAGGAAGGTTTCTGGTTTTAGGGCTCATGCCTAAGTCTTTAATTCGTTTTGAGAGGTTTTTTTCTTTTGGTGTATGGAGTAAAATAAGTGTCCAGTTTCATTCTTTTGTATGTGAATATCGTTTGCCAGTTTTTTTGTAACTAGCATTTAATGTATAAATCAGAGAACTGAAATCTATAGGTAATTATTTGCTGAATGTATAATATGGTATATGAGGTATGGACTTTGTGCAATACTTAGATTGTCCAAGGATTAAGATTTGCTTTTTGGTATGGTATGATAAATAAAAAATGCTTCTAGATAAACTATGATCCACTTTCTCTTTGGCAGACCAGGTCTTTGTTTTGTAGCTTTTATTTATGGGATTTAAGAGCATTAAGTTAAAATGCTTAACTTAAAATACCTAAAGAAAATACATGTGAACTATAAAACTGTTATCACAATCTGCAATATGTGATAGAAAACATAGATTTAGGGTTTATTAGAACTAGTATTCAGTCCTGATTCTGACTCTAATGAACTAGGTAGTGTTGGACAAGATACTTAATTTCTTTGTAATATAGGAGTCTTTAAAGGTCATTAAGTCTAGCCCTAAATCTGGAGGTTATATAGTATTTAGTCTAGTCCAAATGATATGTCATGGATAGTAGTATCAGTTATAGCATATCACTATGTAATAATTGTGAAATTTCCTTTCATTCACTTGATTAGATTTTTTAAAACTGAACCTTAAACGTAAATTCATTTTATTTTGCTCTTCTCTACTGACTTTATCTATTATTTGTTCCTGTGCACATGTAAAAATTGGTAGTTTTATGTTTGAGCTATTTGAAGATTAGTTGAATGTCAAACTTTTTTTCTACCTTTGTCTAGTTCTTTATTTTATATTCCTGTTACTGAGTTGAATCCCCCATATCGTCTTTGATCTAGTGGTTGAAATATAGTGAGAACTATTATAAAACTTCTTTCTAACTTTTAAAGTAAACATGGAATTATGAGCTAGTGCAAAGTATTTTTAAGTCAGCCTCCCAAGTATGCTTTCCTATTTTTCTTTTCTTCTAATTTTTTCCTTCCTTATTGTTTCTTTTACACTTTTGCTCCCTGTTGAGCATGGAATCTTAAAAAAAGTGAGAGGGATGCTCAAAATTAAAGATAAAAATTTTTAAGGTAAGAATGATACCATTCCGTTTCCCTTTTGATTCTACATTGGTAGTTAATGAACCCTCGGTGTCATGGTACATTCCTTTCTTAATGTATACTTTGCGTAGCCAATTTTGTCATTTCATGAAGAGATAGCTGATGAATAGATCTTGCATCATTATAGCTTAATAGCTAAGCATTAGAATGGTGATTCTAACCCAGTTTTGATAATTACTTATGGTTGTGGACATCTTTCCTTATCTCTTTATATACATTTCTTATCTCTAAGGCAAGAACAGGGAAATGATAAGCTTTATAATATATATTTTTTGATAGTAGCTTTTCTATACTTGTCATTTTCTTTACCTTAGGTAAAAATGATATTGATAAATAATGATTAACTTATAAAATAATAGCATAGTTAACTAAAGGAGTACTATAGTCTTTTTAAATGTACAAATCACTCTAGTTTTAAGTGCCCTGCTATTGAGATCATATGACTCCTGCGGCACAGTTTAGCATAGCTTTTGACTTTCCAGCCAGATAACCTTGTGTATTAATTTTGGCTCTGTCATTTACTGGCTATTTGAGCTAAGACACCATTACCTCATCTTGAACTTACAATAATAATGATGCCTACCTAGAGTAATTTAGTGAAGAATAAAGGGGATTTAATAAAGTGCCTGTTACTGTGAGTCTGTATTCAGTGTTCAATAACACAACTATTTGTTACTATGAAAGGGAGAGCTTTTTTCTATTTTAAGTAATCTCTAGGAGTATCCAATGAAATAGCTGTTTTTTCTTTATCCTATTGCCAAAAGCATGGATATAAATTTTTCTTTTTCTCATTTGAAGGAGAGCATCACATGCAGAAAAGGAAAATAAAACTCAATACTGGATATTACATGTCCTAGAATTTACAGGCTATGCTCCTAGATAGGAGGTTTCTCTTGATACTTTCTTGACCTCTCTCTAGCCCTTTTCTCTTTGCCATGTTGCAAGGGGTGAGTTCCGCTCCCCCACAGAGAGAGCTCCTTTGACCACATTCCTTATAATCCACGCCCTTCGGCCTTTTGTCTTAGAAAAAAATATTGGTTCTTCCCTCAGTCCAAGGTTTGCCTTTTTTCCTGCCTCAGGTTGATTGATAACGGGACTATCAAATTCCTTAAAATTCCCACCCCAATTTATAATATATGTTCTGGTTTATGTTCTACACCTGGATTATGCAATCATAATAATTTTCAGTATACTTCCAAAGTGGTGTATTCAGTCTGGAATGCACTATTTTTAGAGGTTCTTTCAGGATGTTTTAACTTGCCTCACTTTCTATTTTAGCTTCTTGATAATGGTCAGATTAAAAGCTGGGCTTACATTTTCTGCTCTCAGTCTTCTATGGGTAACTTTGAACAGACCATATACATCCCTATTCAGGCACATGTATATACACACATATTTTTAAGAATCATACTTTTTATATTTATTTGTGAAACTAAAGGAGCTGACATTGATGGGGCAAAGGAAGATCACGTTAAAGTGAGCTGATGTTTCTTCCTTGGTTTGAAAGTTAAGAGATGCTTCTCTAGCTTCAAAACACAGAGCATATTACTGTGCACTCCTAATGTGCACATTCCTAATGTGTACTTCCTAATGAATTAAAGGTGGGAGTAGAAAAAGCAAAAGAACTATAGCATAGGTAAAAATGGAACTAATAGCTTTGAGCAGTATTGATCAAATTAAATCCAGACAGAAAATTTTTTTCTTCAGTATCTTCACATATATTCTAATAATATAAAATATTTTCTTGATAGAAAACTAGACCTCATAATAATATTAAAAAATTTCTTCCATGAAAATGTCTGAATATATTCCTCATAGATAAATAAGCCTCTTTTTAAGCTTTCAATTTCATGGATATCCGAATCATGTTAGTATTAAAAGTGCCTTCCTAATGGATTTCAAAATATAGATAAGAAACTAAGCTAATTTAAAATCTTTACAGTGTATTTCATACAGCAGTTATTTAGAATTTGCTTATATGAAATAGAATATTAGCTCCTGTTATTTCTGATGTATTAAAACAAAGTAAAGGTCTGAATATAAAAGCAAGTATTTAGCATAGAAAGCAAGATGGCAATACTCAAGTTGATTAAAAATAGTTTCCTTTTACTCATCTATTGTACTAGGGCTGCTTAAATTTGGTCTGTTCACCGAGCAGCTTGTTACTAGTCAGAAAGAGATAAGTATAGGAATTGAATACAAAGTTAGAAATTTTTGTATCTTGAATGTCTGGCAGTGTCACACTGTCTAATAAAGCATAAGTTTTCATTGTATTTTAAAAAGTAAAGACAAAAACTTGTTCTTCATCACAGGTAGCTTTAGAAGCAGTACCTAAAATTCAATTGATATTCAGTTGTGTTACTTTGAATTAATACTATGTTGAAATTACCTTTGAAGAAAAATAAAAGTTATGGCAATATAACAATATTCAGCTGAACAATATATAGTTAATTATATGATTTATATAAATGACTTATATAAACCTTTGAGGAATTGTTTTTATGCAGGAAATGGGTAAAAATATGTTAGGCACTGAAGGAAAATACAAGTAAACATGTATCAGAGTATTTCAAAAGGGAGAGCCCTGTAATTTATGTATTATTCTGTCTTTGTTTAAAAAATAACTATTTGAGCTTATTCTCTTCTTTTTGCCTCTTTATTTTGCTCTATTTTGTTTTTCCTACCTTAAATAAACCCTTTCTTCTTGGTGAGCAGTTACTTAGCCTCCCAGTGCTTTGTGGAACTCTCCCCGGTTCTGAATATTTCTTTCTTTCTTATTTTGCACAAACACACCACATATATCTCTCTTACAGTTAGCTTATATTGTAATTATTTTTATTCACTTATCATTGAACTACACTGAGATGGTAGAGAAAAGGGACTGTTTGCTGTGTAGATTAATTTTATGACTAAGTCTACAGTGTCAGGTGTTACTTCTTTATGTCTGGCAATATTCTAATAGTTTCAGGTCTATTCTTATTTGATCCTTCTCAAAATCATATCATATATCCTTTTCAATATGAAGAAACTGAGGCATGGGAAGTTAAGTATCTTGCCCAAATATGAATGTGTCAGAGCTAAAATTTAAATTCAAGTTGTGTGGCTCTAGAGTCTGTGCTCTTAACCAGTGTTATAGTTTTTATAAGAATGAATTAATTTTTTTTTGTCTTTCTGGTTTTCATGCTTGTTCTTGAACTACTTTTATTTGAAACTTAAGCATAAGACTTAACCTATTTGTAGTAGTATAAATATTTAACCATATTAGCCTGATACATGTAAGTGACTCTAGGTTTGTATGCTTTTAAAAAAACCTACTGCATGTGTTTAAAGGTGAGGTTTTGCTTAAGATCACCCAGTTGTGTAAATTAGCAAAAAGTAAAGTTTATGAAATTAGAACTTAATCTCTCTCCCTGTCTTTGTTTCTGAGTAGGTGTGCTTTCGTGTATAATTGTGTATAATCTTATGTGAGAGTATACCTCTGTCTCATTATGATGTTTTAAAATATAATTACTTGGGTTTAACCCTATCTGTTGTTTACCTTCCATGTTAATTTTATTGTTCACAGATACTAACCACATTTTACTTTATTTACCAAACAGATGTATGCAGTCGTTGTTGAAGAAATCAGTTTGTTGAGAAAAGAAAAAAAAAATGAAAAATCAGTTTGTCTTTTTGGGGGATGTTTTGATATTTACCTAAATAATTTTTTTTTGTAAGTACCTAATCAAGTAGTGGAATAACGAAAACATAATACTTCATGTGGATTTGACCCACAAGTGGAAACTATAGCCTTCTTAGTGTTGACTTGCTTTTGCAAATAGCATGTAAAAGCATCGTAAAACAAGTATATTATCAAAAGTTTAAAATAAAAAATTAGAACTGTGTTAATCTTGAAATTATTTTAAAATACTGTCTGAAGACTGCAGTTTGTAGAGATAAGGACTTAACATTATGTCCAGTCCATTAAAACAATAAGAAGTGGAAGAGATACATTGATGAGTGTTTTGCCTGTTTTAACCTTGAATGCTATTATCAGGGAGATGATACTGTATCTATTTCATTGGCTTATGCTTTTTCATGCTGAGAGAAATCAATACTTTGTGGCATTGGATGACAGAGAGATCACTTCAGAATTAAAGGTACCTGTCACACATTGTCATTGTTTGACTTTGCTGTTGAGATTTTTAAGCTTTCATTTTTTCTAACTCAATTTCAGGAGTCTTTGTAAAATTTCTGTGAATAACTTTTTTTTTTTTAATGATTAAACTTTAAATCTGAGTTAAAGGATCAAGTAGAAAGATCTCCAAAAGTGAAATACTGAAAACCTTCATTTGTTGTCCCTTAGATGATTTCTCTTTTAAATGGTTTTCAATGAGACAAGTAATTTGTAGTGTAAGTGATTTTGAGACAAATTGGGAAGTAAGGTAGTACACTTGAAAGTGTTTATAGAAAGTATGTTTAGTTAACTAAAATATAATACTCTGTGTGTAGCCATGAAAAAGAAAGAAGATAGAACTGTATGTCCTGACATGGAATGATGTATAGTTTGATTCCAGTTATTTAGGAAGTACACCTTTAAAAAAAATTTTATATCAGTACTTTTTGTTTTTATTTTTATTTATTGAGGTGCAAGTTTTTAAAATTTGTTTTTAAAAGCAAGTATATGTCACTTAAAAAAACTTGTAAAACCAATACATTCTAATTGTTTAATTAACATTAAATGTTACTAAACTAATAGAAAGGACTTATATGATATTTTTAATTAACCTTGAACTCTAAACTGAAGTTTTTTTCACAGTAATGCACAAATTTAATGAAAGTTTGCTTTGTAATTTCTCATAAAACATGTTGAAACCTAACTTTTAGAAACAATGTGCATTTAACATTATTAGTTTACCTCCTTTTCATGATACTGAAAGAAAACATTTGTGAGAAGCCTTCTGCATATGTCTGTACAATCACAACCCCTTTTTGTTCCATTAAGCCAAGTACTGTTTTGATTTTAATTTTCCTTTTGTACTTATGTTTCTTTTAATGTTGTAATTTCATTATAATTTTTGACTTTACATAAATGGAATCACGAAGTTTGTGTTTGGACATATAGTTCAGTGCTATCTTTGTAAAATTAATTTGATTTGGTACATATTCCTGTTTCATTTTTAATTCTGTATGTTACTCCGTGACCATTAATTTTTCATAATCTCTTTTGTTGATCAACAGTCAGGTTACTTCCAGTTTTTGACTTTTATGAATAATGCTGCTTTGAACATTTTGTGTCTTCTGATGCACATGCTCTTGGATTTCTGTACGGTGGATCACTTGACTGTAAAGTAATTGTTTTTAGTTTTAAAAGATATTATCACACTGTCTTGTAAAAGTATGTATCTCTCCCAACATGAGTGTATAACTGTTCCCATTACCCTACATTCTCATTAACAATCCATCAGTGCTTTTTATTCTAGCTTTCTGGTACTTGTGGAACGTACCTCATTGCATTTTTATTTTGGATTTTATTTACAAATGAAGCTGTACATCTTTTCTCCTGCCTGTTATATATTATCTATTTTTTCTTTTAAGTACCTGTTCACCTCTTACCCAGTTCCTTAGTGGATATCTTTCTTTTCATTACTGATGTATAGAAGGTATTTATATTTATATGTTTGGTATATGAGCTCATTTTTTTGATGTGAGTATTTTAACTACTTTCTTCCCAGTCACTGCTTTGCCTACTCACTTTATATACACTCAACTTGAGGCAACCACACATCTGGTTTCAGTTATTATAGATAGTTTTACACTTGTATGATTTCATATAAATGGAATTATATAGTAGGTGCTCTAATATCAGAATGCTTTGGTTAGCATAAAGCTGTTGATATTCATCCACCTTGTGTCACTCATTTGTTTCTTCCTGTTACTGAGTAGTATTACTTTGCACATTCATCTGGAGGTGGATATTGGGTCATATCTATTGTTTGTCTCTTACGACTAAAAGCAATGTATGTGTTTTCATGCAATTTATTTTTTTTAGAAATATGTTCTTATTCATTTTGAAGAAATACCTGGCAATGAAATTGCTCGGGTTTGTCGTTAATTATATTTTTAAGCTAATGAGAAAATGCCAGTCTGTTGTCTAAATTACTTACAGATTTTACACTTCAACCAGCTAGGCAGGTAGGAAAGTTCCATTTGGTCTACATACTTGCCAATATTTCATGTTACTCTTTTTAATTTCAGCCCTTCTAGTGGGTTTATAGTGATAGTTTATTGTGATTTTTATTTGAATTTGCCTATTGACTAAACATCTTCTCAGGTGCTTGCTAGTCATCCATATACCTTTTGTGAAGTGTCTGTTCACATCCTTTGCCCATTATTGTAAATTGGTTTGTCTTATTGACTTGTAAGAGTTCTTTAGGAAACTGTTCTTTGCATGTTTGGTGAATATTTTTTCCCATTTTGTGGCCTGCCTTTTCATTTCCTAAATGGTACATTTTGAAGAGCAGATTTTATAAATTTTGATTAAGCCTGTAATTTATCAGTAGTTTTTTAAGGTTATCATTTTCTTTTATGGTTCCTTTTATGGATTTTAGCCTAATAATTCCAGGCTAAGAATCTTCTGTGTGTCCCCAAGGATATAAAATTTTCTGTTGTGTTTTCTTCTAGAAGTGATTTAACTTTTTTCTTCTTCTATAAGATTTAACTTTTGCATCTAGGTCTTTGATTCATATTTTGAATTAATCATTTTGTGAAGGGTATGAGGCAAAGACAAGTTTTTTTTTTCCTGTGACTGATCAGCTGTTTCAGTAACAGTTGTTGAAGATACGCTTTCTTCACTTAATAACATGAACTCTTGATTGCTAATTTTATAGTATGATTCAAAGCATAAAATCCTTCAATTTTGGATTTCTTCAGTAAAATTGTTTTGCTACTCTTGTTTCCTTTTTTGTTCATTTATATTTTAAAATCAGCTTATCAATATCCATAAGAAATCCTGTTAAATTTTAAGATGATGTTGAAGCAATAAAATCAACTTGAAGACAGTAGATATTTTAACAATAGTGAGTTTAAAAAATCTGTAACATTATGTATTGCTACACTTAGTCTTCTTTAATTTCTCTTAATGTTTTATAATTTTTATTTTATAGATTTGTGTATGTGTTAAATATATTGCTAAGTATGTCATTTTTTCAGTGTTATTATAAATTGTTTTCTCTATTTTGCATTGCATTTGTTTTCATTTTCCCGTTGTTTATTGCCAGTGTACAGAAATACAATTAATTTTTAGTATATTGACTTTGGTTTCGAGAAACTGTCAATCTGAGGTTCTAGTATTTTTTTGTTAGAACTCTTAGAATTATTACACAAACGAACATATAAATGAAGATTCTTTTACTCCTTCCTTTCCAAGCTGTCTTTTTACTTCTTTTCCCTTCACTGAACTGGTTAGGATCTCTATTAGAGTATTGAGTGGAAGTCATGAGAGAGGACATACTTGCTTTATCCCCAATTTTATTTGACTGATTTTCATACATTCCCTTCTTAAGGTTTAGGAAGTCTCTTCTATTCCTAAGTTGTAGGGTGATTTTTGTTTGTTTATTTTGTTTTTATCATGAAAGGGTATTGAATCATGTAAAATGTTTTAAAAACCTATTGAGCTCATGGTATGTTTTTCTCCCTTTTTTTCTGTTATATAGTGAATTATGCTGGTTGATATTCAGATATTAAATCAACCTTGCATTCCATGGAAAAACTACTTCCTCATGATGTATAATCCATTATATATATAATATTATCTATAAACACATATCTGAATATGAATATTTTGTTAAGAATTTTTGTTTATTTATGCAGATTATATTAGTTTCTGGTTTTCTATTCCTATAATGTAAAATTAATAACAATGTATTCCTTAGCCTTAATCATCTGAAAGAGTTTAAGATTTGTATTGTTTCTTCCTTAAATATTTAATATTTTCTAATAGAACAGTTAAAGCCATAAATTTTCCTTTAAACTGTGATTTAGCTGATTCCCACAAATTTTTCTGATTTTCTTTGTGAATTTCATCTTTAATCCATAAGTTATGTGGAGATTACTTGCTTGATTTCCAGTTATTTTGGAACGTTTCAGATTTTTTTTACTATATATACGTATTTATCCAAAAATACTGGACCTCTAATTTCTATATCCCTTTCTCTGCCTAACTTCTATTCTCTAGTAGTTTGTCTTTCAGATTTCTGTCTTACCACCTCAGTAGACATCTTTAAGCTTCTTTCACATGCAGAAGCTATAGGAGATATAGTTCCTGGCCCTTGTAAATGTCTTGAGGAAGTGTGGGGAGTAGCATATAATCAAGTATATTTGTCATATAGGGAGCATAAGAGGGCATGTTGAAAGATAGTATGCCGTATTACTGAAGTATATATAGAATGCCACAAGGTCCAGCTAGTAAAATTTGGTCCTAATTGTTAAATATTTTAGAAACGATCATTGACTGATTTGAGGGTGCCATGTATAAATATGCATGTTTGATAACAAAATAAATTCTATGAGACTTAATTGTGAACTATTCATAAGAGGACAATTAGAAGATTATTTGAAGAGCTGAGTTGTAAACTAATTTAAGTCTATGTTAGGGCAGTGGTAAAAGTGAGTCAGAAGTTTTGCTAAAATATGATTGGAAATGAGGTGAGGGAATTTGAGAAGTCACAAATGACAGAAAGAGAAAGCCTGGCTCTTTTAAGTGTTTCATGTTTGGGATAAAGATGGTAGGTACAGTTTTGTACATTTTTAACTTGAGGTGCTTATCGGATGATTGTAGATTACCCTGCAAATAAAGTGTGTTTAGGAAAACAGCTGGGTACAGATATGAAAAATTTGAAAGATAGATGTAAGTTGATAACAGTAGGTGATGTGGGAATGATATTGCCAAGGGACATTTTAACGAAGTCTTTAGAAAATGCCAGCATTTCATGGTGGGGAATAATAAAGGAAAATGTCTCACCACCAAGAAGACTGATGAGAGTGATGAGAGGGGGATAGGAGAGGAATTTTAAGTTCACTCCTCACTGAGCTTTCATGCAAAGAACAAATAGTGAAGTTTGGCAGAGACATAGCATCTGGAAGGAAAGACTAAGTGAGAAATTGTTTTATTTATTTAGAGAGCTCTACAATAGGCCCTTGAATTACAAATGGCCAGTCTAAATCATTTCTCTCTTCTGTTATCACTTTATCTTTTCCTTGCAAGTAAATACATTTCTTTTAAAAGTAGGTTTAATAATCTTATACTTAGTTTATTAATTCTGTGGTTATAAATCTTAGATTTCTTTAGTAATAATCAAATACATTTGAATTGTTAGTTTCTAAGATGATTTTCTTTTTCAATTCAGATATTTTTGTGGTCATTGTTGTGATGCTTGTTTATGTGTTGCTTACAATAGGAAAACAGAAAAGTTGACATAAAGTAAAATAGAATGAAAGTATTAGACCTGGTCCTTGATTTTATTGATAGATGGCACATTTTGATTGGGTTTCTTGGGGTACCTCTATTCAACCTTTACACACAAGCACATACACATATGCAAGTATGTACACCACCAATAAGTAATACATGTTTGTTCTTGAAGCAGATATTCCTCATCTGTACTTGACTTTGGATATGTCATGCATAGAATATATTACTGATTTTTAATAAGAATCCATTCAAATTACATTTCAAAGATATTTTAAAAAATAGATACAAGTTCATTGTATCTTTACAAAACAGTCTTGTTTGATTTCCTTTTGTCATGTTTTAAGGTCAGATGTGACTCTAATGTTCCACAATGAGACAGAGATTAATAATTGGGAAAGAATAGCCCTTTAATGTGATTTATATCTATAGATTTTGTGTCAGATATGAAAAGTTGCTGTTTAAATTGTAAAGGAGGATCCATTAAAGAATACTTTAAACCATTTTACTCTTTAGCTTACCTTGGACTCTTCTTTTAGAATTACGCCTTTTCAAGCAAACTTTAGTAGCTTACCAAATGTTTATGAAATGCAGTATGAGAAAGTTAAACTTTCTACCATTAATAAAAGAAGTAATTGGCTTGTCAATAATGTCTTTTTTGGTACTTTTACTAGTGTTTAATATGAAGGTATATGGCATTTTGAGAGAGTGTAGAAGCCAATGATTTTCTTAATTTTCATGATTAATTTTAATTTCCTCTTACCAGGTGAGGTTAGGTGGGGGCAGATTGATATAGAAGGGAATGTTGAGGGTGTTCAAATTCTGCAAATGTCTAATAATTTGTCATTTTGTTTTCAGTGTATGGTTAGATTAGATATGAAGTAACCTATAGACTGCTACCTAATTCTTGTGTGAATCTGAAAATTTCACATAGCAGTTAATAGTTGTGTTATAGTGAAATAATTCCCTAGTTATCTTCACTTAAATTACTGTCTCTTAAAACATTTATTCTTATTTTTCTTATTTGCTCAAATCGTGTTTTTGACAAACTGTACTATCCTGTGTTGTTTGATTTAGTCTTCTTTTAAAAATATATACAACTTGCCATTTGCTTTGAATTTCTTATAATGTGGTTCTTAACATGATTTATTTTCTCTACATCAGTGTTTAGATAAAAAAAGTAGTTAGCCTTTATCATGGCACAAAACTAATCTCTTGGAAGTTGCCTAAAATCTTCTAATTGTCCAATTCTTAAAGCTAATATAATCCTTTCTTTTGCAGATGAGGAGAATTAGACGTAAGGAGATACAGTGAGTTAGTTGCCTAAGACTGACAGGAGATACTAGGAAGGATGATACTTTACTCTGGTTTTTGTTTTGTTTCCCAATCTTATGTTTGTTTATATACATATCTAATACATATTTACATATACACTATGATTCTTAATGTTTTTTTTCAATCCATATTCTGCATTTCAGAATTTCTTCAATCTGTTGCTTTTTCTATCTGTATTTGGTACTGGGTCAAATTTTATTGCTTCTCCCCTCCCTGAAATTGACCTGTGTTTTTCTGCTTTTCCTTTTCTTTAAGATTCTCTTTATTCCCATTCAAGAATAATTTACCTTCTTAAAATCATCCATTTTCTGTTTTACTGCATAGCATTTTGTATATTCCTTATTACTTTCTGGAAACATTTTCATTAAAAAACATTTTTAGCTTCAGTGATTTAATGTCAGTGATACACTTCTATTATTACTTCCCTCTTCCCAAACTAAAGGGAATGGGGATTCTCCATGGCAACGGCTATCAAGGTTACTCAACTTTGATCCCTATAGCCTAGTGTTCTGTACAGGGTAAAAGACACTAGTTTACTTACGTATGTACCTAAACGTCATATAGGTTGGGTTGCTTTTGGTGTTAGAAAATCCAATTCATACTAGCATACAATAAATGAACAGGAACCTAGCGGTTCTCATAAAAAGTCTAAAATAGAAGTCTCACAGTCTAAAGGTAGGATGGTTTTTGATTCAGAAGCTCATGATCCCATTTGGAATAAACTGTATTTCTGTAAGTCTCATAGCTTTGCTGCCTTTGGTTTTTGGCTTCATCTTCAGGCTCGCTTCCTTTGTGGTACAGAGAGAGCTTGCAGCACTCCTGGAATTATGTACTTCCTCTTTTACACTCTGAAGAGGAAGGAAGGAAATATTTAACAAAAATCCTGACCTTTCCTCTTAACGAACCAATTAGATCAGGTGCCTTTTCCTGAGCCAGTTTGTCACTGTGGGTGTGATTAGTATCCTCATTGGTTTAGGACAGTCAGGGCTCTTTCCTGTTGCTGGGGCATTGCTGAGGGCAGGGTGTGGCAACAATCTGTCTAAACTGGTGTACGGTAGGTAAGGCAGGCAATCAAATGTATCACATACATTAATGGCATTTGTTTCAACATTAAACATTTGTTACTTATAGCTTGTGTATACATATAAATATATGAACTTGCATTTGGAGGTAGGGGAGAAGCTAGTAGACTCTCTGAATAGAATTAAGGATCAAATTTACATTAATCTTTGTTTTCTTATTTTAAGGAATTAAATTACTAGCATCATAAACATGACACCAAAGTACATGAATTCCAGAAGAAAAGATATATAAGCATCTTGGAAACTAGTGACTTTGTCATTCCTGATTATTGCTAAAATATCTTAAAATTTTTTGATAAAATCAGTATCTAAGAAGTACTTTCCAAATGTTAATGGATAAATCCCCTGTGAGTTTTATTTAAACCCAGATTCTGATTTAGTAGGTGTGGTATGGGACCTATAATTGTGTATATTCAGTAAGTTCCTAGGTGATTCCAGTGCTGCTGGTACATTTTGCCTAATAGGGTTTAAAAGACAAATTTATACATTTTCTGAAGATGTTGAGAACTGCTCAGTGTATCATTGTAAGCCGCCATTATCTCTTGTATGCAGTAGCCTCATAACTGGTCTCCCTCCTTAACTTCTCTTGTCCCACCACACTCCATTCCCTAAATGGAGCTACAGTGATCATGTTAATATGTAAATCAACCACATCACTCCCCTGCTTTTCCACTGGTATCCTGTTACATTAGAATAAAATCTAAACTTCTTACCATAACTGTACAGTTCTAGATAATGCAGCCCCTGCCTGCCTCTCCAAACTCATTTCATACCATTCTTTCCTTTACTCACTTTGCCAGGAGTGCTTGGCAAACACTCTTCATGCTGCTTGTAATGTGGGCCCCTGCATCTTCACATGACTGGCTTCTCATTTTTCAGGTCTCTGCTTAAATATTAACCACTTATGGGTATATCTTATGAATGATTTGTGAGAAAGAAATTCTTGGGGGACTGTTGTACTGAGGCAGTAAATCACTAAATCTCAGTCAATTCAGTTACTGAGGGTATAAAGTAACTAAATTTTTGGTTGATCTGATTCATGTTAGAGATTATTTCATGGTGCATTTTAAAGCTTTTTTTAAATATCTTTTTGTAGTATTAATAGATGTTTCTTTTTCCTATCCAAGTCACTGTGTGCCCAGTATTCTGCAGACAAACGAGAAGATGAGAAGATGTGTGACCATTTAATAAGAGCAGCTAAATATCGAGACCATGTGACAGCAACTCAACTAATCCAGAAAATTATCAACATTCTCACAGACAAGCATGGAGCCTGGGGAAATTCTGCAGTGAGGTAAAGGGATACCTTTAGGATTTGGCCACTGATTTTCTAGAGAAGGCTTAGGTTTGGATAAATGACTTTGGATATGATCAAGACCAGATGAAGAATAGAGTAATTTTATTTTGTATTTTATCATCTATTACAGATATAAAGCAAAAGGGAAGAGAAAATCAGTATGGGTGCAGTTATGTTTCTTTGTAGATATTTCAGCTCCCTCAGCTACTTCTAAGAGAATATTTGCTATATTTAGTCATTTTGAATGACTATATATTCATTTTGAAATGAATATATTTATTCATTTTGAAGTGAACTATTAAGGGAAATACTTATGTAAAATATATTATTAGCTACACATATCTGAATTTATACAAATACAGTATTTTAAGAAATTATTCTCTATTTTATACTTTTGAACTCTTACACATAAATTTGAAAACATACTATGTGTTGTTTTCTTGAATTGCATTGCAAATTGCAGAACTATGATAATAAAAATGGTTAAATGCCTTTTTTAAAATATTTTTCACTATACCTCCTTTTAAGATCACTGGATTGAACATGCTATTTTTTATTCTAATTTCTATGAAGAATGTAATTAAATTACCTTCTAGAACTAAGAAACTTAGATAAATAGTAAAATTTAGTCTCCTTGGAATATTTTATGCTACAGATCTTAGAAACATGTTTGATTCACTTAAGTAATGTTAATGAAAAAGTTCCATATTTTCTCATTAGGGAGTTAAAAATTCCTCATTTCTGCAAAACTTTTTCAAAAGACAGCAAAATATGAAATTATTACTTATATGTTATGTATACGTGTAATTGGTTTCTATGTGTATTTCAAGTAATTTCCATTCTAGCAAACATCTAAGTCTAGTTTTAGAAATTTTTCAGTGAATGAGAAATAACTTTAATTTTTTAAAAATCTGAACTTTAAACTTGGTTGAAAGCTGATGTTTTTGTTTTGAGTGTAAATAATCACAAATATAAAGTAGAT